>NC_051157.2:183240852-183540852 GCF_013339745.2 Dermacentor silvarum
AGGGCACGACAAAGGAAGGGAACAAGATGGTTACCTGAGCTCCGTCCTTCGTCGCGGCTCGCAGTCGTCTCTCCCTTCTCCGGCGTGCGCCGGTCGCGCCGATCGCGACCGCCCCGCCTCGTTCTGGGCTCGGTCCAATGAGCGCGGGGCTCCGCGTACACGTCACCGCTGCGTTTGCAACCGGTTTCCAAGAGGATCGCGCCACCGCACGAAAAGCCGTTTGGCTCCCCGAACGGGAAGAGGTAAAAAGGCGTCTGCTCTCCTCACTTCCGTGGCGCGCTTAAGGACGCGGGGAAATATGAACCTTCATAATTCCCACACTGTATAGCGCGCCTTCAGGCGTTGCTACTAGGGTCTCGAAGGAGGGACGTCCGGGAAGGGAACGTGCAGTGGTGGCGGCGTAGGTACCGACGCGCCATCCGGCAAGAAAGCTTGACGTATGCGGGTCGACAACCAGATGTCCATTTCCGGCACCCTGGACCCTATTTCTGGCATTCTGTTTTCCAAGCATTGAATTTTGACGTTTTGCGCGTCTATCTTCTGATCGACTACTAAAAGTCGCTGATCCACTGCAGAGAGCCGTTCGTTAATCTTCTGGATCTCGAAGCAGATGTAATTGAACATTTCTCTGATTTCGGACTTGGCTTTAGCCTGTACATTTTCGGGCATGCTGGGAACGGCCTTTCTTTTGGCTGGGTTTCCCGGGTGGCTCACCTCCACGACCATGGGAACGTCTGCAGGTTGGGGAGAGGGGGTCCCCTAGGGGGTTGAACTAGGGACTGGAACGGGGTGAGGTTGATTAGTCTTTCTGAGGTCTGCTATTTCGGCTCGCATTGACTCGATTGTGCTGCGCATCTCGGAATTTTCTTTCCTAAGCTGAGCTATTTCAGACGAACCATGCTCTGGCGCCGCGCCCCCCGTTACCTTTTCGGCAGGCCTCCCTCCGCTCCGCACCCTGTCCGTCCAGGTGGCACCTGGTTTCCCAGGACCTGCTGGCTCCTCGAACCGGACCCTGTTCTGTCGGCCCCGGGAGCGGCCGCCCGATCTGGAGCGGCCCCGGGATCTGGACCTGGAACGGCTCCTGGACCTCGAGCGGCTTCTCGAGCGGGAGCGCCTGCTCGAAGGTCTAGCCGGTTCACTGCCGGCGCTTGTTTGTGCTGGTGACGGGTCTCGATTCCTGGATTCCGCATTTATTTCCCTTCTCCTCCGTCGAACGATGTACGGGAGTTAGAATCTTTGCTTGCAAATCTTGTCCGCTGTGGCATGCGGGTTCCCGCAGAGGCCGCAAGTAGGTGAGCAGGTGTGGTTTTCGTCGGGGTTGTTGGCCCCACATTTCCTGCATAGTTTGTCCTCCGACGCTGCGCAGACGTCGGCTCTGTGGCCTAGTCTACCGCAGGCATAGCAGCAGTCGTGCTGCCTGAGGTACAAGGAGCACTTGACTAGCGCTGAGCCTTAGAAAACGAAGTTGGGGACCCTGTAGCCGACGAAAACGATGACTACCGTTCCGCTATTCTTGATTCGCTTGGCTCCCAGGGCTAAGGGATTTCTCTCGTTGAGAATGCTTCTCTCCAGGTCCGCATGGCTCTCCGACACATCAATTTGACGTATGACACCCTTGCACGTGGCGTGCGGCGTGGCTTCGTAATTGCTGAGTTCGTACTGTTTCATTCCCAGGGTGATGCAATTCATTTTTAGATAAGCATCTGCGTTATTGCGAGACGCGGTGCTGAGGACGATGATGTTTTGTGTTGCGTTGGGGCAGACGATGTCGTGGCTAGCTTGCTCAGACGTGAGTCCTGCCGCGGCGGCGACGGCCCGACCAAGCCGAGCGGAGCCCGTCTTCTGAACATCAAGACCCCCCTGGGGCGGGCGATAATCTTCCAGTGCTCCTTCGGGAGCTGGGGCATTCGCGATGACTTGATGATCTTGTTCTTTAGGCTAATGGGCTTCCTGCTGCCATTGAGATGCTCGTGGTGCCTCTCGCTGCTTGCCGGTTCATGGGTGCTGTCGCGACGAGAGACGCGCAGGGCGTTTTTCTTGACAGCGGTGGAGCGCCAGCCGTGCTCCGCACCAAATTCTTCCGGAGGAAGATCGTCTCCTTTCCATTACAACAACCATTCGCTCTGTCATGCATAGGCGGAAAGGTTTCATTTTCCCGGCAGGGGGGGGGGGGGGCTGGGGCTCGACCAGCTTGCCTAAGTGGTCATATATATATATATATATATATATATATATATATATATATAACCTGAGTCCCCTCGTACCACAACAGACTCGCGTCTCTCGGATGAGCCATGCGAAAAGCCGATTAAGTTATTCACGTTAGGGAGATATGTGTGTTTTGTGCCTATAAGTCACACAACTACACATAAATGAAAACAGCCATGTAACGATTTGTGAAAGTTTTAATATACAAAGACACAGTCAAGAAATATTTTCCTGACTAAAGGTCAGTTGAAAAGATAAGACATAACATATATAAAACATACACAATATATAACAATTTCTGTACACAACATATGACTACAATTATTAGCATAAAACCACGTGACTCCATGACGCAATACTTTATTTACTTGTCAAAGCATGCCTTATGCCACTGGTTTCATTTATTTCCCGGCGGCGGAATAAATGATTATAGAGTAATAGATTATCAGGCGCAGAAATACACAGTCATATTAACAAATAAATAAATAAGACACAACGATATCTCAACAGTGGGAAAGGGCACGAGAGGAAGTAGTAAGAGCGTGGATTGCGTTCTTGAGCAGCTAATGCAGCATATGTCAAATAAATATTAATAAGGAAAAAGCACAGCATAGACTGGGAAGCTTTAGAAATAGCGCAACGAAGCGTCTTTGCGTAGCCAAAAGGCCTCACCCTACTTGCCCTGTCATGCACCCCGTTTTCGTTCCTAATAGGGATGGCCAACAGTGCGGCGTGCAATTTGTGCGGGTGCGACGAGACTCTCGAGCACCTTCTGTGTCACTGTCCATCTTTTGACACTCAACGACGTATTCTCCAAGCTAAACTAAACCTGTTAGACAACAGAACGTTCTCGGAAGAAAAAATTCTTGGGCCATGGCCTATGCATTCTTGCATGCAAAAGGCCACAAAAGCCCTTCTGCAGTTCGTGAAGAGTACTGGATTGTACGAACGCTTGTGACAGCGGAGATTATTCTTTGACTGTCTCTGCGAATGGCTGACTCCATTTTTTTTCTTTTCTCTCTTTATCTATTCTTCCCCTTTCCCCCTCCCCATGTGTAGGGTAGCCAACCGGGCACGTCCTTGGTTAACCTCCCTACCTTTCCCTCTTCGTTTCTCTCTCTCTCTCCGTTTTCGCTCCTGGAAATAACTTTTTGCTTTGTTTTCTTAGCCAAATGGTTAGCTTTAACTTGTGAGTTGGCAACTTTCTCTTTCCTATTAAAGACATCATTTCGTTTCTGATGGGATGGTTTCACCTTGAGGGAAAATGTGTTCATTCGGGCACTTGTTCTAGCAATGAAGTCGTCGGCAATTTTATTTAAATTGATTTTGCGGGAGAGTTCTTTGTGAGTGTGCAAAATGGCCAGATGGTTCAAACGGGCTTGTCCAGTCGTCGACCGCAGGTACGTTTTCAGTCGCCGAAGACAAGAAAAGGACCTCTCGGATGTGCTTGACGAGACCGGTATGGTCAACGCAATTTTTGTTAGCTTGGCCATTTCCGGCAAAAGGTTTCGCAGGTGTTCGCCCTTCTCCCCGAAAACATCTGCACGACGTCCTCGAATGTGTGCAATGGTGCCGACTTTTGTTGGCTTACGATGTCAATGAGCATGTCTCTGTGCAAAATCAGCCGTCCTCGTTCAAGGTCGTCACCGTAGAACTTTGTCCTGTATGCTTCGTCTTGCTTTCCTGTGGCAAACTGCTCAATGTGTGACATATGCTGCCACATCTCAGGTGGATATCTGTCGCTTAACGAGGACAGTACAGTGTCAAGTACTTCGTAGTACATCTGGCGGTACATGTCCTCCGCTGATGTGAACACGTGAGCTGAGGAACCTTCTTGATAGCGGTGTGGAGTTTTCTTTCGCCTAGCAGCTGGAACACACGGGTCCTCAACTCCTAATTTTCCTGCCTCTGCCAACACCTCCTCCCAAACCAAGGGAAAACTTTGCCTCAGTTCAGCGACGCTTGCAGTGACGGATTTCACCATTTTCTCCGCTTGGTCAAACCTGGGCGTTCTTTTTTGTAGGGCGGTATTCAGTGCTTCCATTCGTGAAAACACTTTTGTCAGAAGCGTCAACATGAAAAACGATTCAAACTTGAACAGCATCCTTAAAAATCTGCTGGCTTTCGCACCGGCCTCAGCTCGCTCTTCGGATGCTGTTTCAGAGAAAAACGTTATGAGACTGCTATAATTTGAAAGAACTGATCGCAGTGATGAAGCCTTTAGCGTCCACCTTGTCGGGCAGAATTTTCGCAAGTTCACATCCTCTTCTACCTGAATCTCTTGAAAAGAAGCGACGCGCTTTGGAGAGCAGGTCACGAAGTTTATCAGTTCAGTGACGGCGTAAAGAAAATCACGGCACATGTCTACTTTCTGGCCGACATCATGCAAAACCAAATTCAGGATGTGCGCTAGGCAGTGTACATATAGCGCGCGAGGTTCCTGTTCTTGCATGAGAGCTTGTACTCCTCGGTGCTTTCTTCTCATGTTTGCCGCACCATCATAGCACTGCCCGCGGCACTTTTCAATGGGCAGATTAAATCTACAAAGAATGTCTTTCAATATAGCAAAGAGGCTCGTCGCTGTGGTGTCCGTCGTGTTGAAAAACCCACAGAACAGCTCCTCTACTTCCAGGCTTTCTGTGACCACCCGAAAACAAACTGAAAGTTGTTCTTTGACAGACATGTCTGCTGTCTCGTCCATAATGACCACGTAGTGCTCTGCCGCACGAACTTCGTCTGTGAGTGAACGAAGGATGTCATGTGCCATGAGTTCCACCATCTCGTTTAAAATCTGGTGAGAAATCCATTTGTATTTTGTTCTTAAAAGCCACGATCGCAATGAAGGAATATCATTAGCCCGGAGTTCCAGCAGCTGCCTCAAATTACTCTCTATGTCTTCGTGGCCACGTATTGCTAAGCCTTGGGTCGACAGGTACAGTAGTGACGACAGTGTTGCTAGGAGAGCCTGTCGGGCGTCGTCCATTTCTTTCGCCTTTCCCTTGGCGCAAGCATATGCCACATTCGCGCTGCCTTTTGCAGCTACGACGACATTACATGCCTCCTTATGAAAATTAGACCTCTCATGGGATTTAAATCTGTCAATTGCCTTTTTTACAGTTTGAGAAACCATTTTTTACAAATGCCAGGTAAGAATCCTTGTCTTGGGAAGTGTTAGGGAGCGGCAGTTTCATCTCTGATGCTGTGCAACAGGTCTCGCAAAACGCCTTGTCACTGTGGACATTGTACCACTTGTAGGTACTTTTCCAGGTAGGCTGGAAGCGCCGCCCCTGTTTTTATTGCGATAGCAATTATATGGACACTTCAACAGGATTTCTGCCGTCGGCGTCGCCGTCGCCGTGAGGTTCCGTATAGATAAAATCTTCGCCGCGCGCCGTATGCCCGAGCGGAAGCGTGCGGGGACGCGCGCTATCACGGAGAGCGAACGCACTCAATCTCCCACGCGCAAGCAAGGAAGCGGAAAGCCAGCGCCGGAGGGAGCGGGGGGGGCACTTCTACTCTGCCAACAACCGCGCTCGTCGCTCGCCCGCACAGTCTCTTATCTCTCCCACGCGCAAGCAAGGAAGCGGGAAGCCAGCGCCGGAGGGAGCGGGGGGGGGCACTTCTACTCTGCCAACAACCGCGCTCGTCGCTCGCCCGCACAGTCTCTTATCTCTCCCACGCGCAAGCAAGGAAGCGGGAAGCCAGCGCCGGAGGGAGTTGGGGGGGGGCACTTCTACTCTGCCAACAACCGCGCTCGTCGCTCGCCCGCACAGTCTCTTATCTCTCCCACGCGCAAGCAAGGAAGCGGGAAGCCAGCGCCGGAGGGAGCGGGGGGGGCGACTTCTACTCTGCCAACAACCGCGCTCGTCGCTCGACCGCACCGTCCCTTATCTCCACACCGCTCTGACCTTTATGCACTGTGCATTCGCCGCTCAGTTTCTGTTGAAGCGATAGACCGCACGTACCTTCGCCCGCTGCAGCGTATGGGCTTGCTGCCAGCGTTTTGACAGTCCTTGTCTGCAGTCATTCAGTGTGGTCTATTCATGTTTGTTTGTGCGCGCTCACACCACGCTTGTTCATTCAGCTAGTAATAGTCGGGCCACATTTTCCAACGCACGCTACACATGTAATGCTGCCCGGATCGGCAGTACAGCGCTACAGGTGTGTCCCTTCGCACGCGCTGCCCACGGGAAGCGCTTCTCATCAACACCACCGTTTCACACGCGCCTTCTCGTGGTCATCGAGTCTCTCTTCATGTCGGTCTACTTACGCCGCAGCACACCTGCTTACTTAATCAGCTCATGTTTACTACAATTCATATTGCTACCAAAGCCGCTCACCTTACTTCATATGACATTGCTGTGTTGCTATCGCATTCATTGCTTCGCCCTTAGGGCGAAACTGTGACATTTTTTTCTGTACATGGTGTATCAGAAACCTCGCCGATGGATCGAATTTTGGAAGGACCGGCTTCTGCAGTGCACACAGAGCTTGGCGTGCTAGTGTCATCAGCGCGCGGTGGAGCTTCAGCGACTGAACTGGAAATGCTGGATGAGGGACGGCTCTCCTCGCAGTCTTCACCGGGGGCTTTCCGTTTCCTGATCAGATATTTTTCCATTGCTTTTGAACAGTCTGCAAGGGAAATGAATAACATTCTGAATAGACGCTCGCATAAACATACAAAGTTTGGTATAATATTCATATTCAGAGTTGGTCAAGCGCGTAGCTAGGAACCCTGCTCAATTTTTAAAAAGACAAAAGAATCTTGACCTTTTCTGGAAGCATGAAGAATTATCCCGCGGTAAAAAACCCCAATTTTCACACACAAAAAATAGGATTTGCCAAGTCTGAATGACGGCGCCGCCTGTGGCAATGAGCTGTAAAAATTTTTGGCTGCCCATAATATCATTTAGTGCGTGCTGCAATAAAGGTATGCGTCTTCTTGAAATTAGAAATACGTTTCTTCAGAATATGGGCCGACCAGCAGGCGAATAATTTTATACCCTCACGTGGCAACGAATATGGGACGATCAACCTACATTTGTCTACAAGCTATACGCGAATACACATGGCATACGTACAATCACGATGAAAAGAAATGCGAACAGCGGAGCGCGTGGCCGAAGCATAACAAGCCTGAAGATGTAGGGTCCAGTTATCACCATTGACAGGCGCGTGCACGTCCGGTTTGATCGTGCTGTGCGATGATGCACCACCTATACTGCGATTATTTTGTTTGCGCTGTCCAATTTGCGATGTCATCATTACTGCGCCGTCAACTTTTCTTTTTTTGAAATAAAAGAGAAGCAGAACACAAACAAAAATATCACAGTATAATCATCGGTTGCGAATAACCAGACACTTGTGATCTCTGCAGCTACATTATTATTGCCATCAAACAAAAATATAAAGCAGATAAGACGTTTCATGTAAAAAGAAGATGCAGGCGCTACATTTGTGAACTACATCCACACGTCATGTTATTCTAATTTATTGAGCGCACGGCCGCACGACGGTGGCATAAGATAACACGCTCTATCTCCTGTTCCTAGTCCCTCAAAGTGCCCCCGGGCCATGATTGCCCCGTTAGATCTCTCACAGGCGTGCAGACGGTGCAGTTGCTTTGTTTACAGGCGCCGTGACACCGCGGTACATTAAACCGCAGTCGGCGCGTTTCTTTTACTGAGAGCCGCGAAAACGAATTGTTTCGATGAGCGATGCGCCAAGCGAATATGCAGCTTGCTTTTTCTTACGCCTGAGTGTCTACCCACTTTCGTTGCTGGCGCTCGAATGCGCGTTTTAACTTTCGTCATGGCAATGTGTGCTGGCTTCACTGCGAAGGAGCTCGGGCTCATAATTTGACACAGGAATGACTTTTCGGGCGCGGGAGCGGCATGATGACGCTGAACAAAGTGTCACACGTTAAAGAACTACCACAAAGGTGCAGATCACGGCTGTTGTGAAAATAGAAATAAGTTGTGTGGCTGTTAGCATGTTTGTGAATACGTTGTGCAGCATGATCATAAATTTTGGAATTCATTATTCAAACTACATACAAAGCCATTTTGTCAATCTATTGCCACTTGAGCAAACTGTTGCTATTTTTAAAGGCTATTCTCTCAATTTCTTAAACTGGAATAATAGATCTGCCACTGGGAACCAATTTTGCGAGAACGAATAATCCTCAAAGGCCGATTCTCTACGCGATCAAGCATTCCGCGCCTACACGATCCTTACATAAACACAGTAGTTGTCTTACACAGTAATTGCCTTACACAATCAAAATCACGCACCTTCACTTTTCACTTGTTCCTGAAGGTTCCCTCACTGCCTCCTCGGCTCGTATTAGCGCCTGATAAGTTTTGCCAACTGAATACCTCGTACATGGCTTATTGTAGGAGCACTCTCTCTGTAAGACTGCCGTCCTGGTACAGAACGGCTCAGAACTATGCGATAGCTCCCACTTTTTCCTTTTATTAAAACTTACCGCCACGCAATGTTCATAAAGACGCACCCCTCCATTAGAACGAGATCGAACAATTTTCCGAATCAGTCAGCGCCGACCACTTTTGGTCAATCTGTGTGGCTTAAGCGCGGGCACTTGCACTCCTGCTGACGTGGTAGCCGACTTTGACGCCGCCAGATGCACAAGGCTGCCATAAAGAACCATGTACGATCGCGCGCGTATAGTATTATAGTTAACGCAAGTCAAAGTATCATGACGATGCACTTCACATTGCTTTCGTGCTGACGACGCTTACTGCGACAGTGAACCTCTACTAAAGACGTCGAGTATTCGAAGGGGTATGCGTTAATAATGGAAGACTTCACTCACCTGTTCGGACCGATCAGGTCGCAGACGTCAGTTGTCAACTTGTCTGCATGGGCAGGCACTCGCTTAATTTCACAAGTGAGACGAGTGAGGCGCATCCAAAGGGCCTGGACACGATGGTACTACCTCGTTGAAAAACCAGCGAGCTTTTTAAAGTCCTCTACATTTCCAAAGTTGTGCGCATGAAAACCACAACGGACACAATGGCGCTTCGCTTGGTTCTCCTATCTCGGATTCTCCACCTGCTCAAACGCGAAGGTGCCTCCTGCTAATGCTCACAAAACATCACTATAGACGGCGCAGTGGCAGCGCGCTAAGCTTAGGGTTCTTGCAAGGCTCAGAGGAGAAGGCAGCGGCGCATGCGCAGAGTACAAGTCTTGAACGCGCGGCCACTTTATCGATAAAGCGTGCGCTTTGAAGAAAAAAAGAATGTCACAGTTTCGCCCTAAGGGCGAAGCAATGAATGTGATAGCAACACAGCAATGTCATATGAAGTAAGGTGAGCGGCTTTGGTAGCAATATGAACTGTAGTAAACATGAACTGATTAAGTAAGCAGGTGTGCTGCGGCGTAAGTAGACCGACATGAAGAGAGACTCGATGACCACGAGAAGGCGCGTGTGAAACGGTGGTGTTGATGAGAAGCGCTTCCCGTGGGCAGCGCGTGCGAAGGGACACACCTGTAGCGCTGTACTGCCGATCCGGGCAGCATTACATGTGTAGCGTGCGTTGGAAAATGTGGCCCGACTATTACTAACTGAATGAACAAGCGTGGTGTGAGCGCGCACAAACAAACATGAATAGATCACACTGAATGACTGCAGACAATGACTGTCAAAACGCTGGCAGCAAGCCCATACGCTGCAGCGGCGAAGGTACGTGCGGTCTATCGCTTCAACAGAAACTAAGCGGCGAATGCACAGTGCATAAAGGTCAGAGCCGTGTGGAGATAAGAGACGGTGCGGTCGAGCGACGAGCGCGGTTGTTGGCAGAGTAGAAGTGCGCCCCCCCCCGCTCCCTCCGGCGCTGGCTTCCCGCTTCCTTGCTTGCGCGTGGGAGAGATAAGAGACTGCGGGCGAGCGACGAGCGCGGTTGTTGGCAGAGTAGAAGTGCCCCCCCCCCCGCTCCCTCCGGCGCTGGCTTTCCGCTTCCTTGCTTGCGCGTGGGAGATTGAGTGCGTGATAGCGCGCGTCCCCGCACGCTTCCGCTCGGGCATACGGCGCGCGGCGAAGATTTTATCTATACGGAACCTCACGGCGACGGCGACGCCGACAGCAAAAATCCGGTTGAGGTGTCCATATAATTGCTATCGCAATAAAAAAATGTCCCAGTTTCGCCCTAAGGGCGAAGCAATGAATGCGATAGCAACACAGCAATGTCATATGAAGTAAGGTGAGCGGCTTTGGTAGCAATATGAATTGCAGTAAACATGAGCTGATTAAGTAAGCAGGTGCGCTGCGGCGTAAGTAGACCGACATGAAGAGAGACTCGATGACCACGAGAAGGCGCGTGTGAAACGGTGGTGTTGATGAGAAGCGCTTCCCGTGGGCAGCGCGTGCGAAGGGACACACCTGTAGCGCTGTACTGCCGATCCGGGCAGCATTACATGTGTAGAGTGCGTTGTAAAATGTGGCCCGACTATTACTAACTGAATGAACAAGCGTGGTGTGAGCGCGCACAAACATGAATAGATCACACTGAATGACTGCAGACAACGACTGTCAAAACGCTGGCAGCAAGCCCATACGCTGCAGCGGGCGAAGGTACGTGCGGTCTATCGCTTCAACAGAAACTGAGCGGCGAATGCACAGTGCATAAAGGACAGAGCGGTGTGGAGATAAGAGACTGTGCGGTCGAGCGACGAGCGCGGTTGTTGGCAAAGTAGAAGTGCGCCCCCCCCCCGCTCCCTCCGGCGCTGGCTTCCCGCTTCCTTGCTTGCGCGTGGGAGAGATAAGAGACTGTGCGGGCGAGCGACGAGCGCGGTTGTTGGCAGAGTAGAAGTCTCCCCCCCCCCGCTCTCTCCCGCGCTGGCTTTCCGCTTCCTTGCTTGCGCGTGGGAGATTGAGTGCGTTCGCTCTCCTTGATAGCGCGCGTCCCCGCACGCTTCCGCTCGGGCATACGGCGCGCGGCGAAGATTTTATCTATACGGAACCTCACGGCGACGGCGACGCCGACGCCGACAGCAGAAATCCGGTTGAAGTGTCCATATAATTGCTATGGCAATAAAAAAATGTCACAGTTTCGCCCTAAGGGCGAAGCAATGAATGCGATAGCAACACAGCAATGTCATATGAAGTAAGGTGAGCGGCTTTGGTAGCAATATGAATTGTAGTAAACATGAGCTGATTAAGTAAGCAGGTGTGCTGCGGCGTAAGTAGACCGACATGAAGAGAGACTCGATGACCACGAGAAGGCGCGTGTGAAACGGTGGTGTTGATGAGAAGCGCTTCCCGTGGGCAGCGCGTGCGAAGGGACACACCTGTAGCGCTGTACTGCCGATCCGGGCAGCATTACAAGTGTAGCGTGCGTTGGAAAATCTGGCCCGACTATTACTAACTGAATGAACAAGCGTGGTGTGAGCGCGCACAAACATGAATAGATCACACTGAATGACTGCAGACAACGACTGTCAAAACGCTGGCAGCAAGCCCATACGCTGCAGCGGGCGAAGGTACGTGCGGTCTATCGCTTCAACAGAAACTGAGCGGCGAATGCACAGTGCATAAAGGTCAGAGCGGTGTGGAGATAAGAGACTGTGCGGTCGAGCGACGAGCGCGGTTGTTGGCAATGTAGAAGTGCGCCCCCCCCCCCGCTCCCTCCGGCGCTGGCTTCCCGCTTCCTTGCTTGCGCGTGGGAGAGATAAGAGACTGTGCGGGCGAGCGACGAGCGCGGTTGTTGGCAGAGTAGAAGTCTCTCCCCCCCCCCGCTCTCTCCCGCGCTGGCTTTCCGCTTCCTTGCTTGCGCGTGGGAGATTGAGTGCGTTCGCTCTCCTTGATAGCGCGCGTCCCCGCACGCTTCCGCTCGGGCATACGGCGCGCGGCGAAGATTTTATCTATACGGAACCTCACGGCGACGGCGACGCCGACGGCAGAAATCCGGTTGAAGTGTCCATATAATTGCTATTGCAACAAAAAGGGGGGGGGGGCAAGCGCGGCGCGTATCTGCTAGTTTGTAGTGACTGCGGCTGTCCGTGCGCCTGGGGAGTACTACATACGCGGGTCGCGCGCTTTATTTTGGCAGTAATCTGCGCGCGGTATCTTGAAAGCGATCCGCAGACGGCTAATACCTTTGTACGCGCTGTGTTTTTGCCGCTCAGTTTCCGTTGAAGCGATAGACAGTACGAAGATCACTGCTTGCTGCTGCTGGTGCCGCACTTTCATACGCCAGCGTTTTGACGGTTAGTACGTGTCAGAGGTCATCGAGTGTGCTGTGTTCATGTTTGCTTGGGCGCGCTGACAACATGCTTGATAATTCAGTTAGTAAGCAAATGTTTGCAAGTTTATACGGCCGATAAAACTACTATCCTTACTTCATATAGCTGTCTACTAATTTTCTATTGCAATCGATGCTTCGCCGTTCGGTCGACACTGCGCCTCTTTGTTTTTTTTTTCTTTTTACGCTTTGTGCGAGTATAAGCGCTGCTGCGCATGGCGGCTATTGATTCTGATTGCGAGTGAATCCGGCTTAGCCTCACTTCGGTTACTGAGTAAATTATTTTTATTTATGACCGCTCCAGGCATGTGGGGATGTTTCCATCCCTAATAAATGTTGTAAATTATTAGAACAGTTTTTGGTTGGGTTTTTTTCGTGAGTCGTTAGCATTGCCTACTGGAAACAGTAGCAGTACTCAGACACACAACATTCATGTGCATTTCACACGCCGCTGATAAAAGACTCTGCTGAAGGGGCCACTGAAGACTGCAGGTTTTTCTTTTTCAGGGTCAAAAAAAGCACGCAAAGCAATTTGAAGAGAGGTGAACATTCTTCTTCTTTTGGGGGTTTTACGTGCCAAAACCAGTTCTGATTATGAGACACGCTGTAGTGGAGGGCTCCGGATTAATTTTGATCACCTGGGGTTGTTTAACGTGCAGTAAAACGCAAGCACACGGGCGTTTTTGCATTTTGCCTCCATCGAAATACGGCCGCCGCGGCCGGGATTCGATCCCGCGTTCAGCAGCGCAACGCCTTAGCTGACTGAGCCACCGCGGCGGGTGAGAAGTGATCATCATCATCATCATCATCATCATCATCATCATCATCATCATCATCATCATCCTATATTTTATGTCCACTGCAGGACGAAGGCCTCTCCCTGCGATCTCCAATTATCCCTGTATTCCAAGAGTATTCCGACTTGCAGGCGCAAGTATGAATACGCTAGCGCAAGGCAGGGGTAATTGGAGGTGAACATAGAGCAACGTATTCATTCTCCAGGCATAACCTATCCTTACAATTAGAAATAATTGTTACTTGGGTAAATCCTTCTCTTTAAAAAATGTAACAAACTTATTCCTGTGTATATATTTAAATATATTGTATGTGTGTGTATAGTGTTCACAGTCGAAATTAAAAAAAAAGAACGTTGAAGTGAGAAAAAATGCTTATGAGGTAGCCGCCGCTGGCGCTTCTAATGCGCTTGTCGTCCTATGGTCAGGATTTGCAGAAATAAAGCGAAAGTGTGAATGTAAGGCCGTTCACGTCCGCGCTGGTGCAGTAAGCTTTCAGCCACAATAAAATTTGTAGTGAAACGTTGAGGCACCTCTAAAGAAACCGCAAATGATGTGGGCAACAGAACTCTGGTGATGACACTTTGGCGAGAAATGGGGGTGCGGGCAGGCTTCGCATTTCCGGGGGGGGGGGGGGGGGGGGCTCGAGCCCCATAGCCCCCCCCCCCCCCCCGTAGTCGGCGCCTATGCTGTCATGACGAGGCCGGCGGGGCGCCCTGCCCGGCGAACGCTGGTTAGGCCTTGCCGTCAGACTGAAGGGAGCGCGGCGTCACGGAAGAGAAGCAGTTCGAAAAACCGACGAAGAGGCCACCCACCGTTGAAAAATTGGTATCCGTGGGTTCCTCTTGTCCTCATGCATCCGTTGGTGCAGAAATCATCGAGATCGAGAAGAATTTCTCAACGAACATATTATCGAAAAAGCAGGAGCCGATGTCTCTAGCTTGGATGTCTTTTTGTTTTTTTTGCTTGACAGCCAATATATATATATATATATATATATATATATATATATATATATATATATATTGGCTGTCAAGTTATGGGTGCGATCCTTACACGGTTTCACACGGTAAGAATCTTCCTTCGTGTAATTGTCTTCCACTTCGCAATCACTAATACTGCTTCGCCTTCCCGGCCAAACTACACTCTTTTATTATTATTTTTTAGTACTTTGAGTCCGAGTATAAGCGCTGCTGCTCATGACTTCTAGACTTCTAGACTTCTATTTATTCTGATTTTGAGTGAATCCGGCTTGGCATCATTTCGGTTACTGAGTCAGTTCTATATACAAGGTGTGTCAGCGACCAGTTTCCAAAATTTTTGAAGGTGGCCTGAGGCAGATAGTACAATTCTAGTTGATGAGCTCGTCTACTCAAAGAGGGGGGCATTACTTGCACAAAAAATTGAAATGCATAATCGACTAATTAACAAAACGAACCAATTAAGTTTTTAGCTAATTACCTTATGTTGCAATTTACAAATTCTAGCCGTGGAGTGCGGATCCACTTTGAAGTTAATCTCAGGCTGACACCAGTGTCGAGATAATAATTCTATAACTTTGTGGAGAAATACATTGGCGTGCCAGTCACTTTCTCAATAAAACGTAGTTTTATGCATCAAAGCACAAAAGTATGAAAGGAACAAATTATGGGATTTTACGTGCCAAAACCACGATCTGATTATGAGGTGCGCCGTAGTGGAGGACTATGGAATAATTTAGACCACCTGGGGTTCTTTAACGTGCACCTAAATCTAAGTATACGGGTGTTCTATCATTTCGCCCCATCGAAATGCAGCTGCCGTGGCCATGATTTGATCCCGCGACCTCATGCTTAGCAGTCCAACACCATAGCCACTAAAAAACCACGGCGGGTAAGCGCAAAAGTAACTGGAACGCCAATGCATTTCTCCGCAATGTTCGGGAATTAATAACTCGAAACTGGTGCCATCCTGAGAATTAGTTCTTAGTGCATCCGCCTTACGAACTCCACGGCTAGAATTTGTAAATTGCAACACGGGCCATAAGTTAATACGTTAAAAACCTAATTGGTGATTTTTTAATTAGTCGATTATGCATTTCAGTTTTTTGTGCAAGTAATGTGCACCTCTTCGAGTAGACCAGCTCATGAACTAGGATTGTGCTATCTGCCACAGGCAACCTTTAAACATTTTTTGAAAGTGTTTGCTGAAACACCCCGTATTTATGGCCTCTGCATGCAAGAGGCGATGTTTCCATCCCTAATGCGTAACTGTTGTAAATAATTAGATTTTTTTTTATTTTGTCGCCAGTCGTTAGCATTGCGTACCGGAAAGAGAATCAATATTGAGACACATCACTCACGTGCTTTTCACACGCCGTTAATAGAAGACTCTGCCGAAGGGCTACGGATCTCCGGGGAGGCTCGAGCCCTAGAGCCCCCCGTAGTCGGCGCCTATGCATGGGCACGTCGACGACGAGCCCTATTCCCGAGCGCGTTCGCGGCGGCGTTGCCCAAACGCGTTAGTACACGTCGTCAGTTGCTCATGAATGGCTCATACCCCCCGTAAACGCGGCCTCCCCATTACGACAACAGAAGAGAAGTGAAATTTTACGCTGGGATGATTAGCGGCAACGCAGCCACCTGTGGAAGTAGACGACGAGGACGAACGCGGGAGCAGTTACACGAGCGCGTGCTCGGCACGGCATCCACCGGCACGAGCCCAAACCAAGGGGCACCGACGAGCTGGCGTACACACAGATTCCAGCTGTGTTGGCCTTGACACTGTCCTCGCGCAGCGCAAACAAGGGTTCCCTGAGTATGTCGTCGCTTATGCAAGCCGAAAGCTTACAAAAAAAAAAAAAGTTGTCGCAGTTTCACCTGAAAGGCGAAGCATCAATTGCGATGGCAAATTGATAGAGAGCTATACGGAGTAATGATATTAGCTTTGTCGGCTGTATAAACTTGGACATGCAGCAGCACCGGCAACACGCAGAACTGTTGTCGACGCCGTCGGCGTTTTGCCCGCGTTCGCTCAAAATGCGTGCGGCGTTGGTGACTGTTGCCGGAGCCTCTGATATAAATAGGCACTTGGTGCCGCAGCTAAACGTCGCCTCCCTTCCCTCCCCCTCCCCCCTCCCCCACGGCCTCTCGCGCATCGGAAGAAGGTGCGTTTGCTCTACATATATGGTGATTGTAAAGGAGGAAAGAGACGCCTACTTCTGCAGCCCTTAAGGGAGCACGGCGCAGAACGCGCGTTTGTTCGCCGTGCGTTCACTCCCCGTGAAAGCGCGCGCCCCTCGCGCCATTTCACTCGCACATACAGCGTTCGGCGCGCGGCGACGATTTCATCTCCATTGACGCCATACGGAACCTCACGGCGACGGCGACGGTGACGGCGACGGCAGAAATCTGCTTTTGAGTGTCCATATAATTGCTATCGCAATAAAATCGAGAGTAATTACATTAACACTCAAAAACTAATGGAATGGGCTCGGGCGTGGGTATACTAAGTGAAGGAAAAGGCTAAAGGTTGATGGTCGAAGTCATAGCCGTGAGAATGACTAAGGCTTTCGCCTTAAGGTCTCTTAGGCGTAGCGAGAGGGACTCCTGAGGACTCGTGACATGAATGTCGTTACATGCGTGTCATGTAGGTCATGAAACAGCCGGCTAGTTCTTGGTGCTTTCATGGCCGTTTCGTTAACTTGGTAGGATGTTATGCGAAGCAACGCTGCTTCGCATAACATCGATTCCCACAGGGCGTGGGATCTGCCGGCCTTTTCTACACGCGGACACGATCCTGGGGGAACTACCCCTTAACAGCTTCGCTGTAAAAAAAATTAAAAATAAAGGGAGACAGCGCCTCTTGTGCAAATTATATTTCCCACAATTCTCTCGATATTTTTGACCCCTACCATCGCCCAATATTTCGGCTGATTTCCTAGAGTAGGCTGTGTCATTACACCGAGGAGCAACTATAGTCAACTCCTGGGACTTTCGGCAACACTGCCCTTCGCCGCTGTATTCGTGTACGAGCTTGGTACGAGAGTCCAACGTGCTGCAGACGTCACACGAACGGCGCTTACCGCTCGTTGCTGTTGTGCATACATGCAGGCGGCGAGATGAACGACCGACACAGTTACGTCTGGTCGGATTTATCGACGCGCCAGCGTCCCGAGTCTCGCTGTCTCCGGGGGCGCCGGCCGCCATCCATTCACGTGCGTGGCGGCGGGGAAGCGAGCCGCACGCAAGAAGGAAACCGTAGAGTGTGTCCCGAATAGACAACTTGGGCCGCTGTGTACCACTGGGTAACGTGCAACTGGGCAGGTGCCACTGGTCACGTGTGCGGTTTAGAACGAGACTGTATAGGTGGCAAAGAGTACATAGCAAGCAACTATAACAAGAGCAGGTCGAAGCGAAAATTCAGTCCTTCGTGTAAAGCCGTCTTCTACTACTCACAGACGATTTCTTGAGGGGAATGAATTACGAGAATGAACGTTCCGCTGAATGGGACCGAACGATCACACAGGCTTAAACAGTAGTATTTTATGGTAATTGAGACGAAACATTTGTTAGATAAACTTATGAGCAAGAGGTTTTGAGGGACACTAAAGAAAAAAAAATAAGTTGAATTTTATGGGTACATTCCCCTTCTAACGATGTTAAAAAAGCCACTCACACTATGATAACATGCTTGGCAAGTTAGAAAAAATGCGGAAAATGAAAGGCCGGTGGCGAACCCAGCTTGAAGTTCTCGCTCCGTGCTCGCCGTACAGCAGCAGCATCGTCAATGCCACACAGAAGAGGCTGACGCCGAAGTTATAGAAGACAGCTTTTTCTCCAGTTAGCTTTACCGATTTTAGTATTTAAAAAGATTGCCTAATTCCATCCAAATCTTGGCCAATCCCCCGCAGTGGGTATGCGCCATCAGATAAGGCATACCATACCATACCATACCATACCATACCATACCATACCATACCAGCGCGCTTCCCGAAGCTGCCACTCTGCATACTCTTCAATAGATCTCTTTATAATTGGTGTAGGTAATGCATACACTTTCGATGGTATCCAGCCGTTTCTTCGACGCACATAAGCTGTGGAGCACCCCGTGGACACGGGTTCTCATTCGCAGCTGTGACAATGTCCATACCGTGTCTCTCCGACTGCAGCACCGTGTGTTTAGTGAACATGCCCACAGATTCTTCGACATCAAATTGTGAACCCGTCCTCGCCTGTGGTACTTATAAAATAAGGATAGATCTATTCGCTTTTAAAAGTGTTCGCTATGTTGTTGTTGTTGTTGTAGCCTATCACGCATGTGGCTCCTACCCACGGAGGGGGATTGGCCAAGAAATGGGTGGATTATTCCAAATTAATATGGAGGATACATTTCCGAATATCTACGAAATTAGTATCGAACAGCGTAGAGTTATATGTTAAAGCAAATTAAGAAAGTCATATCGAATGAGTAATAATTAATTTGAAAGTACAAAAAAAGGATAGAATTTAGCAGATAGAATAGTTCGCTATCGTTGCCTTAATAAGATCACGCGAAAAGATGTATACCCTCTACCACGAATTGATGACACCCTCGATTGATTACGAGGATCTGAATTCTCGTTGCGCTCCGTATAGTGGCAGGTGCCAGTTGCTGAGGCTGACCGGCCTAAAGCTGTGTTTGTCACACTGGCTTAACTATTCAACGTGATGTCGTGTGGCCTTCGCAATGCATCCGCCACAATTGAGCGAATGGTGGACACTGTTCCGCATGACTTGAAAGGGCAAACTTCGACGATAGTGTCGTCTGCTCCAAATTTCACCACTCATCTTGACCATTTCAGCCGTGTATTGACGTGCCTAGTCAATGCGGGGATTCAATTAAATGTGAAAAAGTGCCACTCTGGCACTTTTTGGGGCACAGGATCAGGCTCTAAGCACGGTATAGATCCTGACCCCGGATAATGCCGTGCCGTTACTGACTTTGCCAGACCTATAACTGCTAAAGAGCTTCGCAGTTTTGTTGGTCTGTGTTCGTATTTTCGCCGCTTTATTCGCGATTAAGCGTCTATTATAAGTCCCCTGACTCAACTTGTGGGCGCTGCCAGTGACCCGTCATTGTGGATTGCAGCCTGTGACGAGGCGTTCTCGACTTTGCGACGCATCCTATAGCCTCGCCCCCATCCGGCGTCACTTCGACCCTACAGCCCCTACAGACGTACATACAGACGCAAGCGGCATGGGCCTTGGCGCAGTCCTAGTCGAACGAAAACCTGGATATCCTGAATATGTTGCGGCGTATACCAGCCGCACTTTGACTAAAGCGGAAATAATCTACAGTGTCACGGAAAAAGAACACCTAGCCATCGTCCTGGGCCCTTACGAAGTTCCACCAGTATAATTGTACGGCCGTCCTTTCGACGTGATCACGGATCACCGGGCTCTCTTTGGCGCTCGACTTTGAAAGAGGGTGTCTTTGCTCTGTGGGCACTTCGCCTTCAAGAGTTTGTTAACAACGTCGTATACCGTTCTGGGCGAAAACACGCTGACGTTCATGCTCTCTTCCATTCCCCTCTGCCCTTCGACCCTACTTGCGTTTAATCCCTCGCGTAATTCCTCTCGCCTCTCGACATCGACAACATAGCTTATGACCAGCGCCACGACCCCTGGTTAACTGCCGTCCTCGGCCTCGTTTCCGGCGCGCCGACACTTCCGACCTCCCGCTCACTCAACCGACAAGCTGTTCATTATGCTGTTCGCGAGCATGCCACTACTATCGGCGCAAGATTGCGCCTCCGACTACCAAATTGGCTGCTGGTGTTATCACGCAACCTGCGTTCCAAGATCTGCGCGTCGTTCCACGTCGACCCTCAGCGTGCACACGCCGGAGTCTTCAAAACATACGAACGCTTTCAGCAGCGCCGCTACTGGAGAGGAATGTTCACGCTCGTCCGCAAGTTCGTTCGCTCGTGTGTGGACTGCCAGCGTCGCAAATATCCACCTCAGCGTCCAGTCACTCTCTTGGAACCTCTTCCGTGCCCCGCCCAACCCTTTGACAGCGTGTGTGAATGATCTGTGCGGGCCCTTTTCCCTAACCTATACCGCGCCGTTGACTGCAGCTGTTCCTACCGCACGCGATGTGGCCTCATTCTTGCTACTCTGTTTCATTCTCCGTCACCGTCCTCCTGGTGAGTTCCTCGGCGACAGAAGGCGCGTCTTTTTGTTGGAGGTTGTCGAAGCCCTCCTCGCTCAGTGCCAAGTTATTGATAGGACCACCACGGCATACTCAGACCAATGAGCACACCGAACGTTTTAATCAAACCCTGGGCGATATGCTTGTCATGTGTGTTGCCCCTTATAACGTAAATTGGGGCCTCATTCTGCCATTCTTTATATGTGCACACAAAACACCGCCGTCCTGTTTGTTTGTTTGTTTGTTTGTTTATGTGTTTCCGCTCTATCGCTGGCTCATAACCACTACGGGGGATTGGCCAAGATGCGGATTGAATTAGAAGACGATTAGTAATTCCGTGAAAACGACTGAGATAATTGGAGAAGAATCGAAAGAATAGACAATAGCTAATAATTGTAAATTTACCTAAAAAGACCCTTTTAAAGAATTAAAAACTCTTCAACGACTGAGCGAGCATCCTTGTGACATTGCTCAAGAGAGGAGGCTCCGAGAGAAAGAATTTCAGGAATTGCAAAATTTACTAAACTTTTTCTGATTGTTGTTTCTAAAATGCTTTTCCTTGCATGTCTAAATTGTCTACAGAATCAGAAAAAATGGTCTACTGTCTCAGCTTCACCACAGAACAGACACAGTGGGCAGGGAGCCAGACCATAACATTTTAAGGAAGGTATTCGACACCGTAGTCGAGTGAATGTTACCTCAGTTTTACGAGTTTGAAATAAATTTCTGCGCCAAGGGAATAGTAGGGGTCGATACTCTGCAAAATTAATAATAGCTTTGTTCAAAAAGTCAATCATGATATCTTATTACCTGAGTCTACCTGTAGCAATTCATGTTGACATTGGAAGTACCGATAGAATTGGGCGACTGAGGCCCGCTCTTGCCAAGCTATCTGCCGTATGTCTGCGTATGCATACATCATTATGACATGAAATTGAACTGAGTAAAATGTTGAATAATAAAGGTGACGTAAGAGATCCTTGGGGATCACCGCTTGACTCCTTCTAAGTATACTCGACGAGGACTTTCCTAAAGAACAGTAAACTTCCCTCCCACTTAAAAATTCACATATCCATGTCACTAGGCAATTTGGCAATTGCACATTTACTAGCCTATCTAGTAAAATCTTATGTTCCACATTATCGTAAGCTTTGGAAATATACAGAGTAACAAGAGCAGCAACGCGCCTTTGGCACCGTGCGAATTTCCTTCGGCTATCTAAATCCACATGGGCATGCCATATTGAATGTCCTGGTCTGAATCCAATTTGGCATGTGCTAAGCAAATTTTTGTCCTCAACATATTTCTGGAGACGGGCATTCAATATTCTTTCAATTAATTTAACCAAATTTGAGTTGAGCGCTATTGGTCGAATTGGAAAAGTTGTGTATCCTTCACCTTGATTTAAGTATTTCAATTATTTTAGCGAATTTTCAAGCATATGGAATCGACAAACATTTTACAGCGGGATTTACGACATTTAGAAAATCATCAGGAGACTCCATAAATAATATTTCCAAGTGTTACAGGTCACACCGTCAGAACCGGGAGCAGAATCAGGTATACCCGTGCCACAACCTTAGCCAATTCATCCCTCGAAATCTCTATAAAATTGTTCGACGGCATTCGCATAATGGAGCGATTTGTCAAACGACAAATCCTTTATTGGATGCATTGGATAATACCCTTTATTGTGCATTTCTTTGTACATTCTGCAAATTCTGTGCCGCTTATAAGTGCTGTTGCGCTTGTATATGGCACTGACAGCCATTGCATGCGCCTTAACATAATCATTCACACTTCAAACACAGTTAATACATCTTGTCATTAGTCTGCGTTTTCAGCTAATAACAAAAATAATATAATACCATACAATACAATAACATAATACATCTTACATATAACAACAGTTTTTGTATGTACACATTCAGCTTCACACAATGTACTCGAAATGCAAACGTTTTATGACAAACAATCAACATTCCTAACGCACGGTTTTTCTTTTTTTTCACTCAGTAAGTTAAGTCTAAAGTCTTAGAACCACAACTGTACATTTGTAAAAGATAAAAAGATTAGTATAAAAAGATACATTAACCGGTTTTGAGATATGAGCCTTCAAACTTGCGGTAACAATGCTCTGTTGTTCCACTTACTTTCATTGAAGCACAATTGAAGCATCATTGAAGCACAAAAGTAACTGCAACGCTAATGAGCTTCGTCGGACACTTTGAAAATAATATATCGAAACTGGCGTAGTCCTGATCAGAATCCGTTCTCAATCGATATGTATTGCATACTCACTAGCTACATTACGTAGATTGAAATATGCGTCGTAAAGTTATTAACTAAAAAGTTAATTCGCATAGTTACGACAATTATTCAATTAAACATTTTGCTTTCTCGTAGTTCTAAGTAATGGTCGCCTCATCGAGTAATTTACATCAAGGGATAGAAGTGGGCTATCTGCCACAGACAGTTTTTAAAAACTTGGTGCAGCTAAAAAAAAAAACAATACGTGTCGGATATCTTTTTCCTGGATTAGACGAATTCGCTAGATATCAGAAAACTCGGCTGTTCCCCGTACCAATTCGCAATAGTTAAGCGCATAATAAAAAAGGAGCATTGTACAAGAGTAATATTACTTGAGTAGAGAAACACTATCGGTATACCGATAGTACTTCTTTACTCAAGTAATGTCACTCTTGTCTACTTACAATACCAGGTATGTGAGCTAATTTTGTTTGCAAATAGTTTATATGCACATCCCAGCACACACATTGAATGAGAATACTATTCAGTCTGTTCCATATCAAGTCACCCACATAATACGCCTCGTTTAACATCTATTTAGGAAAAGTCGATAGTCGGTGAATATAGATGGGAAAGGGAAATTTTTTAGGGCGCAGCTCTTAGGCGCCCGTTCCTGGGGCGAGCGTTGGCGTAACCGAGCGAACGAGCGCAGCGGATGAAAGCGGAGGGTATGGCGCAAGCGTGAGAAGAAAAGCGTAGTGCTGCGCTGACGCTAGCTACGAGATGGCGCCAGAGTAGCGCGCGTCGTCGGGGAGGTCTGTATGCGGCGGCCACGCGATGATTTTGGCGATCTCCCGATTATAGCGAGGCGGTCGCGCCACAGTTCGCTCCGTCTGCAACGCGCCGCACGGGACAGATTGCCCGCGCTAGCCGATATATCGCGAAATGAAAACACGTATAGATCGGCGCTCAAATTTTGCATTAGAGGGTATCGTAATCGCCGGTGAATTACTTTGTTAACCTATTGTGATAGTGCTCAGAAAAAGCTACGTCGGTTGGCGCCTGCGTGATAATAATTTTTTAAAGTAATTTCTTTCTGCAATTCGGGTGTATTATTTTCGTATTCTTCTGCTTCGGCTTCGTGTTCTTACAGAAAAACGGGCTTACTACAACTGGTTGATATTGTCAGAGAGTGTATTATATGTAGGGCTCCGTGTTTTCTGATAAATCCGAAAAAATCCCATAAACACTCGCCGGTAAAATTTTTGACAATTCGGATTTATCCGATAAACTCCGATTTTAACGGCCAATATGACCCTGTTCCGTTCTATATCGAAAGGGCATGTTCTAAGGAGTCATTGATACATCGGCCAGTTCGGCCGATATGAACTTCACCTCACGTCAACAGTATCTCGTAGACCACACCGGTGTCATCGCATGAGTTACCCCGCGCGTTAGAAACCTATGCGCCGATTTTTAGGTTAGCGTTTCTTGAAACTGACGACATGAGCCAACTCATGAGTGATTTTGCGAACTATCAGAGCTAATTAATCAGTAACATTGTTGAACCCCTGTCGCTTTGGAGACTTCAGACTGTCCACTGGCCGGTGCTTTCTCGCTGCGCGCTGAGTCTTAGCGCAAACGTTGAGAGGGAATTTTCAAAGCTGAGAATCATAGATCGAAAGGAGCGTGCTTCAATCAGTGGCAGCAACCTCGTTAAGTATGATTGTGACAATTACAACAAGCTTTGAGAATGTAATATACGCGCCAACGTAGGTGTTTTGTATTCAAGTATTTGTGCTTGTGTGTATATGTGGTTGTGCGTTCAGACCTTCCAGACAACTAAAATACGCTTCGTGTGTTCTGATGTTTTCGTGTTCAGATATCATTTCATCTAAGATTTTGGAGTATTGAGAATAATGCAAAATTCAACTCCGAATTTCAGAGAATTGGGGATTTACGAGAAATAAACTCCGATAAACTCCGAATTTCCGCCAGAAAATAAACTCGGAAAAACACCCTCCGAATTTCAAGAAAAATAAGCTCCGAAACACGGAGCCCTTATATATGCTATAGGTGTAATGTCTATATAGTTCTTGTGTTTAGAGCATACTGCATCATGGAAAGTGGTAAGTGTTTTGCCAGAAATTATTATGTATTTCCTCAATTCTACAAGTCATGTCTCGATTTCTTCACACATGTAAACACTGACAGGTGGTCGCTAAGACTGGACGACAACATTCCAGACTTTACGTTTGGCGGCATACAATCACTGATAAAAACATCTAGTGCAGACTGACACTCAGTGGTGACCCTAGTTGGTGGTATTATAACCTTACGGAATCCATTAGAAGCAATTAGAAGCAATAACTGTGTTGAAATTCACCGTGGCATTACTATTTATATCAGTGTTACAGTGATCACCTCCAGAAAATAAAGCTTATTCATTTTCTGCAATAAATGCCAGATCAAATAACTTAGGAACAAAACCGTTTTGCGGACAATAACAGACTGAAAACAAGATATCTGCATGCACGTACTGTAATCCCGGCCGTGATGGAGGCGAAATGCAAAAAACGTCCATGTGCTTGCGTTGTAGTGCACGGTTTTAGACGTTTATAAACTGCGCAAAAAAACGAAGACACAAGAAAGAAAACACACACGACTTCGTTTTTTTTTGCGCAGTTTATAAACGTCTAAAAGCTATGAACCAACTAGCCCGCCAGAACGTCCTACTGTAGTGCACGGTAAAGAACCCCAGCTGGCCAAATTAATCCGGAGCCCTCCACTACGGCGTGCCTCATAATCAGAACTGGTTTTGGCACATAAATCCCCCAGTAAGAAGAAGCAGTTCCACGTCAGGTGTAACAGCAGAAAAGCGGTCCAGCAGTTCAACTTCAATATTTTCATGCAACAGGAGAGCAACACCGCCTACGCGGCCAGCAGATGGATTTAGGTAGAACGTCTTCCTAATAACCACGTCTTCCTAATAACCACGTTTCAGTTAGCATTATTCCACAAAAAGGAAATAAATCTAAGATAACATTTCTTATAGGGCGAAAACTTTGTTTTTAACGCATCTTGTATTAAGATGAATACATTTTAAACAACTGCGTGGAAGACGAGATACAGTTTCATTCAAATCATTTGGTAGATAATACGGTGGGTGTTTATCCATGACAATGTTTTATTTCGATCATGGAAAACAATAGGAAATCGCCTAAAGTCGATTGAGATCGATTGAGCGTGTTTTATATATGTGGATGGCGCGGTTCATTCAGAAATGTCACATTTTGGAGGAAATAGGGGATATATTATGTGGGTGACTTGTACCAATATTTTAAAGTGTGAAAGTTAATTATGTGCTTTTACAATAATTACTGGATCCTCGCCTTCTCCGAATTTTCATGCGTTATACAAGGCACGTGGTTCATATTTCGTTAAATTATGAAGCATGTGAGTGACGAACGATAAATCAGAATAAGAATTTTATTATTAAAGGTTGGGACGTATTACAAGTATTTAGTATACAGAAAGAGGTCCCATAGTCAAAGACCTCCTATACAAGAGCAATAATGATAGTTAACATCTTAAAGCAACAGTAGCAAACAATAAAGTAGTACACAAGCAAAAAGAAAAGAGGGTTAACAGAACAAAATACTCAGTAGATTGTAAAGAATAACAAGGTTTAGCATATCTCATGGGAACAAGAACAACTGAGAAAAAAAATAAAAAATAAAAAAATTAATAACCGTTTTATTTGCTTTGTTACAAGAATACAGAAATAAAAAGAGCAGATGGAACAAAAAAATATGTATCTAATAAACGGGACACAATAAATCTTCTCGTTAGTCTTTCAACAATAAATGCATGTTTAGTTCTCCTTTAAATTTGTGTAAAGATCTTGAGTTTTTCATTATAAGTGGAAGAGTGTTGCATATTGATATGGAGGTGAATTCTACGGTCTGTTTACCGTAGTTAGTGCGGACTCTTGGCATGAGAAAATTATTGTTCAAGGCGAATCTGGTGGTACTGTAAATCATCAGGTTAGATGGTGAAAATGTGATCAGTGGTAGCTCGTTATTCAGAAATCTGTAGAAAAAATACCTAGGCTGTATTTAGTGAGTTCAGAGATGGTAAGAATGTTATTCTCATGTAGTAGAGAATTGACATTAGAAAAACTTGAACTACAAGTAATTATTTTTATGGCTTGGTTCTGAACTATCTGGAGAGACGCATTATGAGTATTATAGGTGTTTCCACAACATACTATACCATAAGTAATATGAGAGTGAACAAAAGAATGAT
Organism: Dermacentor silvarum; assembly: GCF_013339745.2. Classification (NCBI taxonomy): domain Eukaryota; kingdom Metazoa; phylum Arthropoda; class Arachnida; order Ixodida; family Ixodidae; genus Dermacentor; species Dermacentor silvarum. The sequence goes on from NC_051157.2 coordinate 183,267,845, forward strand.
AAAGTGAGAGGAATGTGGTACGCGTAAAGTAAGGGCGTGTTTTAATGAAGATGCGTATACCGTAAGCTATTTTCTTTTTTATGTGAGCTATATGATTTAGATATTTCAGATTACAATCAAGCAAAATGCCGAGGAAAGATGAACATGTGCTTGGAGGAAGACAGTGGGGACCAAAAGTGATAGGCGGAATGGATGTTAAGGATCGCTGATGAGAAGAAAATACAACAAATTTAGTTTTAGTTGCATTTATAGATAAGATGTTCACATTGCACCACCTTAGAATATTTTCTAAATCAGTATTTAGTTTAGTAACGAGAGAGGAGATATCTTTATCATCAGCGTATAGAATGCATTTTGTGAAAGAGAGACAATTAGGTAGATCATTAATATAAATCAAAAACAGAAGTGTCCCCAGGATAGAGCCCTGGGGCACACCAATGTTAGTAGTTCGCTGACGAGAACACACATTGGAAATAGAAACAACTTGAACTTTGTTATATAAGTAGCTTTTTAGTAGTAAAAGGGCAGGGCCGCAAATTCCAATTGCCTCGAGCTTAGTGAATAGGATATTATGGTTTATGCTGTCAAATGCTTGTGTTAGATCGATAAAAACTGAGTCCGCAAGAAATCCTTCATCGATAAATTTTTTTAGTTGGTCAGTAAGATGGATGAGTGCTATCTCTGTGGAATATCCAGGACGAAAACGAAATTGGCATGACGAGAGGATATTAAATTTATAGAGGTATTTCGTTGGCCGTATTTCAATTAGTTTCTTAATGAATTACCCGAAGAATGGTAGAATACAAATGGGTCTGTAATTATGTAGTAATGAGCTATCGCTTTTTTTTTGAACTGGGATGACATTGCCACGCTTAAGTTCACAAGGAAATAAACCAGTCTTGAATAATAAATTAACAATGAATGAAAGTACATCTGAGATTAAGTGCGCAATTAATTTAATGTTGGCAGGGTGCACCTCATCAATTCCAGCACTTGTTATTTTTATATTATTTACAACAGAAGCTATTTCTTCTGGCGTTGTAGGAAATAAAAAGAATGAATGAGTAAGACGGTTCATCTTGACGATCTGTGTGGGAGGAGGTAGATTGTTATGAAAGAAAAAACTGCTGAAAGCCTCAGCTATATCAGGAGGGGATTTGTGCTCCACTTCATCACTTCAAATTCTAGATACCTGATCTAGTCTAGTGGTTCTGTTTAAAAAGGAGTTCAAAAGGTGTTTAAAAAGGAGTTAAAATGTTTAATGTGTGTAGGTTAATTGCAGCATTTGTAGAAGACTGCTTATTCAAGCGATCCAGAGTCACACTGCCGATACCTGCAATGTTGCCCACAGTCCTGAAACAACCGTACGAGAGACCAACCAATTTGGTGCACATATGGGGGTAATGTTAAGCGTAATGAGTGGCGAAAGTTTCAGGTTTCTGACCTAAGTAGAAGCGTTGCTAATAATTATTGAACCCTCGCTTTGTTTTCCCTATCTTTATACGTTATGCGAGTTTCGTAATTAATTTCCACCGATGTCATCAATGAACTAACTTTCTTTGTATTTTTATTAATACAGCTACACTCGCAGTACATAGATCAAGGTGATACAAGGAGCCTTGTTTATAGTATGTGAAAATAAGGGGCACTTTATGAGTAATATGTAGGCGAAGGTTTAAGTGTGTCGGTAAGTGTGGGCTTTTGCAAAAAAAAAAAAAATACATATGCAAGTGGTCCGCAGCGTCATTATCTTGTTTTACGGGCACCGAAATATTTATCCCAAGGCATAATTACGAATCCCACCGCCATGAATATTTTGCCAAAGGGAGGGAAGACTATGTAAAATTTTAGTGCAAAGTTAATGTGTGTGGATCAAATGCAGCCTTTGTAAAAAACTCCTACAGCAAATGCTGGAAGGCGTTATATGGCCATTTTACGCTTGTTTTTCAGTGCACCGAGAGAGCTTTATGTTTCACCAAGTGTGCCGAATTTCATATTATGCCGAATGTTCAGGTTAAATAAAATATGTGTGGATGAATTACTGCCTTTGTGAAAATTTGAAAGTTTTATATGCGGGCATCGTTTGAAACGGACCAGTAATATATGCAATGTTCTAAAGTATATGTGATTTAATTAAAGGCAACTGAATTGATTATTGTAACTGCTCGAAAAAGACAGCTTAGCTGAAAGTTGGGCTGTATGGTACAAGTCTGGTGTGTTTACCCTGGTCAAATGCCCTGGTCAACCTGCCTGTCATATTTCTTTTTATTCAGTGATTGACACCGCTGCCAGTCTGTCCCGCTTGCGCTGTTATTATGTTGCATTATGTCACCCTGCAGAGTCACGTGCAGTCGAACGCACGCTGGCTAAACACACCGCCTTTCGATAGAGACCTTTTCTCTTTCGTGCTTGCTAAGGATTGTTCCTACTTTGCAGTGGCATGGTTAGGCGACACCTCGCGGTTTTTTCTGCAGTGTCGGCCAATTTGCCGCTCAACGCGAAAGCGCCAAGCGCGGCGCCAACCTTTTGTTTCTCGTTCAAAATAAGAAATGGATGCATGGTGGATGCATGCCAAGGAAGTGCCTGGCGTGTTCTAGATCGTTCCCCGCCGTAGGCGTGGATGCCCACACGGGCGGCGTCCGAAACGCGCTACGACGTCACGGTGACGTCATTGATCGGGGCTGTGCGTGGGAGGGGCGAAACCTCGGCCATGGAAGCCTTGACCATTGCGAGCGGGGGCGCCGGCAACCGGTTCACGAATGGGATCCCCTTTTTTGGGCATTACTTTAGAGATCGTCCCCTCCTTGGTCGACCCTGGCGGCGGTCATCTGCGCGTCAGATTTGCGCAAGTGACCCATTGGTCGCCCACTATCACCTTGACAGGTTGATTTGAGTAACTTATCAAGTTATCATGCTGAGGAAAATGATTCGCTGATAAAGGTTACTCTCGGCTTCCGGCAATAAAGTAGTTTGAAGGAAAAAAGAAATTGTGTTACTTGTGGGTATACAGGGAGATGCGCTACTGTTCCAACAACGTTAAAAGACGGATAGTGAACTGAGTGAGTTGGCATTGATTTATGTCGACATTTGAGCGCTAAAGACGAAGACGAAGGCATAGAACATACTATGTGGTGTGCTTGTCTGTTTTTTTTTGCGATCACTGCCCAGTGCCAGAAACACTTGAGCACATATTTTGCTCATGCCCAGCGTACGCGCGAGAACGGCAGAGCCTCATTTCTACTATTCAGCGAGTGACTAAAAGACCAATGTCTGACGAGATTGTCTTAGGTCCTTGGCCTGACGCCAACAGCGCAGCTGTGGTCATCGAAGCGACGGTAGCCTTCCTTCAAGCCACTGGCCTCGATCGATGCACGACTCTAATATGACCTCAACGTGATGGACATGTATACGCACCTCCAATTCTTATCCTCATCATTCATCGCTCTTTTTATCCTTCCCCCCTCCCCCAGTGTAGAGTATAGCAGGCCAGAGCAAACTAACGCTCAAGCCGACCTCTCTGCCTTTCTTCAACTAAACCTCTCTCTCTCTCTCTTTGTCTGTTTTTAAGGCTAAATTTTCGACATCTTTAGACAATTATGCATTTGCTGCAGCTTTTTTCCCCCTTCATATAGCGCAAGAAACAAACTACATTCTTTGGTTCTCATCCTTCAAGAAAGCAGTCACCGTTAGTTGTCTGCTTGTTACAGCATAATTATTCACTTTCAGTTGGCTCCAGCCGACGAAACCAGTTCACTTCTTTGCCGGCCACATGTGCCGCATACAACAAGGCAATCAAAATTGTCAAGCGTTTTATTTACCGATGCGAAAAAAATTTAATATTGCAGCGACATTTGAGCGATAACAAAGGCAGCGCCGTGCGCACAATTTTAATTCCAAGTTAGAATAAAAAAGCCCGTTGCTGAATAATGCTCTTACGCAGACTCTTTATTAACTTAATTTTTCGCCTAATTTTAACTTAATTGCGTGCATTGCTAGAAGGCACTTGTCCGTCCGCATCCGTTATTCCATCGAGTTTCTGTGGTGACCTAATACCGTGTTCGATATCCTGGAGAAAGACCGTGGCCCAGCTAACAATAACGAAGGTATATTCAGCTGGGACCGTATTTTGAAACGTTCCACTTCCGCGATAGTTCGCCTAGGCGTCAATTTCGCCTTCAGGCACGTGCTGATTGGGTGTTTTAGCAAAATTGGATGAGCTGATTGGCTGGTTGAGCCCGACGTCATTCAATTTTGCTCAACTAGCCAATGAGCTGGCGCCTGAAGGCGAATTTGTCGCCTAGGCGAACTATCGACGAAGTGGAACGTTTCAGAGTACGGCCCCTGGAAAGCCCTGAAATTTCGAGCTGTGTAGTTACGCGTTTCCCGTCTTTCCCGTGACGCACGTGAGTTTCTATGGTCAGTGATATATGTTGACAATGCCTCACAACATAACTACCGCTGTAAAAGACTGAGGGAGAGAGAGAGAGAGAGAAAAGCGGACAGTGGCAGTGGTCGCGGGAAACTTTAGAGAAAAGTAAAATAACCGTTTGAACACAGTTCTTTGAAGCTCTGGCACGCATTTAGGCCTTGCCGACACAGTTAAGATATTTATGCATCTTTAAAACGCTCAATGCGCAAGAGCCGGCGAATTAGCGCAGAAGAGCGCAACGCCCTGCGCCAACACGCAATCTTGTTTCGGTTTCGAACTGGCGCCGGGTCTGCCTGCTCTCTTATTTTTATTCTCGCACGGGCGAGGCTGCGCGGTGCCGTGTTGTCTGAGCAAACGACAACGCTGGCATGTTATCACCGACCCCCCGCTTTTATGCCGCATCTCGTCCGGTATTCAGAGCCCTTTTTTTCCGTGGTTACGCGTAAGCCAATAATGCGGCGACCTTGCCCTGCGAGACGTTTTCCTGCGGCCACTTTCCCATCGGCGGCGGGAAAGGCCGGCCGGCGAAGGTAAACACTGGGCGTAGCCATGGCAACCGCCTGCGCGACCGGCGGCGGGCGCCGGGCGCACCAGCGCGCATGCGCGGCTGCTGGGAGAACGCGTTCGCCCTCGCGTTCCTTCAATGAGTCAGGCGTGTCGCTGCTTTTGGAACGGTGCGTAGACGTGTTCGGGAAGCTTCTCCTCGCGAGCATTAAAAGCAGCCGGCCCCGCGACCGTGCCGCCCAATCGACGACGGATAGCCAATCGTCGCGGTCAGCGTACAATCCAGTCGTCGGCGAAGAAGAAAAGAAGAAGCATCCAAGTGAGTCGTCGGGACGTCAGTCCTGTTTGCCGAGCGTCGCGCACTGACTCAAAAATGCACAGCGGGCATTTTTCCTGGTAGCGCATTCCTTGCTCTCTGAAACGTTATGCAGAGCCAGTCAATCGCGGGAAGCGCGACTTGGACTCTTCGTGCGACTGTCATGGGGGTGTCGTTGCGAGCCGAGGCTCTACGCGATGTGGGATGTGCCCCCGTCGATCCCGTTGTAATGCCGGCCCTCGAAGCGCTCGGCTTCGTAGCGGCGGCGGTCTGGATTGGGGTCGAGCGTGCACGCTCACTTTTTTTGATCGGGGAGTTTATTCTCGGCGGGGAAGACTCGTTCGGGCGGGGAGGCAGGCGGATCCGGCCAGTGCGGCTTTAGCACATGCTAGCGTCGCGTCTCCGTGCATCGTTGAGAAGCCGTGTTTCAATATCGGATATGCACCGTGGCCTGGGTTTCATCGAAATAAACTGTCACCGCGAAGACAGCCGCCGAAACTCGTAACTAAACATTGCACTTTGACAGCTGTCGCTTATGGAACAGTAATTAGTGGCAGCTACTGGTTTGTACTTCATCGCACGATTGTATAGTCGCGCCGAGCCGACTGAAATTGGTTTATCGGGTCCGTGTAGTCTTGATTCGCCGCTTGTTTTTGGGGAAGCTGTTGAAACGGCGCAGTGCGGTTAAGTTTAGCGCCCATTTGGCGCCGAGCGCGTGGCGAAGTTCCTCTCCGCCGATTTGCTTTTGTTTTCTGAGGGCGACACTCCTTGCGAAGCTAGCATAGATAGATGATACGGATCAACGGATATATATAGCAGCTGCTCACATCTCGCCTGCCTGCTCCAAGACCAAGGTGGTGTGGTATTCGGGCGCGGCTGGTGACCGTGACTTCTTGTTTTGTTGTCTCTCTGCGAAGATGCTCTTCGCAAGCTCAGCTCGTACGCAAATAAACCTGCCAACCTGAAAGTGGAAGTGCTCTTAGCTGAGGAGTTGAAATTCCGCGCTTATCCGCCGAGGGAGCAAATTCAGCTTGCCTCTTATAATGGACTCTACGTCCTCTCTCGAGTGCTCAGCTGCTCCCGGGTCTGTCTATAGTGCCGCGTATGATTCCTTCCTTCAAGAGAGGAGACAGACATCGTGCAACTTCAGTGTTTTTTGTCTTTATGCCGCAGGCACTTTGCCAGGATTTTACCATTTCTTGCTTATCTGCCGTGAGAACACGCTTCAATACTTGGACGCGCTAATGGATGTCGTGTACTCTCGATAGTGCCCAGCTCCCTGAAAATGTTATGCGTGTGTGTGTGCGTGTGCGTGTTATCTTCGCTACTGCATGTATTTCCGTTCGGTTGCGACATGTATAATGTATGCATTAGTAGCAAAACTGGGAACGATTGCGCAATCGCTGCAAGCAGGAATCTAGTGGGAGCAACAATGTTAAAGTAAATGCGAGGATCCTGGAGACCTGTGCGTCTGCCTTCATTTTTTTTGCATTTTTTAACAATCGTATGCCACAGTAAACAAAGAAAAAAAAAAAAAAAAAAAAAAAAAAAAAAAAAAACCTCTCTCCTGTGGCGGCTGAATAATAAGGCACTCTGCAAGTACCCCCTCCTAGGAATGTGGTTAGTTAGAGAAAAAAAAGAAAGAGGCGTGACTCTTTTGATCTGAAAAATCATAGTAGGTGGATGCAGAACGTGCGCGTCTAGTGTCAAAAGGGCGCTTCGCAGTTGTGATCGAACTGTGCGCTAGCTGCGACGTGTATAGGTCCGCGGCTCATTTTTACCGCAGGTTGGCGGAAAACACGCGGCAGAATGCTGCGTTTGTGCGTGGTGGCACAGGTTAAGTTCACCGGGAAGGCTTCGCAGGTGCGTAAGAGGATGGGACGGGTTAGAGGTATATACTGTATGTACAGCGACTCGGTGTACTTGAAGGCGCGGCGTTGTCTTATTTCATTCCGAGCTGGTCCTCTCTCCCGCCTGTTCGTGTTACGTGCGAGTTGGTTGTATACACCCAAGAACAGGCAACGCCCTCTCCAGAGGACGCCGTTTCTCGAAGCTGGGCTACTTAGATTCGTCTTCATATATACGGCACATATATGGGCGTGCTCGCACCCAAATCTGGCCCCTTTGGCGTGCCCCTTAATATTCCGCAGACCCGCACTACATCAGTGACTTCGTATATATAGTGCGATTGCTGCACTCAGTCAAGTGCAGCTTGGGCAGTGGTATATGCGGGAAAATGACTTCCCGTTCGTTCTCGATGCGAGCGTTTTTAATTTGGCGTAAGTGCGTGTGACCGTTTGGTTTCATATATGGCGCGAGCGTGTAACCTTATTAGCGCTGGGTGAGCGCTTTCTGAAAACCTTGCCGTAGTCCGAGCGCACGATGCTTTGTTTAGCGCGGCGATGGCAGACGCTTGCGAGATATGACGAGAGCACGCTGGCACGAAACGTGCGCATGCACGCACAAGGCGCCGACGGAATCTTGTCGCTCTGTTCCACGGCAGAGGAACCTTGGCAAGCATCTGAAAGTATTGCTCACTGATTCAACCGTGTGTCAGCGGTGAGTCTCACCGCAGATCTTGACAGGAAGTTTGTCGGAGGGTGAATCTGTGCGTCGAGTTCTGGGGCGCCGAGGAGGCTCCTATAGCTCTGGCACCGAAGGGCGTGAGCCTTATACATCCGACCTATTCTTGGTGCGTCGTCGTAATTGCAACACGACGCCGGTGAATGCAATTCCAGCTTAAATAACCGCTGAAACGGACTCCGCGCCTGCTCTGGCTGGTTCGAGTGACAGCCATGGCGTGAAACATCGGCGCGAAGCAGCGAGAGGTCGACAACTTCGCGGTTGCAGGACACGTCCTGCAAATGCGCTTATAGGCGCCATCCAGATGAGACGACGCGTAGACGCGTGAAGCAGACGCGACGACGGCGCGCCCGAAATGCGTTGCATGGGGTCAATTCGGGCTAAGCGACTTTTCATTGGCCCGTGTGCGTTTGACGATGGCTGTGACGGCGCAACGCGAGACGGAACAGCCGTATACTCTTGTTGGACAGCCGCGCTGCTGAAGGAAATATATACCGCATTCTTATATTCGCGTTAGTTTAAGCTGGGAAAAAAAAAAAAAAAACACAGACATCGCATTCAACTGCAGAAAATACACTATGGAGTGTTAGATTTGACTTATTTGTTCTTCTTTGGGGGCAAATGCGACTCAGTCGCATGTGTGCTGTTGCGTTTAGTTTGCATTCAAGAGACACGAGCGCAGATGTCGAGCACGAACGTTCCGCGAGATCTGGGCACACAATATGTATACTTCAGTCCTCAGCTTGGATCGCACTCGCAGCTGAGGAGTTACGATTGAAGTCGAAGTTCATTGTCAAGATTAAGTACTGAGGTTATCAATGCGGATAGAAAGCTGGAACACTGAACAGAAGAACTGACGTAGAGGTTCGTGGTAAATACGCTAAGTGGTTCTATACGGCTATAGGAGAGCTAGCGTTAACAATGGAGTACAGTTCAAGTATGTCTTGCATTGGACATAATGTAGGCTGATGATGATGATAGTTCAAGCAAAATAACTAGTGGTTCAGGTAATAATGCAAGTTCATTTCTCTGTTAACAGTTAAATTCCCAAATAGCATTGAGCAAGTCTTTAATGTTATCGCAATAGCGGTAGCTAACGGACGCAGAAACAAAAAAGATGTTTACAGAAATGTTTAGTACCGTGAGCTATAAAATATTTAATCAGACTGCTAATGAGCTAGACTCATGCAATTTCTGATTTTTTTTTTATGTACAAACTATTGGCCTACGTGTATTCGCTGGTGTTGCTCGTAGTGTTTTCTTTCCCATGTAGCATTGGCCGCCCTCATTGTTGCCGAAAGTATACGGATGATATCCTTAGCGATATAGGCAATGAAACCAATGCGGCGACCAGCACTTAAGTAGTTAGACTGTCAGCTGGGGACCTCTGCGGCGCCACAAAATGTGGTGCCCTCCCGAGCACATTGCTTGGGCGGAATAGGGGGACGTGTTTGTTGCACAGCCAACCGAGGTGGCGCGTTCATTGGCCAGACAGTATATTGGCACGGAAGCATGGATAACCGGCGGACCATTAGAGTAACACAATGGATACCAAGAGAAGGGAAGCGCAGTCGAGGACGGCAGAAAACTAGGTGGGGTGATGAAGTTAGGAAATTTGCAGGTGCAAGTTGGAATCAGCTGGCGCAAGACAGGGACAATTGGAGATCGCAAGGAGAGGCCTTCGTCCTGCAGTGGACATAAATATAGGCTGATGATGATGATAATATTGGCACGAGCGCAACGTGTGAGGCTGTTTATATATCGCCAGTTGGATGGGCCCGTGCTTCCCTGCTTTGCACCATTGCCAACTATATAGGCGCGCCCACATTAAATTTTTTTTTATCATCATCTCAATCCATCCCGTCCGGTTATCTCTATTGTGGGTGAGGAATGTATTGCCCGATTTTCTTGCTCGCCGTCCGTTCGTGCACCGAGACGCATGCTGCCGCAGAACGATAGCCTGTCGTATGCGGATGGCGTTTTTATCGTATATAGCGGTACTTCGCGCAGAGTTATTAAAACGAATGAATTCTTTTATTAAGAAAAGGGAGGACCGAATGTCGCTGGTGGGGGAGGAGGGACATACACGAGGAGACGTAGACACCCACAAATCGCGCGAGCCAGGCCGCTAGCAACGCCGAAGTGGGCTAATATATTACTAGGTAAGTAATTACTATATATATATATATATATATATATTAGTAATTTTGCTAGGGAAGCTTTACAGAACGACATTCTCGAAAACCCCGATCACCTCGTAAAATATTAAAACGAAACGCCGCTCACATATCGCAGGATCGCACGACGCTGCGCTCTCATGTACAGACGTGTTTCATTTTAGCTGTACCAAATTTTAAAAAATTGCCTGTGGCAGATAGCACAATTATAATCCTTGATATAAACTTCTCGATGAGGCGGCCGTTAGTTCCACGAGAAATCAAAACGCCTAACTGAATAATTAACATAATTACGCTACTTACCTTTTCACTTCATTATTTTACGGCACATCTTTCAATCTACGAATTATAGCCGCTGAGTTCGCAAGGCGTATCTACTTGGAACGAACTCTCAGGACTGAACCCGCTTCGAGATATTAATTTTCAAAGTGTCCGACGAAATGCATGGGCGTTAATGTAAACTTTTTGAGGAAAACGCTTGTTTTATGCATTGAACCACAAAGTTGACTGGAACGCCCATGCATTTCGTCGGACACTTTGAAAACTAATATCTCGAAGCGGGTTCAGTCCTGAGAATTCGTTCCAAGTGGATACGCCTTGCGAACTCAGCGGCTATAATTCGGTGATTGAAAGATGTGCCGTAAAATAATGAAGTTAAAAGGTAATTATGTTAATTATTCAGTTAGGCGTTTTGATTTCTCGTGGAACTAACGGCCGCCTCATCGAGAAGTTTATATAAAGGATTATAATTGTGCTATCTGCCACAGGCAATTTTTAAAAATTTGGTGCAGCTAAAATGAATCACTCTGTATATTGAATGCCGCAATAATGGAAACATTCCTGCACCTCGCCGTTGGCCTGTCTCATAGGAAAGCGTTCGCGCAGCGTTGTTTAACCGGAAGTGTGGGCTGGAACGGCTGCCTGTAATGAATGTTTTGCGACACATTGCGCTTATGCGTCGCTGTGCGGTATTCATCACGTGGAGGGCCGATGCGTGTACTGCATAGTGCAGGATGAATCGGCAGAGTTCATTGATTTCTCTGAACTTGTTTACAGCCGCCGACACCGTCTTCCTGTATAAGAATCTGCTTGCGATGCGAACAGCGTCGTCTTCGTCCGCTGTGGTATATTTTCGCGCAGCTACCTCTGTATAGAAACAGATGCGTCGACGCCACCAGTATCAGCGTCTATGTACGTGGTGCATAAAATCCCACACAAATTGCCGATTGCTTAAATGTTGCGCCATTACTTAAACATGACTGGTGCGCACGGCTCCAAACGGCACAGTTCCCCCGTGGGTTCGATTTCGAGCGGCGGTGATGGGCGAATACCTGGATATATCGAACGTGGAGTCGAAGCCGGATGTATCGAACGCGCATATAACGAATTGTTGTGTATAACGAACAGCAGTAAAATCCCCTCGAACATTTTCTGCATACAATTTGTATTTTATACATCGAAATATATCTATATATCGTACTTTTTTGTGATCCCCTTCAGATTCGATATATCCGCGGCTTCGACCGTATTTTGTTTATTCGCCGTATATGAAGAGGATGAGTTGTCGACTGCACGATAACTACGACGACCTAACGGAAAGGACGTGAGGGAAACCAAACTTTGAGCTAATTTATGTTGCATAGAGAGAGAGGGCCACGATTGGGTCCTCTTCGGGGACCGCGTAATCTTGTCACGCCGAGTCTCTCGCGGCCCACTTGGCAACTGCTATATATTCTAATCTTGCTATACCCTTGTCCTATCACATGCAAACGCCCTCGTTTCGAGACGCGATACTTATCTCGTTGTCACAGCTACGCGTGCAGAGGCTGTACTGTGAAAGGACTGCTGCCTTGCTGTCGGCTTGCGCGCACCTGCAGTCTAGTGCCTTCATAGATAAGCGGGTGTCAGTGTTCGCCCCCTCGCTATAGTGCGACTTTGTATATCAGTCAGGTATGGCTCAGTGGTGGGACCCCTTCGGGCACTTCGGACGTCCCCTGCGTTTGTCTCTGACGTGGCTGCATGCATGCTGCAGCGTCCACTGTGAAGCAAACGATAATGTGCCATGCTGGTACAGCATTACGGTGGAACTCTTACACCTTGACGCAATTTTTTCTTCGTTATCTTCGTGGCCGAGATGAAGAGGGGAAAGGGAGTGTCCGAGCCACTTGCTCGGAGTCGTTTTACGTTCGGCCTGCTTGAGGAGCGAAGACTATACAGACTGATATTTGATGGTGCGAAGATATTATTATCCCCCGCGGTGGGGGACATTTAAGCCGGGAAAATGATTGACCACATTTCGACGGTGTCCCTTCGGCCTAGAGTGAACGAAACAAGCACGGGTGCCCAATCACAAGCATCGGGGTTTGAACGCGGCCACGCAGAGATGCGAGACGGATGATTGGCGGCAGAGCGCGAACGCACTCAGTGCTGCCGCGGACAGTGGCTATGTGAAGAAGAACGTCGCGCCGAATAATTGGTCGTTTCGCCCGGCTACCGGCCGTTTGACGAGCGTCGGTGCTGCATCGTAGCCTGCGCGTGTAATATAGGCTGCCCGGTTGCCGCCGTGTCGGTGGCGTCGGACCCGTCGCCGCGAACCCTGCTGCATGCAGTCGCCTTCACGCTCGGCGATCATCGGAGCAGCGCCGGAATGCGCTCCCCCGCGTGGAGCACGCACTACATACCGCGGCCGAGCGCGTGTTTTGCTGGCGGCGGCTCCTCCGTCGATTACCGCCCCATTGTCTCCGCGCTGGCGTGTGTACTGCACCGAGGGACGACGCGCAAATAAGGGAAGCCCGCTGCACTCGCCGATCGCTTAATCGCGGCGGCGGCCCGTTATATACGGCGACTCGAATGCGCCGTTTTCGCCCCGAATTGCAACTGGCCCGGGGCACACACTCGAACGATGCGAACAGCGAGACCTTTTAAGAAGATGCCGCCCGTGGCAGGGCGCTAGATGTGAAACCACGAGTGCGGCAGGGAATGCGCTCGCCAGAGAGAGGAAAGGGGGGGTGGAAGTCTCCTCTTTAGACGAACTCTGCTTTTGCCGAGTGAGTCTCGGCTGGCGTTGCTGCGCTCGCAAGCGGATTGAGGCGCCCGTGATGGTAAGCATTTAACGATAATTGGCGTTGCCCCTCGGCTACACCCGCAGCGTGGGAGTCGCCCCACCGACGTATCGGTGGGGCGACTCGGTGGGGCACGGGCACACGTGGCACGTTCCCTGGCCCCTACGACTGCGCATTCTAACGCCAGTGTATCGCCTATCGCGTTCTGACAACAGTGGTACTTGTCAAATAATTATGCCTCGTGCGATTGTTTACGGGTGCGGCTCCCACTGGTGGCAAGTTGTATTATTTATTTATTTATTTATTTATTTATTTATTTATTTATTTATTTATTTATTTATTTATTTATTTAGTTAGTTACTAGATTTGCTCCTAGGGTTTTACGTCTCAGAGCCGTTTAGGCTTTACGGAGAGGAGTCGGGAAAATACTTGTACATTCACAATATACACATTACAAGAAATGACCGCTAATTATAGGAACATGCTTGTCGGGAGAATGAATTCCTCAACTTCATTATTTTGACAATAATGAAGTTTATTTTCCGCCTATGAATTCACTGGCCTAATTGTCCACTAACTTCATATAGCCCAAAATAACCAGCTTAGTCAGACGTCGTACACAGTATACCGCGCGTGGCTTGAAAATTGTTATAGATAGATGCAGGCGCTGTGCGACCGCATTGCGTACGCGTCGTATTCTTTCTCGGTCGACTTTACGGTTCTCGGGTAAGACGAGACGAGGAAGCTAAAATGGAGACGGGCCGCAAAGCACGACCACTCCGGCAGTGACTCGTCTAGGCCCGCCACACCGCCTATACGAGACGGGCGTTGACGTCACACTCACACATGCAAATGCGTCCGCACGTGTTCTTCCCACATACGCTAGCGCCCACTGGGTGTACAGACTGCCGCATATTGAGCTGTATCGCACAAGAACACTGTAATATGGTCGTACGTCGTCCTGAAGGGAGCATCGCATTAGACGGCTCTTGCACGGGAGAGTGCTTGGTGCACTTGAGTACCTCTGCCGGTCTCGCTGATTAAAGGCGCAAAAATGCGGGAGGCTGTACGTCTTTGCCACGCGTCCCTTTCGTCCCCTTCCGGGGAGTCGATCCGCGAACCAGCCACGTGTGGCGCTCGTTGCATGACTTCTGCAAAATACGCTGCAGGGAGCCTACATGCAAGCGCCGGCGCTTGTATGTAGGCTCCCTAGACCTCTGCGGAAGTCGAGACGTTTCCCTCCCAGCCCGATTTGCAACGTTGAACCGGACGCCGGACTCCTGGGCCATTCGGGTGAATGAGGCAGCGCGATCTGCAGTTCTCTAGCACGGGTGACGTGAATGACCTGGCTTCGTCATGCCCTCCTTTATACGCCGTTTGCTCCTTACAAGCTGTCGGTGTTCCTTCTGTGGCAAAACTACCGAGCAGCAAATCTCAGTGCGTAAAACTGATGCCTGCTCAGATATGCACTTACAGTTTACTTGCTCAGCCGTGTTTCGATCGTGTAGAAGTGGATTGGATGATTGACGTCTACGTTCGCTCAAACCCAACCAACAAAGCCTGGTGTTGCGAGAGCGGCAGTGCAGGGATAATTAGCATTCGTATAGCCATGCCTCCTACACATAATTGACGAAGGCACGGCTGCCAAAACGCTTTCGCCGCAATTCTCCCCGATTCACTAAAATACTTAGCAAACTGCGCCTCTTTGTATACAACAAATAGCTTCTTCTTCTGGCGTTTTGTTCCTCGTGCATTGGCATCCTCCTGATCCTTCGAATTCGTGCTCTTAGCCGCTTTGCAAAATACTATGGGGCAAAAACTAAGCTTTTGGCAATGCGCCGTCCATCCGGTCATTGTACTGCTGGGGCGTTATGCTGGGACTGGCGATCGAGTGTAACGCTCACTTACAGGAAACGACGAACCTATAGTCGCGTTATTAATTGCACGATAACGTATTTGAGTGCGTTGATGGCCGGGTGGGACTTGATTGGAGATGCGATGGTGAAAAGATTCATTTCGTGCCTTGAGATCAACAAGAAAGGCTGACCGCGGTTACGCTGAACCTTTGTTACGACCTATACCGCAGTTATGATGGGTCACGCGCCCTTTCACATTTGTTACGTTAACTGCATAGTAACTGCGTACATATCAGTACTGTTGTGTTTTTCGTGTAAGTTTACGCTATGCAGCATGTTGTAATCGAAGGTCACGTTTGCCATATATAAGTTATCATGTATACCCGTGTAATTAGCGTATAAGTTTGCTCTGCATTGCCCAGCTTATAAAAGCTTTCAGAACACGGGAGTAGAAAAAAAAAAGAAAAAGAAACGGTGTTACAGCCGTATGAGTGAGGCTGCCTTCGAATCAAAATGCGCAGTGGATACACTTCCAAAATTCATCAAAAGTCCTGACTGTGTGCCGAAATTACAATTCTTTTTCGCGACATAATGCCATGCTGCGAGATCATTTGAGGTCGGCCGTGTATGGTCTCTCTGAAACGATAGTATTTTTCGTGGGTCGTGCTCTCGAGCGTATGCTGTATTGAGATGAATGATGGCAGATCTGACCTTGAGTAAAAGTGCCAAGGGCACCGACAGTTGTACACAAAAGGGTCTCTCACTTTGGCGGTGTATACGCATCCCCTTCCGCACATCACGCGCTGCACGTTTTGTTCCGTTTACGTGCGTGCTCGAGAGAATGTATAACTTTGCTAAATGAACATCCGCTGCGCGTGCCTTCCCGTTTCCTTTATCCCGGTTCGCGACGGACCCGCCAACCGCCTGTGTAACCAATCGACTTTTGCATGAAAAAAGAATGTGTCGTGCTCCGGGGGCCGTATTTCGTAACGATCCATTTAATTTTTCTAACGATCCGTTCCGTTTCCGTTCTTCTTATACGTCCCACCCAGTTACATGTATACCTGGCGATGACGGCGGTGTCCGAGCCAGTGGACAGATGGTGAGAATAATGAAAATAGAAATGAGATCGATCGTTACAAAATATAGGCCCTGAATCGGTGTTTTGTAACGATCCCATTTCTTTTTTGTTGTTCTTTGTTGATCACCCTTTGCGTTGAGTGGCTGATCGCGGTGGCCTCCGAGTTAGACGAAGAGCGGAAAGAATGGAAGTGGAAAGGGGAAGGGGGATACCGTTACAAACCAGGCACCCGTCCTGGTGTGCAGCGTCGCTTTGAAGGGTTTGCATGCATCGTGGGGAGTGCCTTCACGCTTGCGAAGCTTTTTGGCATACGCCGACTTCTCGGCGAACTGCTGCCTCAAAGGTCGGCGTAAGTGAAGCTTAGCTCACTGTGTGGCTGTTATGTGGCCGGAGGCACATGGCTTGGCGAGCGACGATTCTACACGTTCTCGTATTTATTCTTCTGCCGGTTGGTTCGTCACAATACTGAAGTTAACTCGTGAGAACAACACATGGGCGCTTTGTGTGTGTCAGTTTATATGTGTGTTTCCGTCGTTTTCGCGCATGTTACATAGATATGCAAAACTAACGTGCCCAAATTTCCGTTATAACGCATGAGAAGTTTTCACGATGGTGTCTCACGCGATGAAACGTTCGATACCGGCCCCGCGGCCGCATTTCGATGTTGCCGCTGCACTCGTGCGGTTAGATTTGGGCGAACGTTGGACCCCAGGCGACCACAATTAATCCGGTGTCCTCCACTACGGCGTGCCTCATATCAGATCGTGGTTTTGGCTCGTACAACCCCAGAAGTTAATAAATTTTAACTTTATAAAACGCCATCAAACGCAGTCGTACGATGAAACCCTCGGCGTGGCTACAGCGTGTGGGTAGCCTCGGAGGGAGCTTTGCGTAAGTTATTAGCACGACGTGTGTAATGCGCAGGGCATTTAACCGGCTGCATGCTGCGCAGTATATACGCAACGGAACGCGCGCCAATAGAAGCAGTTCAGGACGTCAAGGATTTAGATGAGGAAACTGAACATCACTGGCAGAGAGTCCTTCGTGCTGACAGAAGAAAAGCGCCGGGGTCAAGGATGTGCTCGCGCAGCCCAAGCACGTGCGCTTTAGCGGCGGTGCGAGACCGATCTATATACTCTTCCCGAGTTGCGGGTGGACCCGGTGTTTTCTGTAGGGTGCGCTGCCGTACGGCCGCAGTTCTCAGCCACGTGCACCGTTTCGATAAACGCTCCAGTCGTTAACCCTGCTGTTCACCCCTGGCAACGGGACGCGCCTTGTAGCGGTGCGCATATAGACGACAACACCGCGATCGATGCTTTCTTGGTCGATTTGTTCACGAGGGGCTGCCTTCCCCGCAAGAGGAAGACGAGAAAAAAAAAATCATAATCCGGGCTAGCATATACTGCAGTTTCGGCTGCTGGGCCTGCGGCCATCGGAAGGCGGCGTTCGGTTGTCTCGCTTCGTCAGCGTCTTGGGAAACGCGGACCTACGGAGTGTGGGAAGAATTTCGCGCTGTGCTCTGTTCTTTTGCAGCGATTGTGCTGCCTCGTCTGCGGTCTACGAATGTCTGCCTTGAGGTCGAGGATTCAAACGCTAATCTTTCTGGGCCCGTGTTCACACTTACGGTACGTTAGAGAAGGCGGCAGCCAAGCATAATGTTGTGCCATGCTGTTTAGCGAAGACGGCCAAATAATTGCAAATAGCACTTGAGAAGGAGCCGCGCTGTGTGAATGCGGCTTCTGATTCACGACGGTATTGGTTGCACTCCTTATCTCCTCGGCCAAATATTACATCTACGCATACATTTGCCTGGCACATGCATTCTTTACTTTACCCTCGCGCGTGCAGCATGCACAGGATCTATATTTGAACTCGGAATAATGTATATATCACGTGTCAGCTTGTCTGCTGCAGCGCCCCCGTTATAGAGCCGTAAGAAACACGATTGACCCGTGAGATAACGCACGCTTTGAAAATGCGTAGTCGAGAAGCGGCGCTTGCATACTCGTACGAAACAATGCGCCTCGACAGCTCAGACAAACAAGCGCTACCCTTGTGGTATATGGCGTCGCGCTGATAAGCTCTGGGTTGCGGGTTCGAACCCGGCTACGACAACGCTGCATTTAGACGGGGGCGAAACGCAAGAAATGATCGCGTCCTTATGTTTAGGTGCACGTTAAGGAAACCCAGGCGGTCAGAATTATCCGGGGTCCCCCACTTGTCTCGTAATCAGATTGTGATGAAGTGCGTAAAATCCACCATTTTTTTTTTTTTTGAAGTAAGCGCTTAGCACGGAGTTTATTCTCGTCTATTCCACCATCCCCCGGTATATATACCCCACCAAGCACCCTTTAATGTCATTGCTTTGAGAATAAAAAATCCACATGCAGGGTCTCTTATATTATGCCAAAGACGACATTAAGGCGAAAGCCCAAGTGCCAATGTATTAATTAGCCATGCTAATTAGCCACCTTAATTCGCTTAGTCATCGACTTAAATTGCTTAGTCATTCACTCAATTCGCTTAGTCGTCCATCTTAATTCGCCCAGGCATCCATCTTAATTTGCTTACGGGGGGTATGTTGACGATAATCGTTTTTGTACAGTCAGTCGACGCGTTTTCGCTCGAAGATTACGAAGGTCGACTGAAGAATGAGACAGGCTCTCCTCGCCTTAATCGTGCGCGCTTATGTACGGCATACATGCGGACGTCTGTCGCCTTTTCTGATGCCGTATACGCGCCTTTCGGCAGCAGCGTGGTGCACGCCGTCTCAATGCACCGGTAAGTGGCACGCAGACTAGCTTGCGAAAACGCGAGACGGTTCCTGGTCTGCATGGACTCGAGAGCAGAGGGTGCTGCCTTCTCTCGTCTTTAAAGAGCGCCGCCGTCGTGCCGTGTCAACGAGTCTCGTCTGGTCCGCGCGAACCAACCAACCGGCCGCCGGTCTCGCGGCCACCTTTCCGCCGCCCACATACCGGTTCCTCGTTTTCCCCCATCCTTAACCACGGAGTACACTCTAACCACGGGGCGCGCGCGCATCCGTTTCTCTCTCGTTTTCGGTCCGTCCGTCTTCGCCCTTCTTTATGCTCACCGCGTCGTTGACGATGCACAAGCCGCGCTTCGCTTCTTCCCATCGTGTGGGAGAAATGCCGGGTGTTTAAGCGAACACTTTCAAAAATTTTCACAGGTCGCCTCTGGCTGATAGCACAATTTAGTTCACGAGCTGGTCTACTCGAAGAGGCGGGCATTACTTGCACTCCAAGAATTGAAATACATAATCGACTAATTAATTCACTAATTACGTTTTTAACTAATTACCTTATGTCCTATATTGCATTCTACAAATTCTAGCCATGGGGTTTGCAAGGCGGATCCACTTGGAACGAATTTACAGGATGACGCCAGTTTCGAGATATTAATTCCCCAACTTTCGGAGAAATGCATTGGCGTTCCAGTTACTTTCTCAACAAAACGTCGTTTTATGCGGTCAAGCATTGTCATTGGCTCCGATCGAGCCAATTACGAAGGGCCGAAAGAATGGGAAATGAAACGGCTGCTTAGAAAATACGGCCCCTACACATTTGAGTCCGAGATTACCGTTAACGAGATGCCGTGCAACCGTTATCGTATTCTATTTTGGTACGGCGCTCGGCCAACGCCCGCTCCTAGATAGCAAGCAGGCCTGTGCAATCTGCTTTATGACGTCATGCTACTTCGACCGCAATTTCCATGGCCAAGCCCGGCGTGACGAAAGCGGTGACGTCAAAATAGCCGCGGCTTACTAAGGAGCCATCCCCATTAGATTCTATGACGGTCGGGCCAAGGTAGCAGGCCTCGTGCTGTTTAGGAGGCGTTGGCTCAGCTCAGGCGGAACGGCGTGTGCGCGCATGCGCAAGTGCCGCACATTGCTTACAACCTGCATCCTGCACTGGACGTATGCTAGCATTGAAGAACGAGCAAAAACGACCCAGGACCCATGGAAATGCTTAGAAATGTATGATGTCACATTGACGTATACGGGGCGGCGCTGCGGTGTAGGCTTCGTTAAAGTCCCTATATAAGAAAAGTACCGCCATCTACTCTTTCCTTTGCCGCCTCCTCTCCTAAAGCGCTTGCTTTTTTCTTTACTTTTTGCTTGCGAAAGCCAAGTAGACTGCGGCGCACCTAGAAAGTCCACGTTGAAGCTTTCAGGCCGGGCGCGCGCCGTCGCCGCCGCCGGCGACTGCGGCTGCGCAGAGGACTTTCAACATGGCTCTGAGGCGGAAAAAAAGAAAATATAAAGAAGTGAAAAGCGCGCGCTATCATCGTCCAATCGGAGATACGGGAGAGAGAGAAGCGGCGTTTATCAAAGGATGGCGGTACTTTTATTATATAGGGACTTTAGGCTTCGTTTCCCTTACTAGCCATCGGCCTTCTAGCCCCAGATAAGTGTTGAGCCTTAAAGAGAGAGAGACATAACTTTTATTTGTACCCGTCAAAAATGACGGCGGAGAAGCCTCAGCCCCCATTCATCCCCCTAACTGTTTGCCGGAATCAATTGGGGGCGGTGAGGGCGAGACCGATGACCTTGCGTTGCTCTTCTGCTTCGTGGTTGAGTAATAAGGTCTCCCAGGATTCGATAGGAAGGGCAAGTCCGGACGATGTGAACTAGATCTGCAATGCTATTGTAGTGCGTACATCTATAGTACTTCCGGATGCCATTTACTCTATACAGTTGAGGGTTTGGAAACACCCCGGTTTTCTCCACACGAGTTCCTCTTTTATGCTGAACTGTTTATCTGCCGCTGGATAGGTCTTACATAGTTAGTTATGATAAGTGATTTCTTGAAATGTTCTTAGTTCTTCTGCTTCTTCTCCTTGTTCAAAAAAAAAAAAAAAAAAGACTGCATCACAATTAGTACAAGTCGACTGAGCGTTGATTCAAGTGTAACGGCTCTTTAATTTGAGCATGCGTTCACATTACCACATACGAAAATTATCCCGAAACCTGCAACTTCGCACCGATTCACCGGCGCAAATAATTAAATAATTGAATGAATGATAAAGCAAATGCCGAATCGATTCTTTTCCGCCTATTGAATGAAAATAAACCTTTGAGAGACATGACTTTAGCCCTCTGTAAATTGATTGTGTAGTTAATGTCGAATGCCCATTTGATGTATGCGAATGAAGCTCTTGCCGCGGCGGTGGCTATGACGTTCCGTGGCCGCGCGCGTGAGGTCAGGGGTTGGATTCCCGGTTTCGGCAACCGCACAATACGATGGTGGGCTGTGTGTAAAGTACAGTGCGCATAGTACCTTCATTCCCACATCTATCCTCACTCAATGTCGGCTGCCTTACAGGGTCACAACTGGGATAGGCATTAGTATAAGTCGTCTCCGGCACGCGGCCGACATCATAGTGTCATAAGAGTTGCGAAATGCACATGTTTCATTTACCGCTTACTACGAGCGGGATTTCGTTTAGAACGAACGAGAGTTCGGAAAGCCCGGGGGGCAGATTGGAAAACAAACGTCTCTTGTGTATACCGCGCTTTGGGTGCACGCGAAAAGAAGCCCATGCAGGTGGTCAAAAAATCAATCCAGAGAGCTACACTACGGCGTCCCTCGCGATAACCAATCGTGCAGTTTCGGGACGTTAATTAAACCCCGCAGTTTAATTATTTGTGCCCTTGTAGATGTCGCTGTGGAATGTGACTCTCACTTGTAGCGATCGGCATTGTGTCGCGAGGCTGGCCCCGCAAGCATCGCCGATTGTTTTTTGTGCTCACCGCCGCTACCGACTCTCGAGGCCTGTCAGACAGCGCCGTACTTTGTCCTCCGTTGCTTTGTTGCCCTCAGTTCGGCGCACGCCGTTCTCGATGTGCACACAGCGATGAGTGACGCGTCTGTATTATTATAGCCCACTGTGCGGCCCAGCAACGTGCGCGATTGTTCGGCGACATAAGAGAATAAAAGGAGAAAGACAGGCTGCGTCACCTCTGTCGGAGGCCAATTAAAAGGAGCTTGGATTACTGGCGCTCTGCACACACTGCCATCGAGGTGCCGACGGCAATTGTTACGAGGGCCCGAATAATGCTGTAATGTATTTCGAGTCGAATTCGTCACGTCGAGATTCATTCGAGCCTCCGCCGGGAATCTCTGATTTCGCTGCTATTCCGAGGAATGCTTTCACGTTAGCACATCTCGCTGACCGCAACGTGACCTATATAGTTTAAATGTTTCGAAGCCACTTGGCGGCCGGTTAACGCTTGTTCTTTTTTTTTTTTTTTCTTTTCTGTCGAGCCCTCTTGCAAAGGTTCTAGGGTTCAGAAAAAGCTCTTACGCTATAGTTGTTCTTAAGAGGAAATTGCGAAGAAGTCGGAAAATCAAGCCTTGTTTTCTGTGTTTCGGAAGCGACTTCCGTGTAAGTATACTTGGCAGCGGACGCGAGCTTCGGCCGACATCTCTTCATGCACTAAGAGAAGTTATTATTTAATTGGACTCTCTATGGGGTTTTACGTGCCAAAACCACGATCTGCAGTTATGAGGCACGCCGTAGTGGGGGACTCCGGAATAATTTAGACCACCTGGGGTTCTTTAACGTGCACCTAAATTTCGCCCACATCGAAATGCGGCCGCCGTGGCCGAGATTCGATCCCGCGACCTCCTGCTCAGCAGCCCAACACCATAGCCACTGAGCAACCACGGTGGGTCACTAAGAGAAGTTAGCACAAACATAATAGACAAAAGGGCGAGTGCTTGTGCTTGTCTGTTTCATGTCGGTGTGTGAATTCTTTAACGACATGTTGGAGCGCGAAGGCACAATTGAAAAGAAGACACAGATACACTTGACGAGCTCTTGTGACGTATGTCTATGGATCTTCTTTGTAATTGTGCCTTCGCGATACAATATGTCGTTATGGAAACACCAACTTGCCCAATAAGTCCTTCTGCAGCATATTGTTCATTTTTGTTTTTATTTTTGTGTGTGTCGTGCTAGGTCCGCCTAAGTGTGGAGTGAAATATCAGCTGAGCCCGGCATTTGTGTTCAGTTCGTTGACGAGCAGGAACACCGTCGCCCTGCTTGTGCGTACACTGCGGAGCACTGTCTGGACGCCGTGTGGCCGTTCGTCGAGGTCATCATCCCCGTCGTGACTGCCTCGTGCCGAGAAGGTGCGCTGCGGCGGCAGGCCCGCTTGAAGTCGGCGTCTGCGACACCGTCGGCGCGCGATATTTCCGTCTCCGGATTGTCCCAGCCATGCATGCAGTGTCTTCCCCGGCGACCAGAATGGGCGTCTCTTTGTCGGCTGCGCGCTCGAAGTGTCCCTGCGCGCACCACTTTTGCCGGGGAAGGGTTTTCTTCTTTCTCTGAGGCTGTTGTATACGTATAGTATTTTTGTGTAGCTGCTACGTATAGACATCCCTAGTTTGTTTTTTTTTTCTTTTTTTTTTAAGGCCCGGGCACGATTGCCGTCCCTTTCTTTCGCGGCGGTGAATGGAGTGCCGCGCCGGCGGAATCGGCCAACCCTGCACCACCGTCTGGACGTACGTCGATCCAGGTGTGGGCGCGCGCGCCCAGGTCGAGCGCCATATATGGACAGGCGCGCGTGGCGCGTTGGCGAGTGTGTGTGTGCGTACGTATTGCTGAATTCAAACGAAGCCGGGCCGGAATTTCCTCTCCCGCTTCTGGTGTTCCTTGCGCGGCGACGAGAGAAGGTCGCGGCTCGCTCTCCTTGTTTTCTCTCACCGCGTCTGTGTTTTTCCTTTCTCTTAATTTTTTTAAAAACCACGTGGTACGATACCGCCTACTCGAAGCCCTGGCGTGTGGCCTCTTTTGTGCGTGGGCACTGACTGGGCCGCGTCGGCATGGGTGGTGGCGCGTACGCACTCGTGTCTCGCTGCCTCTGTCGACCTCGACGTTTACGTACGCGTGGGTTTGAATGAGTGGCCGACTTTTCCGCGCGGCAAGCGGTCCGGAGAAGCCCGTATTTCGGTCCCGGCTGGAGCAGACGCGTCTGTCGATCTCTGCGTGGAGTTCGTTCCGAGCGGAGTGTTCCAGTGATACGGGGACGCATCTTGCTACGGAGTCGTCGCGTGTTCGCCGAAGGTATGACGGGAACTCTGACTTTTCTATCTTGCCCCCGGATTTGACGCGTCCAACTAATAGAGAGTTTTAATAGGCGTTTCTGTATCGGATGATAACGGTAATACGGCTTGCCTCGTACCAGCTTCGTTTTGTCGAACGTATAACCTAACTTGCCGTTAGGTAATACGCGTCATATACATAAAGCTTCTAATGTCTCGGCCAGACGTCGCGGCTACCTTCCTGGTCACGAAGCATGCGCTCGTGTCGTACGTGATCCCTTCTTGCCCTTTGTGCATCGCGATGTTCTTCGTCGGTATCGAAGTACCAACCAACTCGCCGAGCATCCTGTACTTTTCTACGCAGTGCCGCCTGTAACGTGCTCTCTCCCCTTTCTAACTGTACTAGCTGTTGTGTAGATGGATGTTGCGAGCATGTCTTTTCAATCAGGGTGGTGGCTCACGCCCCCCGAGCTCGTTATTTTGACCTTTCTGCTGCGTTTATTATTCGCACTTCGGATCCGTGGTTCGCATTAACAAAACCACGAGGCCCGATAGAAATGTTTTTCCCTAAAAGGTAATGTCTTCTCATTCCGTGTGTTCCTTACGTTTGTGGCCACCAACAGGCCTGTCTCTTACTGTTCTCCACGGCAAGTTCGGAAAATTTTCCTCCGTTATTCTCAAAGACCAATGCCTCGGGCACGGGTAACTGCGTCATCATTTACCTCTGAGTGAGTGTTGGATGGACGCAGCGCGAAAGTATCGTCGTCGGGGCAGGGCGGCTCGGTGAAGCTGTTTTTCCGTGCTAAATGTCGATGCCAATGGTGTATGCGGCGCGAACTGAGAATGGGAGGGACATTGGTGTGGACCGCCTTATACCACCAGCCGAGTCCTGGGTCGTTGTGATGTGCGGATTACTATCGCTCGATTCTATTCCATTTAATATCGCCCATCGTTCGCGACGGGCGTGCTCTCACTGCCGAAGAGCAGGAAAGGCAAAAAGCATTGGAATAGAATCGCTACGACATCCCGGCCCTGTCTCGCGCCGTAGGTGCTCGACTCTGCAGGCGAGATACTTTTTTCTCCCTTAAGTTGATTGTCAATATATGAACATGAAATCCCTATGAGCGAACTTCGACGGGCTGCTGTCAGCTGAACCGTGACCAGCGGCGGGCAAGGCGTAAGAGGACATAAAGAACAGAAGAGGGGGAGGAATAAAAATACAGTAAAAGCTCGATGATACGATCACGGCTAATACGAACATTTTTCGTGACCCCGTGAGATTCGTATCATCGAGCTTTTACTGTAGCTATTTACGGGTTCCGTGTGCGAAGTGGCGGTGCGTAGTCGTGTCTTGGAAGCTGTGTCTCGCGGCGAAGATTCGACTTCGGTTGTATCCTGCATAGTTCTGTGGGGAACAAGGTGGCGGTTATAGTAGAGCGAAATGGTTCTTGCGCTGGAAGACGTGGGCAGCAAAATGAGGGGGGGTAGTACAGGACACTCGCGGCGCTTCGTGTGTCCTGTGCACCCCTCCCCTCCCCCCTCAATCACCTTTCGTTGCCTGCGTATTCTAGCGCGAGGACCATTTCGAAATGCATAACCAACTGGCCCAAATCACCACTTTGGGCAAAGATCGATTCTTGTTGGAAAGAATGGAAGAACAGAATTACGTGGGTATACACCGTTAAAGAGAGCGCATGAATGTAGACCCCCCGGCATGTGTAGGAACGTCCGGCTTTTACAAGTTGCCGCAGGACGACTTGGTTGGCATCTTTCTTGCAACCGTGCGCGCGGTGCATTCACATATCGGTTCGGCCGGCACTTGTGGCTACAGAGTGTCAACGAAACGAGAGGCGCACGTTAGAGTGTTTCCTTTAACAGTGGACCGCAATGCACGGCGCTTGTAACAGTCTCTGTAGTGCGATGCGAGGACCCGACAGGCTATAGCGATACATTGTACGGGGAGAAAGAGGTGTTGGGGTGTGGTGGGAACGACACGGGTCAGCACCAAGAATGGCCAGAGCGTGGCTTACAGCAACGAATTAGTCCAACACTCGGCGAACGGCGGGTGATTTCAGGAATCAATTGAAGGCCTTCGAGGCGTCCGCGGTGTCGCCCGCGTGTCGGCTGCGATGTTTGCGCTCTCCCGCCTGCGCATCCCGGCCTCGCGGGCTGCGCTTGCAAAGCGGCGCGCATGTTAACTGCACGCGCGGTGACGGCCGAATCCCCCCCCCACCCACCATCCCGGACACCCGCGATCCTTGACGTCCTGCAGCGAGTCAGTTTATTTTGGAGCGGATCGCGTGTCTTCCTGCGTGACGGCGGGCGCGGCGTGTTGCTCCTCGAACGGCCGCATATTGTCAACGAAGGCAACCCGAATGTGTGCTGCTGGCTGCCCAGTCTCTCTTCGCGTTGCGCGACCTTTCGCTGGCGCTAAAGTAATTGCTGTGCCAGCGCTTCTCGGCAGTTTTCCGTGGCCGTGTCGCCAGTGCCAACTATTTCTTTCTCGTTTGGTCTCCCTATACTTCGCCGACGTGTGAAACGAAGGCGGGCCTTTCTTTCAGCTGAAAGCGTGACTGACTGACTGACAGCTCCTCCCGTAGGCGATCGCTTCGGACATACTTTCCGCATGTTCGTATAGCGCTTGTCCTTCAGCCTCTGTTGCCAAACTTAACGGCTGACGAGACCCGCGGTCTTGTTATGCGAGTATACTTTCGCTCGCTTGTACGTTGCAGCTGCGCCGCTCAGCCCGCGTCGTCGTGACATTCTCTAGATGGGACGGAGCCATTGTGGCATGTGGAGTCGGCGTCACCCCTTCGGGCTGCCGCCGAAGTGTTGAAAAAAAAAAAAAAAGTGGGGGAGCCGCGCCTGCGGAGCTGAAATTTTTAGAACGTGTCGAACGGCGATCGATTAGGGAGATTGAGGTAAAATGTAGGCCAGACGGGAAAGGTCCCTTACGTCCACTCACGCGCGTGGGAGAACTTGGGTGAGCGCGTGACTCGAGCTTTTCTTTTTTCCTTTTTGGGATATATTCCTCCGCTCTGTTCGCGGTTTCGTAGTGCATAATTTCTACGTTTTTTTTTTTTCGAACTCCTTTCTGTTCGGTCCTTTGAAGGCGGGCGTAGGTCGGCGTGTGTAACGCCCTGCTCGATTTAGAGTCGCTGCTGTGGATCAGCGACGGTATGCGGGGCGTTTCTGCCGCCGCTGAGGACGAGGTTCGCATTGCCAGGCCGCAGTGGCCGCTTACGATGGGAGCCGAACGCTTTAACGTTCGTGTAACCGACATTTTGAGCGCACGTTAAAGGGTTATACAAAAGGAGGGTCTGCGTATGTCAAGATGTCACGTCCGCAAAATTGCCGACTTCCGTGCGTACTCTCGTATTCTCCTGGTGTACTTTCGCTTAAAGTTTATACGGAACCATGCGTGTTTATATGACTACTATATACACAATAGTGTTCTTGTGCCTTCCTTTACTCCTGTGCGGAACTTGGGGGAATTTTCGTGCTTCATATGCTGTGCATGCAGTTCGCTGTCAGTACTTACTGAGATGTAATTGATTTTTATTTTGTGTGTGTGTGTTGGCCGTGCCACGAAAGGCAGCCGGCGCCAATAAAGGCGCCAAATTCTCCAGTAACTTAATACTACTACTACTACGCTGTTCCTACCAATATTAATAAATGATGATGATTAATAATTTTAATCGAAGCCAGACCCGAACACGAAAACTATGCAAAAAAATAGCAGTGGGCGAGGATCGTACATACGCGCTCCACAACAAGACTCATGCTCACTTTCATATTGGCTCTGTGTGTGTGCACTGATTGTACACGCACACACTATAACACCCACACGGGTGTATAAAGGGTGCTTGGTTTGTTCAGTGGCTAACACTTCACACTTGAGGCGCAAGATCGTTATGGGGTCAGGAGACATATGAGTTTTTTTTTTTTTTTAATTTGGCGACTTTCCTATGCCAAGTAAACGTGATGATAGCTGTGACAGAGGACACAGAAAGTGTAGGAAAGGAACCGATAGCTATTCGGTCCGCACCACGTGATCACAATGGACCTTTTTCCAGTAAGTGACCCCTCTGGCGGCCGCCACTTCAACTAAACTTGACGGGCGAGACACATACGCTCCCGCCGCTTCTCGCCTCTACGCAGAGCATGATAGCGTTTGACCAAGCAGTCTCTCGCGACGGCCGTCCTTTCTTTTTTTCCCTTTTGCCGCTTGTGTTGTTGAAGTAGCTTCTCATCGTCCTGCTCAACTGCGCGCGTATTTTCTCACGTGTAGCAACAACACATTTTACATTTACCGACGCGACGGCAGCATGCTGATGCAACGTGCAGGCCGTTTGTAACCAAGATTTGAGAGATGCACCGGCCTTTGTTCTTCAACAGCTTGGTCAGTACTTTGATTCAACTGGCGAAGGCATGTGTGATCGTCAAGCACGCCGCGGTAGGACTTTCTTCAGGATAAACTCGACCGGTCGTTCGGAGCTAGTGGCTCGACTTGAAGGAGGCAGTCAACATACGCATGCACGTACGTGCTTGCCCTCAATAGCGGGCATGCAAGCAGCTCACCATGATGAACAAACAAGGTGCACAACTTCTGCACACGTACTGCGAGTGTGCTGCAGGGCAGGTGTTGTTTTATCTCGAGATATGTGTCGTATATGGCATAGTAGTGGGGACTAAGTAGACTCAACACAGTACGGGAGGTTAAGCAGAAGGGAAGTGGACGCAACACGTTGTTTTGTCAGGTGCGTAAAGCTTCATTTGCCTGCAAAAAGTAAGACTCGCGAGTTTTGTATAATGCGACACCGCGAGTGTGTCGCTTTGGCCTTGCACGATGCATTCTGATCGGGTGTGTGGTGAGATTCTTCTTCTCGTTTGGCCCCACGTAACCGTACAGCTATTTCCACCTGCATGCGGTAACGCTTTCCTCAGCCAATGGTAAAATTCGTGCGGTATACATACCCGTAGATTAAACCATCGCAATAATCACAGTGCTGTTACCAGAACGCAGGCTTCCCTCATTCAGCAAGAATCGCGTGAATACTCACATGGGGTATTCTTTTTTAATTTGGCCGTGCGCTCCACTCCAGTCACCATTCCACGCCGGTTTGTGCAATCGACAGTACAGCAAGTGCCCGGCATGAGATTCGTCGCAAACGCTGCACCTATCGCTCGAGTTCACGGAGTCGTTTTCGTCGACAAAAGTGCTTGCAGTCTTTCCCACTAACTGCAAAGTGTTTCCTTTAACCAATATCCTCGCCCAGAACACGAGAAAAATCATTGTTCAGCCCCTCAAGCTCAGGAAATTGCCGCGGATCATGCAAGGGTTCACGTCCTCACTTCGCACACCTGCCCTGCGATAATGGCGGCGCGGCGTGAAATGCAGCTGGGGCGAGGGTACGCGCATGCGCATAGCTGAATTGGAAAAAGGTCTATTCATACATGGTTTTCAACTGCGGCTTTTCTCATTCCAGGTGCGGCTTGAGCTCGCAGTTGTGCCTACAATAAGTGTGTGGTAGCCGTGTTAGCTAGCAGCGGCCGGGCCTCGCGGGACTTTGCGTGTCTGGTGTGTCAGGAAATTTCTATTCCGGCTCTCTTGTATACGGTGACCTAGTTGCGTCTATATTTCGACTGCCTTAAAAAGAAGTTAGCGCTTACCGCCAGTTTGGTTTTGCCGAGTTGAAAAGTAATACCCGTGGTCTTGCAGCAGGCTTAGGTATTACACGTCTGTGACGAAACCGTTGGATATTGTGATGTCTTATATTGTTACGCGATGTCTTATATTGTTAATACGTTCGTGTGCTTTAGGAACAGCTAATAGTCGGGCTATATTCATACTGTATGGTACTATATGTCGCGAGCTGTTTGATTATGAGGAAGAAAGATGCGCTCACTGGCGCTCGTTGTAGGTCAGAATGCCGAGCAATATACGTCTAACCACGGACAAAACTCCTTGACATTGCTGTATGAGGCCGCCACTGGCATCTGTGCCGTGTACTGACGTAGCAGCACCATGCTTACGCGCATAGACGTCATCTTCAGCAAAGTACTCGGAGACGTGGCCGTTATTGTAGATAAGGGTAAACTGGAAATCTCTGGGAGAGGCGATTTTGTCCTGAAGTGCACACAAATATGATGATGATGATGGAGTTCCTTTTTTTTTTTTTGGCGTCATTCACTAAAACATTCGGCATATTCGCTTCGGGATGAAAATAAGGAGAAAAAAAAATGAAAACGTCGTATTCGATGTTGCGAACTTCTTCAGAGAGATGGGCGAGTTTTGGATACATCTGTTGTTTGTCGGATACTGCAAGGTCTGACTGAATTAGAAAATAAAAACGACATCCACCGTTTTATTGGACAATGGGGACTAAATATAGTGGAATCTTTGTGGAGAAATGTGGGTGGAAACAAACCGTCGGCAAGCGTTAAGTTTAACGCTGTCAGAATGCCAAAGCAAGTCGCCGTGTAACCGCAAATTCTTTTTCTGCGACCCCGTCGTTGTTCGAGCATATTCACGCACACCAGCAGCGGCGCTGAGAACGAAAATGCGGCGTGTTGAGACTCCCGCTTCCTGTACAGTGCGATCGTATGTATGTATGGCTTAGTGCGAAGAAGAATGAGAGCGTGACCGTTAGCGCTGACGGGCTGCTCATTCCGGTTGCCGGTGATGTTGGAGTATTCAAGCTGTGTGCCCCGTGAGAGAAAGCGAGATCAAAAAACAAACAAAAACAAAAAGAATCCAAGTTGCGCCAAGAACGCGTGCCTGTGACCTTGCAAGCGCTGCTCGGGTTAACGTGTCATTCCCCTTGCGACACATCCGCGCCGCCCCCTTCTCGGCACCTGCTCGCTGCTCGAGCCTGGCTCGACAGTCTAAAACTGTCCTGCGCTGTTCTCTGTTCTTGCGGCAGCTATATTCAATGCCGCCCCCCGGGCGCGTTAACTACAATGTTATCTTTCTGCTGTTCAGGAGGGCGCGCGTTCCACTGCGTTCCGACGGAGACGGAATGCGCGAGAAGGTTAACATGCTTGGGCATTTAAGAGGCGTTAAGGAACTCGCGGTCAAACATTCTCTGGAACACTTTATACTGCAGCGTTTGTTTGCAGTGCAGCCTTTGGGTTGCCATATACCTCATCAAGTGTTTTGTAAACGTTGCAACAACATCTTTGCAGTGAGCATTTCCCCCCGTGGCTGGAAATAGCCATGCTCAACTCAGGCGGAGCATGTCTTCTCGTACACGTTCTAATGGTCCCTTGGGCCAGTCTTGGTGATCCCGACTGTCGAAGACCACACTATACTGTGGAAGCTGCGAACGCGAAAGCTCGCCTCTTTGTTGCGGTATCGATCAACTGCTATGAATCCATGCGCTGTTTTAATGCGTTTCGTCAACGAAGGCTTGCGCTCTCGTTCGAAATTCGCAGTCGCGTTTCATTGGCCCGTTTTCCGTCGCGGTGCGTTCTCCTTGTGCCTAGCAAACGTTCACAAAAGCAACGCTCGCCGTAGACCTCGAGAAAACGTAGCTGTCACCGTGGAAGAAGTAGATGTGATCTCGAGACTGGTTTTCGTTCTATAGTGTCATCGTGATCTTGGTGAGGGCTAGGGAGTGAACTGAAAATGAGTTTTACCTATACACAAAAACCCGAAACTTCTTTGCACTCATTTTGCGTTCTGGCCGATAGCGTCGCCTCACTTTGGGCATGGTTAAAGAATGGCAGGTAAGCGTGTTATCTTGTTTTTTTTTTTTTTTTTTTTTGTTAAACTTCCTTAGGGTAGGCTACCCAAAGTTAGGGGACGTTCGGACTCGGTTGAGTCGATACACTATAGAGAGTCTTTCAAAAAAAGCTCTCCAGTGTATCGAGTGGGCGAGTCTGCAGCCCCCCTCGTACCCTCGTGTATACGTTCCAGCGTTGAACCGTCGTGGAGGCGTTCGATAGAAAACCGAGCGAGTTGGTAAGCGATCGTGGTGAATTTCTGTGCAGCGCTCACAATTCGGACGAAGAAGAAAATGCACGCAGGACAGGTTCAGCGTCTATTTTCTTCTTCCTCTTAACTGTGAGCGCTGCACAGAAATTCACCACGATCGCGTTCGACCCGAGACACTCGGGCGAAAACAAAAGCGAGAAAATAACGCGCCCGGCGGTAGCTGCTGTGCGGCACATTCCTGGCGTGCGTGCTCGCCCTGTTCGCGGCGGCAGTCGTCAGTGTGGCCCGTCCGTCATCGAGTTCCAAGAGGCGCGGCGGGTGTCGGATTTGTTTATTTGCATACCTGTCTCGTCTGCACGCGGGAGCGGATGCGAAGCGGATGTGCGTGCCGTGCTTGCGCCCGCATGCGCGTACCGTACCCGCCGTGTCCGAGGTGTTGTGAAAGGTCGTTGGCCCCGCCTGCCTCGGCTCGACCGAGCTACTGCTTTCGTATGGTGGGATGCAACTTAAAAGAAACAGCAAGGACCGCGCCGAGTTGGGTTACTCCGCCAGCCAATCGCAGAAGCAAACGAAATGGGCGTCGTGCTTGATACGACTGTGCTTGTCGTACTTGCACGTTCCACTATATAATAGACGAGTGAAAGCGTATAAAATTACGCGCTTATAATTTTTTTTTTTACGGTTACCGCCTTATATAGGTGACGGGGAAAGCTTGAAGTACGAAATATTTGCAGCCTCGTGGAGGAACAGTGGCTGGCGGTTACGAGGGAGTGGGCGGGGCTTCACTGCAGACTTAAGTTGTGTCCGACTGTAGTGTATACGGCATGGTGACTTTCTTCTGATTGAAAGAACTACTTAGAAGATTAACTGTCGTGGCTTCTTCATCAGCGTTGCGCGGCATGGCCGACTGGCAGCTGATAGGAAATGCAATGCGGACGGTATAGAATTCCAACACGAGACACATTGTGCTCGAGATATGGGTAGCGACGGTGCACCTTCATTTGGGATGACGTGGTCCTCGAAGGTGGGAACGATTGTGTGGCCTGTCTCAACTATCTGACAACCTTCTTTTGATCTTGTTGCCCGACGTGCCTCTATCGCACTGAGCTTGTCCACGAAACAGCGCCCACACTTCGCGTACTACACTGTCCGTTTTGTGGGCGGCACTTATTCGTCGACCGACGCCTAGCTATGGGAGGGATTGTTCGGCATGTCCTCGACAAAAGCTCCAGCGCTCGTGGCTGTGGGAGAGGCTGTCATCTCTGCCCGACTGTGGACACCAGCGGCGGCTCGCACGAACACAAGAAAAATAACAGCGAATTTAAGAACGCGTTCTTAAATTCCTTATTATGTTATTATGTTCGTGCAAGCCACTCCAGGACGGTCGTGTGGGCTCGTCGGCTCGCGCGAGGAAACCGGATGTATAGCTGCACATTGCTCCCGGTTTTGAGCTCTGTTTTGAGCTCTGTCTCAACTATCTGACAACCTTCTTTTGATCTTGTTGCCCGACGTGCCTCTATCGCACTGAGCTTGTCCACGAAACAGCGCCCACACTTCGCGTACTACACTGTCCGTTTTGTGGGCGGCACTTATTCGTCGACCGACGCCTAGCTATGGGAGGGATTGTTCGGCATGTCCTCGACAAATGCACGCACGCATGCGCACTTGCGGTTATGTGGAAGGTGCTTGCGTTGGCGGAACTCCGTGTTGCCGCGAGACTGTGTGCACTTGACTGTTATATAGGGACATGCATTCCATGTTATACGTGGCTTTCCTTTTCGTTTAGTGATTTGGGTATGGTAAACTGCTGCATGAAACTCGATACACGCGTTATATAGATTTTGGGGGATTGTACGACCGCCGCTTCGAGAGGTAGCCACCTGGCGGAGAGCCGCTGCACGTCATCGCGTCGTCTCCCGACAGCGTCGATCCTTCGGTTTGCTCAAGCTCGGCTGCAGTCTCGGTGTGGACTTTTCGTACCCGTCAAACACGGACGAACCCTTGTGTAAAGGTTGCTGTTCGCATGGCACACGACGCTGACGTGTAGATTTTGGTCGGTGCCCTCGCGTTCCCGCGAGCCTACAGCGCTCAGCTGTTGTTCTTCAAGCGTCGCCAACGCTTGAATCTGAAAACGCGAGTGTGTTTTCGGAACGTCGCGCGTCCCAGGAGTGCAGTGTTTCCCAATTCCTATAACTGAAAGGTAAACACTATGGCAGCGTATATACGGCGCGTGCTGTGTGTGTCTAGCGGCGAGTGCTTTCTGCCGGTGTTTGTCTTGGACGACGTCCGTGTCGTGCTGCGGCAGCGTGCGCGCGTCCCGCCACGCGAAGCAGCTGCAGGATGTAAAACGCTCCTTCACGGTGCAAAAGGGGCGGCGACATTGGCGACTTCGTCTTACAGAGACTATAGATTCTCGATATTTTGGTTGGCTATATAGTAACCATCGAGTCACGCCTGATTATAGGCCCGAAGGGCTAACCAGTGATCAGTGGACCATCTCGTATACGTCTGTACAACGAGTCTGACCTCTCATGGTCCCGTTCAAGAGCACTGTTTCTTCGCCCAAGTTTTGTAGCGACCGGCCGAAATTAGTGTACTGTTAGTCTATTCTTTTGATCCGTATCTAAAACAACCAGATAAAGAGGACAGCACGGCGAAAGGGACGTGAGCGACGCTTTCTTGTCCATTACCATTTCTTCTCCATCATTTTTAAATATCAGTTCGAACTAACTCGCCCAACAGTCCATCATTGTGGTAGGCCTTTGACCTGGCTCGGCTGTAATGGGCGTTCCAGCTTGAACTTTGACGCGCGCTAAATATTTAATGCAGAAAGCCGGGCTAATTTGGAACAAAGGGTGAAACAGCGAGAAACGGCCTACTGTACCAGAAAAAGCAGTATAGTTAGTGCAGAAATATGGGCTAATTTACACTATAGTTGGACTTCCTGTACTGTCGCATTTGCTGTGTTTTTGGTGTTTTATTTCCCCGGAACCCCAAGCGCTGGAAATGCCACAAAGGCGCACTGAGATTTGGCTCTGCGCGCAAGGGCGGGGGGGAACGAGATAAAGGAATAGTGGCAGCAGCGTGCGTGACCCGAAGGAAAGCACCGATAGACGAACGGTGAACACATGGCGGCCGCGGGCCGTCAGAAGCCTGGAATCTGCTTTGACGCGAACACAAATACACACGACGGGACATCTGCGACGTGGATCGAATATCTGGCGAGGAGGCGTGATTCCTGTGTCGATGCTTGCGACGTGGCCACTTTTGCACCCCGAGTTGTCGTTTGTGGATGGAAGCGCCCTCGAAACGGCGAGTGCAACGCTTGCGCGAATTTGTTTGCGTGCGGCGGCCGGCAGTGACCATATGGGAGGCAGTGTGGTTCCGCAACGTCTCGGTCGGGCGGATCTGCCCTGCCGAAAGGAATGTGGATGCGCCTGGCGGCAGCTGCTGCTAGCGCGTTCCTTTTCGACCCTTCCATCCATCTCTGCAAATGAGGCTTTGCTGTGACCGACCGGCCCCTCGAATTCGTTAAAAAAAAAGAAAAAAAAAAAAAAGGAAGAGAAGCTTTTGTGCAGTCGAAGTTGGCGCGCCATCTTCCGAATTTCGCAGCTGTCGACCGTGCTCGAAGCAGTCGAAGCTGCTGGCGGCGCGCAGACCTAATTCGGCGCGGCTGCTACTCGAGGAAGAAGCGCGTTCGTTTTGAGTTCGTTTCTTCGTCTATAGTGGCGTGGCCATAGCGGCGTTGCTTGTCTGTATACGTTAAACGTCACGGAACGAAACAGTACCTATACGAGCGTTTTCGAATTCCGTCCTTATAGCAATTCGGCCGCTTCGGTGAGGAATGTATTTTCCTTCCTCCGTGCATGTGCGCATGCGCTGAGTGGCGGAGACCGGCGGCGACGGCGGCACAGAACGGGCAGCGCGGCACCTGCAGAGCGTGTCGTCTGCTACAAACGTGGACCCTCGGCCGTTTCAATTTGACAGCAATCAAACACAAAAAATATATGCGCACAAATAATAAAAGCGCAAATAAACACACCGTAGCGCTTTTATGCACGCATACGAAACATCTTTAGATTTCTTTAGAGGAAACAGATGATAAATGATGCTGTACAAAAAGACACAGCAGAAGTACTTGTTTTTCACTCCTCTACGTCTGCGCGGAAGCGAAGGTGCGAAATTTTCGTCTTCCTCGCTTTGTTTACCATCTCTGCAGTATGTTTATTCATGCCTGACGGAACTATAGGTATCTTGATACTTGTGCGTGAAGAGACTGAGCAACAGAACAGTGTTTTGTTCCTGGCTGTAAATCTGGTTATGGCAAAGGACGCGAAAAGTTTTCGCTCTTCGCTTCGCCATCTGATCTTCTACTGCACCAGTGGCGTCAAAAAATTCCTGAAATAAGCGAGCGCTTAAAGCAATGGACAAAATATGTGCGCGACACTTCGAGAAGCAGCTTATTCTTGAGAGTTACTTCAGCAAAGACAAAGGCGATGCCCTACTAGATGTAAAGAAAGTGCCTCGACTTCGAAGCGGAGCCGTTCCTTCAATTTGTTTAGGGAAGCCTGACGTAGCTCAATGATGCTGAATGCCAGAAGGAACCAGAAGACCCCAATGCGGAAGTACGAGAGGAGCTCAATTTAAATTTGTCTACAACTACACACAGTGCAGGTGCCTTTCCTTGTCCAGAGACATGCCGTAATTTAGAGGGAGAGAAAGGGAAAGAAAGACAAGGAGGTTAACCAGTGTAAATACCGGCTGGCTACCCTGTAAATTCTGTCTTGCCTTCGAGATGATTCCCCCAGTTATGCAGACACATAATCAGAGCTTCTCTTGTGAAATAATAAGCAGGAAACACTGGCTGGAATTCCCAATTATTATGTTTAATGAGAATGTGGCGATTCTGCTCGCAAGAGAACCGGGCGACACGAAAAGCACCGCGAGAAACAAAGAAGCAAACGAAGCATCTTAGCACTTGATGCGTGCTCAGATAAAAAAGTGTGATAAACGTCAGCTTTTGCATAAAAACTTCTTTTCGTTGTCGTCTGTCATTGCTTGAGACCGCCCGAACTGCCGTTATATCGCCTTACCATTTGCTATAGTTTTTCTTTCCGTCTTAGTTTCCGTAATTTGCTTATTTTCTGTTCCTGTGCCTTGTAAAGTTCCATGTAGGCAACCTGACAAATGCCCTGGATTTGGCCTGTATAAAATAAATTAAATAAAGTGATACATGACTTGTTTCTCCTGGTAACGTCACTCCGTGAACCGCAAGAGCTATGCGCGCTACAGTCGTCAGGGCGTGCGCGGAACAGCTGACAAGCAGGTGCCGCGAGAGAGTCCCCGCGCCTTTGCTCCTCTCCGCTGCAGAGTTTTTCTTCATTCGTAGCGCCGTCTGGCGAACACGCCGTGAAGCACGAGCCGGCGTTTCAGAATGTGTCCCTTCCAGACGAGCAGAGTCGGCGCTCCTGTCTTATCTTACTCCGTGACCAAGACCCAGTCCTGCAAGTCATGGGCTAGGACAAGTGCCTGTACTTGTTTTCATTGGTAGTGGGGTTCGCTTGGATCCGGCCTGTGCGGCACAGTGCACACCCGACAGGCGACATAAAAGCCACCAGCAGTGAGGAAGAGTTGTAGGCGTTGAGATTTGTCGAGTAAGGTGCGTTCACTAAGGCTGCTTTTGTATCCAGGGGCTGCAGCGCGACGCAGTATTCCTACGCGTGTATGAAATGAGTACGGCGCAAGGTTGACAGTGTAGTGATTGGCACCTACACTGTGACGTAGTTCGACGACTCGCTGCATGCGGTACTTCACTAATCGTGTTCGCGAATTTACTCGCGATAAAAAAACTCTTCGTGCGAGGCGCTCCCGTGGTCTCTATGGTTCGGCCCCGTCGCCTGAGTGCGTTGCGCATCCGTTGAGAGTAAGCAGGGCTGCCCCGCTGTGGGGAGACAGAGACGGCAGTCGGCGCGCAGCCAAAGCAGAGACGACGACGACGCCCCGGGGTGCGAGCGCTTCTGGTCTTGTGGCGTGCCGTGCTCGTCGTCGCGCAGCGGACCGCGACGGCGTGGGTGGGCGTGAGGCGCGATTGTGCGCGCAGCGCTGAAGAAGCCACCGAGGCCCGACGCGACGAGGGAATGCGCGAGAAGAATCCTGCGTGGCGGCCAATTCAATTTGGAAGCGGTGGTATCGCGGCATGTGTGCCGTTGGCTATATAACCGAAAAGGGGGGTTGTTTCGTTTGTGTCTCCACTCCCGGCTTCTTCGATCGGCGGGTATCTTCTAATCGCTCCGTGTCTGCGTCTCGTGTTGCTCGTTTGGTCTGCTTGCGCTTTGCTGTCCCTCGCATGTTCTCTGGGATTTGTGGTAGGCTTTGTGTTGCGCTGCGGAAAGGCACTCAGTTTGCTTTAAAAAAAAAAACGAAAAAAAAAAAAAAAAAAAAAACGCGGGTCGTCTGAACCGGCGCTTCTGGCCCGTGACCTCTCAGCGATGCTTCGGGAGGGTGGAGCTTTCGCTTTCCCCCTCGCGGTGGTTGCCGTTGCGCTTACGGCCCAGCTGCGGCACCCGGGTCCGCGTTTCCATCTTTAATCGGACGCTGCTACGTGCTTCTGCACGCGTGTGGTCAGCCAATCGCGAGAACATTGAGGGCACCTGCGTGCCATCCAGTCCTGCCTCGAAAGGAGGCAGCTGTGTAAAAGGGCCTTGATGAGAAGGGTTTGCAGCGCTTGTTTCTTCGCTATGCGTTCCTGTAAGTTCTTGCGCTGCTTACCATCATGGAGAAAGATAACTTCCAAGGGTTGCGCTAGTGAGCCGAACCTATATCGAAATAGGGGTGCCAAGAAAGTAGCATCTTCGTCACCTTCCGCACCGCGCGTATTGCCGAAAGGTCTGAAAATGTACGCCCCGGGCTTTCTGACGGACTGCGTACGCAAGGCTCTCTCTCTCCCGATGTATTAATGTCTGTTGGACGAGCGCGGCCCGCAGCACAACCTAGGAACCCAGTGAACGGCCTTGTTTGGTGACGCGGTCGTACCAGTTGTGTGCAGTATTCGAGCCGAGGCAATGATAAAGGGTGGAACCTTATGCCCCAGTAAGTTACAGGTTGTCTCGATTCCCTGCTGCGGTGCTTTGTGTGATACCTTTCGCGCGTCAGGTTCGTTGGCACTCTTTTCTGACCCACGTGCGGCAACTGTTGATCGACGACGCGGTGTTTATAGATACACTTGGGCTTTGAGATGCATACATGCTTATGGATAAATGTAGATACATCCGGGCTTTGAGGGCGAACGTATATCGGAGAGCTCCGTAATCGACCGCCGGAGTACCGTTCTTCAACGGGAGTCAAAACTGCGCAGTACACGGCGCTTTTGTGTTCCGTTGCCCCATGATATAGTATAACGCGTGGTGGCATTCGAATCCGGGGAACTAAACGCGGCGTCAACCGTGATTTCTCTCAGCAGTTGTACACAGCCTCAGTTACCGAAGTGGGGACTCAATGCGGTGAGTAGCGATTCGCCGAACCTAACAAGTACGCGATGCACGACCGAGAGCGCGCTCAGGGGCGCAGACCTCGACACGAATGCGCACGAAGGCGTGTCGCGCTAGCGGATTGATCCGGGCCACGAGCGGGGCGGTCGCGTCCTGAAACCCCCTGAAGCTCTCTTCGAAAGAGGATCGTAGCAGGGGCGTTCTCTCTCTCGCTCCATCGCTGTCCTCCAGGGCCGACCCCTGTCTAATAAGTAAACGAAGCATTGGTTTCCCAATAACACCAGGACGTTTGTGAAGGTAAAATGAGCCCCGGCTCCACCCCCCACGCACCCGAAATGCACTTGTGGAGCCCCTGCCTGGATCGTATAGTGCTTTGCGCCGTCGTCGCCCGGTCCATGGGTTGTCCCAATGATAGTCTTTCCCGCACAACTCGCGTACTGGGCGGTGGAGCACCCCGCACTCAGAAGCCCAGTACCGCGTGGGAAGAATCATCATCATCATCAACCTATATTTATGTCCACGGCAGGACGAAGGCCTCTCCCTGCGATCTCCAATTACCCCAGTCTTGCGCTAGCGTATTCCAACTTGCGCCTGCGAATTTCCTAACTTCATCATCCCACCTGGTTTTCTGCCGTCCTCGACTGCGCTTCCCTTCTCTTAGTATCCATTGTGTAACCCTAATGGTCCACCGGTTATCCATCCTACGCATTACATGACCTGCCCAGCTCCATTTCTTCCGCTTAATGTCAACTAGCACATCGGCTATCCCCGTTTGTTCTCTGATCCACACCGCTCTCTTCCTGTCTCTTAACGTTACTCCTAAGATTTTTCGTTCCATCGCTCCTTGTGTGGTCCTTAACTTGTTCTCGAGCTTCTTTGTTGACCTCCAAGTTTCTGCCCCATATGTTAACACCGGTAGAATGCAATTATTGTACACTTTTCTTTTCAACGACAGTGGTAAGCTCCCAGTCAGGATTTGGCAATGCCTACCATATGCACTCCAACCCAATTTTATTCTTCTGTAAATATCTTTCTCGGGATCAGGGTCCCCTGTGAGTAATTGATCTAGATAAACGTACTCCTTTACAGACTCTAGAGGCTGACTGGCGATCCTGAATTCTTGCTCCCTTGCCAGGCTATTGAACATTATCTTTGTCTTCTGCATATCCATCTTCAACCCAATTCTTAAACTTTCTCGATTAAGGTCCTCAATCATTTGTTGCAATTCGTCTCCATTGTTGCTGAATAGGACAATGTCATCTGCAAACCGAAGGTTGCTGAGATATTCGCCGTTGATCCT
This sequence comes from Dermacentor silvarum, assembly GCF_013339745.2. Classification (NCBI taxonomy): domain Eukaryota; kingdom Metazoa; phylum Arthropoda; class Arachnida; order Ixodida; family Ixodidae; genus Dermacentor; species Dermacentor silvarum. The sequence goes on from NC_051157.2 coordinate 183,308,645, forward strand.
CACTCCTAAGCCTTCCCAGTATAAGAGCTTGAATACTTCTTCTAAGCATGCATTGGAGAGATTGCGTCTCCTTGCCTGACCCCTTTCTTGATAGGTAACTTTCTACTTTTCTTGCGGAGAACCAAGGTAGCTGTGGAATCCTTGTAGATATTTGCTAAGATATTCACGTATGCCTCCTGTACTCCTTGATTACGCAATGCCTCTATGACTGCTGGTATCTTACTGAATCAAATGCCTTTTCATAATCTATGAAAGCCATATAGAGAGGTTGATTGTACTCCGCAGATTTCTCGATTACCTGATTGATGACGTGGATATGATCCATCGTAGAATATCCCTTCCTGAAGCCAGCCTGTTCTCTTTGTTGGCTGAAGTCAAGTGTTGCCCTGATTCTATTGGAAGTTATCTTGGTGAATATTTTATACAATACTGAAAGCAAGCTAATGGGTATATAATTCTTCAATTCTTTAACGTCTCCCTTCTTATGGATTACTATAATGTTGGCGTTCTTCCAGCTCTCTGGTACACTTGAAGTTGTGAGGCATTGCGTATAAAGGGCCGCAAGCTTTTCAAGCATGATATCTCCTCCATCTTTGAATAAATCTACTGTTATTCCATCTGGTCCAGCAGCTTTTCCCCTGGTCGTGTCTTTCAAGGCCCTTTTAACTTCATCGCTAGTTATAGAAGGAGCCTCTGTATCCGGTTCATCCCTGGGAAGTTATTCGCATTTATGTGGGTTTGTCCCAGGCACGCGTGCAGGGGGCACCAAAAGGCAGTACGGCCCACGCCACGGAGGCTTGCGGTCCCAACCTGTGTCCCTGTGTTACACTATGATGGATATAGCCACCATGTAGACAAACACAAGATGGAACTCGCGTTAGATATCGAGCAAACACTGCATTTCGATCTCCCTTGCAACCTGAAGTATAACAAGGTAGTGTCGTCCTTGCGAATTCAAGCTGGTGTGCACGCACCAGCGTGACTATAAATTCATATCAGCTGATATAAACTGATAGCAGTTGATATAAATTGGTAGCAGCTGATATAAATTGAAAGGGAGAGGGAAGTCCCTGCGATAAGTGGGCACTGCGCAGCAGCGGTCGGTCGCGCGGTACGGGCATTTTGCGACACCGCCGGTCCCCGACGCCCCGACGTCGCTCTGACGCAACGCCCGTCTGCCGTGTCGCCAAATAAAGAAAGCACGGAGCGCAGGAAGAGGCTCTCCAGCGCCACTTCGAAGCCTGTGCGCGGGGTTGTCCCCGCTCTCTCTCCCTCCTCGTGTGCGCCATAATGTCTACCGCGCTTATCTCGCCAAGGCCGCTGTTTCGATCGCGCGTCTATGTGCTTACGAGAGAGTGGCGTGCGGCCCTTGGACGAGCGGGGCTGGATTACCGCTGGCGCGCAGGCTCTGTTGCTGCTCGCCGTACGTCTGTGCCGATCGTCACTTTCCTTCGTTACTCTTTGCTGTTCTTGTTTTAACGTCTGCGTTCGCAGGCTCGCCCGAATGCGCTGCATTCGCGGGGTGGGTGAGTCACCGTGTAATAAGCATAGCCCGCCGTTTCGCTTACTCTGTCCCGCGAATCTGCCACTGCCGCGCCCACGCCACGCGGTCGCGCCACCTGTTAGTGTCCCCCCGCTACATAAACGGGCTGCTTTCGAAACGCGATTTATGGCTTGCGTGTGTAGGGACGATTTCGGGACGTACCCTGCATCTCTCGACGCGCTCGCAGCCCGATCGGGCTCCCCGCGCATTTATGATAAACCCTGTATTTGGAAACTGAGCGGCGTATAAATTAACGTGCGTTTATGGGTATGAAAATCACGTTGCCAAAGTAACGACGCAAGCCATTTGAACGAAAGTGAAAAAGAAGCGAACATTCTGTGAAGGTGTTAATAATGAAATCGTTCTCATTTTCTTTTTCTTCTTTTTCTCTTTTTTTAAAGCATGCGCATTCATTCCTTGAAGTATTTTTGTACGTTATAAACCGTGTTCAGCTGGTTGCCACTTGATTTTAGGGTAGCTAATGCATCAGTGTTTAATTTCTCATTGTGTGTCACATTGCGTACATATCGTTTCTTGTGAGTCAAGATCAGTCCTACGGGGATGGCTGTTAAGATTAACCGTGTCATTAAAATGCGATAAAATTTTGAAAGGCGCGAAATTCCCTGATGCGAACACAATTTAAACCATACCAGGGACATGCTTAGTTCAGAAGGGCTTAAAGGGGTCCTGCAACGCTGTTTTCGAGTCACCATATTTGCTCTGGTTACTGCACCACATTTGCTTGCGGCCCGCGCGATGTGCTCATTGATATTAATTATATAGAACTATGCATGTCCACGTTTATAGTAACTATGGAAATTCACTTACATGGATGAATTGTATGAGTAATTAAAATAGGCAATAATCGCGTCCATTTATTGGCACTGTAACGTAGCTGATGAAGCAGCTATAATTCATGTAGTATAATGTGTGTTATGATTTACCATTGTGCAGTGTACGTTCAAAATGCTAAGTTAATGTATATATACCAAATGTTTGGTTCTAATTTGGGTCTGTAGATTAACTTAATTTGTGTTATGGAAACATCGGCTCTTGTATAGGGCTTTTAGTGAATTTTAGTGAGGAAATTCAGGGAAAAAAGTTAGCAAAAGAATTTGAGAAGTAATAAAAGGAATAGTTTCAGAACAAAAGAAAAAAAGAACGAAATTCTAGCCAGTTATATATAGCTTACTTTGTAAGGTTACTGCTGCTGTTACGAAATGTGGACAACTATAAACACTTAGTAATTTCTTTGTCCATTATATTCACAGCTGGCTGTTATAAAAAGCATTACCACATCATATAGTTTTGTCGAACATTTATTAAAAACTATACAGTGCCCGAAATAATGACTTTAGCACTCCCCCGCCCCCTCCCACCAACTCCTGCGCGCTATACGCAAACATAACAACATCATATGCCCTTGGATGAGATTTCAGGCCAGGCTTAACCCAAGCGGGCTGATACCTATGAGTAGTTAGAGTTATTGAGAAGCCTTTTTTTTAAGGTATAGTATTTGTGAATAAGAGCTTCCATTGTGTGGAACCTACTCACTGATTGCTCGCTTATATTTTCTTGCTCACAGGAGGTGTAGCGAGTGAAGTGTAAGCAAGCCCGCCCAGGACCGCCTATCCCGCCACCGCCGCCACCAAAAAGCAGTGACCTCCGCCGCCGCCCCAGCTGCCGAACGCGGAACACACACACCTCCGAACGATGGCCCCCGAACGCCGCGTGCCCATCCAGAAGTCCGACCTCAGCATCCTGGACAATGAGTTCAGCTCGATCCGGGAGCGTTTCGAGGCCGAGATGCGCAAGATGGAGGAGGAGATGTCGCGCTTCCGCTCCCAGCTCATGGACCACGAGCGCGACTTCTTCTCCAAGAGCTCTGCGCCGCTCCAGGTGGGTGCAGGCATGGCGGCCGGGCCCGTCCCAGGTGGTGCCCCCGGTGCTATGCAGCCCGCTGTGAGTGCATGGCTTGTGGCATGCCGCTTTCTTTCTCTCTTTTCCTTCCACTCGATCTGCACATCTGCCTGAAAACTAGCGCGAAGGGAAGAGTGCGAGTGGGCTCAGAGACTCTCGCGAGTTTCTCCGAAGGGAGTAAAGGTGGTGCTGCAGTATACTGCAGCTGTATGATGGAGGGAAGATCTGAACAATAATGCACAGGGTAGTTCGTTGCTGTTTGAAGCCCAAGCTGGCTGCCTGAGGATAAAAACATACCAGAGCAAATATTTGCAACAGGATGAGGCGTTTGTCTGCGGCAGTAAAAATCCGGAAATGATTCTGGACTATTGTAATGGAATGCCAAGTTATTGACCCAGGAAGGACCGTAGGCAATGTACACTTCCAAGAAGCTCTTGGATTCAAAGTGAATGAAAGTAATAACTGGTCAGTATTTGAGATAAGCAAGAGAGGTTTAAGAGGAAGCTTTAGCTCGGGGGCTCCTATCTAAATACAGGGGAAAGGAGAAATAGTTTTTCAGGCTTGTTGCACTTAAAAGAATAAAGTTAAAATCTAGTGGCTGTTGGAAGCGAATTTTCGAATTTTTGAACTATCATGTTTACAATTATGTAACTCAGCAATGAAAAACCGTATGACAATTCTGTGAATTGCATCTAAAGCCCAGACCACACGTACGCTTGCGGACGTGCGTAAGGCCGCGTCTACGCGCCCTGCGCCTGCCGCGCCTAGCGAGGAATGGCGGTTTGCATCCACAAATACGCGCGACAGCGCGCGGCCACTGGCCTCACTCGTTGACGCCTTGGCAGAGGCCACTTCGTATTTCGTTGTTGACAGTTTTTCAGAATGCTTCTATATCTATAAACGTAATTGTTATATTTTTAGAGCTGTTAGATAAGCACAAAGAGTGAAGAAGAAGCACTTCCTTGCATGGTATAAATCTGCTTAACTGAGAGTTGAATGTACCGCGTCGTCGCTGCGTAGCCAGGCGCGCTGACGCGAGGCAGCCCAGGCGCGCGATAACTGAGAGGAGCTGATCATTGAGATCGTGCCGCGTTTCGACGCGTACGAGCCGTGCCGCACCGTCTGCGCATGCGTGGGCGCGCGGACGCGAGCTTGCGCGCGTTTGCAAGTGTATGTGTGGTCTGGGCTTAATAGTACACGTAAAGCTGACTGAATTGATGTGGTATGCATGTCTGTCAACTAGACCACTAGTGTGCGAGTAGGACGTTTGCAAAACACTTGTTAACAATGTAACAAATTCACGTAAGATATAAATGTATGCGTCAAATTTTTCCGCTTTCAATGCTCCAATGCATGCAGTTTACAGAACGGTGATATCTGTTCTTGGTGCAGAGAGACGAATTTTCAAACTTCATGCTTCTGTATTTTCCACCCTTACCAATTTTTAAAAATTGCTCTTAAAATTCACACCTTAAATCGAAGTTCTGTTTCCAACAGTCATTAAAGTTTACCTTTCTCTCTCAGATGCAACAAATTTCATTAAAATTGGCCCAATGGTTATCTCCGAAAAGCGTTTCTGCGTTTTACGTGTATTTGAATAGGCAGAATCGGAGTTGGACCCGAGCTGAAGCTTCCTCTTATGTATTGGTGAAAATTGGTGTAACTAGTCATTACAGGCATAGTTAACTATACAATATAGAGATAGAGGTTTTCACAAAGAACGAAAAGATGGAGACACAGGCAAAAAATGCGAGATTGCAATAGATGTAGTAAAATCTGATTAGACCAAGCAGGCTATGTGTCTATTTGCTGCTGCCCCATTTTTGCTTTCTTTATTACTTTCCCCAGGCGTAGTCTAAGTAAAGGGGATGCCAATAAAAATATATCACCACCATCTGTGAACACTGGGATGTATACAAACGTCGTGTGAGAGTGACATGCTGCGTACGAGCGCCAGGACAATTGACAGAACGGGGCCATATTTTCTAAAGACATGTTTTGCACTTTACATTCTGTGAGCCCTCTCTGAATAGCTCTCAAATTAGGCCCATCACAAGGAAGAAAAGAAAGACCAGTGAAAGCAAACATAAAGAAGCACGTTTGATTCCAGACATATTTAGTTAGAGGCCTTGTAAGTAAGTAAGTATTTTATTTACAGTAAGCAATATACAAAGCTCACTGCAGGGGCTAAAGGCAATCAAAAAGGTCTCTGTCCCTCCACAGTTCGTGGCAGCTCACACGCTTCGAGTTCTACTAATTGAACTACTAATTCATTTAGTTGAGGATTGGAAGAGTAAAATCAAGCTTTCTTTTTGTCTTTTAGTTTACACTTACATCTAAATTTCCTGTTGATTTTTTATAGTTATTTGAGTGCCATATCCTGTGTGGTATACCTTAATGACTTATGTCATTATAAGCAATTAGCATTTGCATAAAAATGAATGCTGGTGTTTGTCTATACGCGATGTATAGTAGAAAATGAAAAATTGTCATTTACGTGAATGTAAAAGGAAGTTACAAAGCAAACCCAAACGAGTTTCTCGGAAAAGAAAGTTTGAAGTTCAAGCAAAGCTTGTCCTGGCCCGAAGTTCAAACCCGGCACCAACGCCTTTCCAAGGCTTAACTAACATGCCGTATTTTTTCATGTATAACTATGCATGCATATACCGCACCCCTGCAACCAACCATCGAAAAAATAATAAAAATCTGAGCATGTAAGTCACACAATGAGCCATAAGAAACTGCATTTATCTATTAAATCTGCCTGGGTACAATCGTCAGGGAAAATTGAAACTATCGAGACAGTCTTCTTTTTTAGTGTTTAGCTATCCCCTGCTTCACTGCTGTGTCAGTTGAAGTGTGCTACGGTTTCACAGCTATGCGAAACGCATTCGTCCGCGAATTTTGCTTTCGAATCTGGCTTTTTGGCAATCGGACTGTGCCTTTAAATGTGGCTTCACGGTAGCGCCAAGTGCATTGCCGTGAAGCTGCACTCAGGGGCAAAATTGATGCTTCGCGTGTATTTGCTCTTTGTTCTTGGATTTCTTGAACTTTCGGTGCATTTCATGAACGAAAACTACGGTTCCTTACCGGCACGATGCAGTTGTATTCCTGCTGTCATTTGCTTCTGCAACGTGTGTTTGCATGTCAATCCTCCAACACACATCCTTTATTTTAGAGCAACTGAAAGCTCTAACTACATATGCCTGGACTTTTTTTTGTCTGACTGGTTGCTTTATTGCACATATTCCAAAGGCATGAGAGCTGTGCGAGTGTTTATTTTTTTTTCAATTTCACACATTTCACACAGCACTTGAGTTGGAAGAGATATGGCCACTGTGAAAATGTATTAGGAGCCTGTCCTTTGCTTTCTGAAATGCATGAACTTATGCCTCTATTTTCTTGGCAGTCGCATGTAAGCTTTAGACACCAGCTCACTTTTCCTGCTTGCTCATTCGCAGCCGGGGCACTCCTTGTTGTGATGTTGCACAGTATTGGTTGAGTTTGCTTTTCCTTAACTGAACCAGAAGTGCTGTAAATCTACAAGTGCCTATACAAAAGAAGAAAAGGTGGCTCACATTGGGTTCCTCTCATGTTCCTCTCAGGCTAGTTTTTGTTGTTCAAGGTTAGTTATTGCTTATGTTTTTATGGTTTAAGTTTAGTTCTTGCTGGTGTTTTAAAAGAAGCTTGTCATATGGCTCCATAGATGGTTAGGGATTAAGATTGCATACAGCTGCCTCTTGTAAATGTGTCATGCTTGCTATTAAGAACAAGCTTACTTTTAGACTTCTGTATCTTCTTTGCCTGCCAGATCCTGCAGAAATCCATTAATGTGAAGTGGCCGTCGTTTGAATTGTGGCTGGGAGCACTGTTTGTGTGAAATTTCTGTAGTGCTCTTCTGTTTTTTTTTTGTGCTTCCTGCTGACTCCCCCTCCTAGAAGAAATAAAGAGAGGACTGTAAATACGTAGTAGTAGTGACAGTTGAAATGTGGATGTTCTACTTCTAGCTGGTTTTCAGCAGTTGTCTCTTGCTGCCTTCAACCACCTCTCCGAACCACTGTTGCCTCCAGAGCAAAGACTAATTTGTCTTGTTGCTAATACATATGTGGTTGGATAACTTGGCGCTGTCTTGGTTTGTTGTTACCCTGCCTAAAGTATGTTGTCTCACGTCATGTGGATCAGCGGCACCCTCTGAGTCGACAGTTTTTGGTCAATCTGGCAGGCACTGATGTAGGAAGGAGGCTATGGTGCCAGTCATTGTCTTTTCTTTCTTCATATGAACTAAAGTAATGATAGGTGAGGTTGTTTGCATGACTTCAGTAAGGCATCTTGTGGTTTATAAAGTAATTCACTCAAAAGGTGACAGGCTTGTTCTAATGTCTGACTTCGCCGCACTTTGCCATTTTGCTCCTTGCCACGGGAGCAGGGATCAGGCCAGCTGCCGCCAGGCATGGGTGCAGCCAGCAAGACCTGGCTGGACAGCATGAACTCGCCGCTCATTCAGGATGCCGAGGACGGAACCAAGCAGCTCAAGCTGCGCTTCGATGTCTCCCAGTATGCACCTGAAGAAATTGTCGTCAAGACCATTGACAACAGGCTGCAGGTGGGTGCAGGGCCGTGAAGCGACCCTTGCCTTTCTCGCAAATAAAGGCCGCGAAAACTTGAGCTTGAACAGGGAGTCATAAATAAAAAATGGACATTGGTTACACCAGTCCATCTCAACATCGGCTTTGCTGGCTCAGTGGCTATGGTGCCCTGTTGCTGAGTGCGTTCTCATGGTGTCTGAATATTGCCGAACCTCGATATAAGGAACACGGATATAACAAATTGGATGTAATGGATGTAACGAAGTAAATAAGAAATTGCCTCAACGCTATTCAGTGTAACATAGCTTGATTATATCCAATATTCATAAAAAATATTGGATATAACGAAGCTTTTTGTCAGATTCAATTTCATTATAATAAAATTCAACGGTTTAAAACTGCTCATGTGCTCAAGGTGTGTGTTGAATAGTTAAGTAGTGTGGTTTGCTGGGCAAATTGGCATACTATGTTTCAGAAGTTCCTTGCAGCATAGCCAAGGCTACGTGACCTCTGAGTGCAGATTCTTGTGCAGCGAGATGTAGTACCACAGTTCCGAACCTGTGTTCGGAATAACTAAATGACAAGTGGTCTTGCCAGAAATGTCAAGAGATGGTAACATCATCCCGTGCGATATAGTGGCCGAGCACTCCTTCTAAACTCTCCGCTTCTTCTGTCTCTGCAACCCTCCTTCTCTGTATCTGTAAATTTTGAAGATGCACACCTTTTTGGTGTCAGAGTTTATACAGAAAGAATTTTCGACTGCTACTATCACAACAGCTGATCTCACTGCACAGTTGCAGTCTTCGTAGAAACTGGCATCGCCTGTGCTGCAGTGCTCTCCGCTAGCAGACTACAGGGTGCAGAAGGGCATTTTTAAGTTGTGTTCGCTGTCGTGATTGGTCAAAGAAACCTGCAGCTTCCACAGTGCTGCACGGAACTACTGAAACAGAGTATAGTGAAGGTATAATGGTTCCAGCAAGGTGAAGAGACACGAGCACAAGGAGAAGGAGCACAAAGGATGAATGCTGGACTTCAACTAAGATTTAATTCAATATAAAGCCCCACATATCGCGGCCATGCATGTATGAAATACTAGCAAGAAAAAAAATTAACGAAAAGTAGCATGTGCTCAGCAGCTTAGTGTCTGTTTTAAGAACTGAAACGTGTGTTGAATAAGCCCACATGGTTAGCATTAATCATGAGCGCTCCCCACTGTCATCTCATTAGCCCACAGCATTGGAACACAACTGAGTATACTCGTTTGGCTCCTATGTGCACCCCTGACCGTGCCCGAGATAATTTGTGCACATGAAACGTGTAGGCTGATTGCGCCATCTAATCAAGGGTGGGTGAACTTATTATGGTAGGTTTATTTTTTATATGACAGATGGCGTTACAAAGCTTACTGACTGTTGGTGCTGCTCGTATCGCTCGTTTTCCGATATACTGATTCTGCAGAAATATACTCTGAAAGAATACTTTTGAAAGAGTACCATGTCATTCTAAACTGATTTAGTGTTTCTCTTTGCTCTCCTTCATCAAATGTGATTGCAGCACCAGATAATTCTGATTACAGGGAATAGGCTATGGGTAGATAAGGAAAGTGCTGTTGGTTGTGCTGGTTGTGCCAACTGCATCAACAAGATGATCTTGTGTCGAGGCCTGCATCACTGATGCATCCAGCATGCTTAATGTTGTGTGCAAAGTGAAGTGACATGACCAGGGTGAATTGCTTTTCTTTAAAAGTTTCATTAGTGCAGCTTGTATGCGAGTATGTATGAGTAACAGCAGTAACAAGTAAGTGGTGTGCAAAGTGCCGAATCATATTCTCTGGAACTGATGATAAAAATCACTGTTTTTGATAAGCATAGCTCATATATGATGATTGTTCCTGCTTTTTAGCACTTTAGGCAAGTGGGGCTTGTCCTCACATTTTCATATCTTGATCGCACATGGCTCAACACCATGCTGGTAGCTTAATTATTTAGAGAGATGTTGATGAGAGATGTAATTTATTTGTTTGTAAGTGGTGAAAGTACACTAGACAAAAACTAATATGGAAAGAGGTCCCGAAGTAAAGCCAATGTAATGGGACCTCTCATCCTGAGCGTTTTAAAGAACTGAAGTGTGAGCAGACAGATACAAAACAATAACAGGTAATGAGTGCTAGAACAACGAAATTCACAATTTCACAGCACAATAGAAAGGAATGCAGTACTATGCTAAAAATATTTTATCCCTTTTACATAAAACAAATCTAATGATGTGGAATAAATACAGCAATTGATCACATAATTTAGTAATTGAGCATTTGAATCATTTGAGCATGTTTGTGTAAAACAATTGAACATGATAGACTACAACAGGAACTGACAAGCATCAATTAATCATTTGACAATAAAGAAATAAACTACATTTGAACGATAATTTGACATACATTTGCATTACAAGGTATTGAATTCTACAGTTTGATGCCTAAAAGAAAAGTCTTAGCTTCGCCCGACAGGCGAAGCATTCATAGCGATAGCAAAGTATTAGACAACTATACGAAGTAATGTTTGTAGTTTAATCGGCCGTATAAGCTGCAATAAAATTCAAATATTAATTAAATTAGCAAACGTGGTAGTGTGTACACACAGGCAAACATGAACAGATCTCGCTCGATGACCGCAAACACTCGCTGTCACAACACTGGCGTGGTGAAAAGTGGCAGCAGCAGATAACAAACACTTCATGCTGCCTCTCGCTTAAATGCCTCTCCGAAACTTAAGATTACGTGACCCCCAATGCTAGGCACATGGGAAGACAGCGCACGCCAAGCCACAAGCCATCTTGGCTCCACGCCTTTGCACCTGCCACAGACTAATCACCTCCAAGATAGGGTGCGTGGGTGAGAGGTTGCCTGCCTTCCCTAGTGTGCGCTTGATCACGTTACTGCACTCGCTCCCGAAACTTGCCATGTTCAATCCTTGGCTCCTTTAGGACACAACGTAGTTCATTTTTTCTGATAAACAATTAACTAGGCCCTAGCAGACGCCGTCAAAATCCATGACATCACGGCCAGCTGGTGAGGCAAGTTCAATATGGCGTCGCCACTTGTCTTTCCTTTTTTGTGCCATTTCTGGCTTGCCAAGCCTCTTGCGGTAAGGGTGGCATTTTTGGTATTGTAGAAGGGTAACTTACAAACTCAAGTGAAATAATTTCTCTCTTTACGGCACCTTTCAGTTGTAGTAATGTCTTCTGAGGCTTTACAGCTGATGTGTGTGAGGCTTTACAGCAGTTGTACTGATGTTCATATGCAGGTGCATGCCAAGCACGAGGAAAAGTCCGAGAACCGGTCGGTGTACCGGGAGTACAACCGGGAGTTCCTTTTGCCAAAGGGTACCAACCCTGAGCACATCAAATCACAGCTGTCCAAGGACGGTGTGCTCACAATAGAGGCCCCGCTGCCAGCCCTGGAGGCACCCAACAAGGAGCGCAACATCCCCATCGACAAGAAGTAGAGTGCCTCTCTCTCTCGCTCCCTCTCTCTCACTTCCCGACCCTTCGTTTCCTTCCTCTTTGAGGCATGTTCACGGGATTTGGTCTGCCTGAAGCTTACATGTGCCTCATAAAGTCAGTGCAGAGGCAATGAGCGTTGTTGCATTTGTGATATCAGCCAATGCTAGGTTGTTTGGCACTTGGACGTTTCTGGTGCTTCCCTACAGCACATTTCTGGTCTGAAGGTTAGAAAAAAAAAGAAAAAAAAAGGAATATGTGCCTTTGCTTTACACTCAGATTGGTGTGTACTTGGAGTATGCAAGTACGGCATTACGAATGAGAAAGTGGTGTAGGCAGCCTTGATCACTTCACGTGGTTTCACTACAGAGATGCTTGATCGAGATAGGCAAAGGTGTCTTCCTCCTTGAGAAATAAAGAAAACTGTGCGTCAGAACTGCATAAAAAGTTGTACAGGTTTCGAAGTACAAATTTTGTGAAAGTATCAGCTTTGTGAGCAACAGAGTTTAATGTATGCATGACTCTCAAAAGTGTGCAGAAATTTGACGTGAAGGGGGAGCCTTAGATAAAAGTTAAAAAGTTCCACACATATGTTGACAGGCTACTTCACAGACCTGGGTAAGATATGGACATGCAGACTTGGCACTAAATTTTGCGCATTTCTTCAGGTAATAAGATGTTCGCCTTGCTGAGGCTTTTATATCTTCTCTAAATCTAGTTCTATTTCTAGCTAGCTATCACTATTGTGTGTTTACACAAAGAGAGGAGTTGCATTGATAACTTCAGACCTGTTCTGAAGGCTGAAGGATGTAGTGTGCGCAAGTTGTAATTTGCACAGATTGCGCACCTTCGGCTGCATCCCGCACTTGCACCTCTTCATTGTCTCTGCACTGTTGTTCCGATTAATTTTTATTTATTATAGATACCCGCACTCTGTGCAGTGTTGAGATGAAGCGCTTTCAATCATGAAGCGACAGGATCTGCTAAAGATGGCGTGAAATGACATATGCTGGAGTATGAAATTTGTGCTGTGCTTTCCTCATGGATTGTGCAATGGAAGTGTTTGGAGAGGACAGTGCCGTATTGTCAATAATTAACCGAGTTGGCATGGTTTGCCAGTGAATTGGGCATAAATTATCTCAAGCCAGTGCTTGAACAGAAAATGGAAATGCACATCCACCAAGCTTCACGCAGATTCACATGTGTTGCAACTGCAGTCGTTCATTGTTGCAGTGAGTGCTGCTTGGCATGTCGGCACGCGTTGACATTTCATCTTAGTCTGACCATCAGCTACAATATGCAATCTGCTGGGGATCACTGGTTGGATACTAGTGTGTTGCATGCAGCTTTAGTCAACATTCGTTGCACCTGTTACCTAGCTTTTGTTACTGATGGTTTGCACTGACATCAGCACGACTACCATGCTTGAGTACTACCGAGCTGGTGGAAGGTCGTGCCTTAATCAAACAGCCTGTATCCAATGGCACAGTGCAAGCTCTGATTTGGACTCTAGCATGCTGTCTGTGATGTTCTCATGGCAAGCTGTCTGTAGCTGGCATGAATTTGTCACAAAGTGATTTTCTGGCAACTTCCAAAGCCTTTCAATGTGCAGCTATACACAGAAAGATTTTTTTTAGTATGCTCCTTCGATATTTCTGTGCGTAGTATAGTACTCTTTGACCAGGCGTGCTTTTTTTTTCATGTTTGAGAGTTACGTGATGGAAAAGAAAGCAGAAGGTTACTTTTTTTTATTTGGGAAGTCTTATCTTGTAGCTTATGTGGGGAAAAAGAAGAATCTTCAGTAAAAGACGTGCAATTTCATGGGTTTAGCTCCGGCTTTGTCATAGTACTTTATGTTGTTTCATTAGAGTACTCTATTTTGACAGTGCTTTATTGAAATATTATAGTGCCTGGCAACCAAAGTGCAATGGCAGTGCAGCTGTGCTGCTTTGCCTGTTTTGCATGTGCAGCTTCACTCACACTTAATGAAAACGAGCTGTACTTGGCTGTACTCAAAGCAAATTTTAGCGTATTTGGCATAGTGCATGGGAAACTATTTGGTCATCAGTAACATATTGTATCAAGAGGTGACCAATTCTGACATGGATAGGCAAGTCTTGCCATTGAGTGCCTTACGTCTGCTTCTGATACAAAATCTGATTGCTCTGGCAGCAATTTTAGGGAGCAGTTAACAACTGCTATTTAATTAGACCCCTGTGGGTACAATGCATGCGGCTTATACATATATGGACAAAATTTTGCTGTCTTAGTCAAATGAATCGTCTTTTTTGTTTTGCATGCATGCCACTGTAGGCACAAGCTGTGGTGTTTAACATTTATGGACAAGTATTTTTTATTGTGTTGTTTAACAGTTGCTCTTGCATATACTGTAAGGTATTTCATGTGCCAAGTACAGTGCCTTTTCATTGAGCGAGCTTGAAGCTCCACGTGTTGAGGCATCACTGTGTGCCGCACTGGCAAGTGCCATCCTACGAATTGTAGCTATGCATCGACAGCTGTGGCTTTTGCATCTGCTCGCTTCCATAGAGTACTTATTTTTATGGTGGCATAGGTGTATATGTCTGAACCGGCGAGGTTGTAGACAATGGTTGTGCTGGGTGCAATGTGAACAAATGCAAGTGTGGTGTTTGGTGTCTGTTGAGGAAATGTCACATCCCAAGTGTGCATTTTATTTAAAGGCTCTCCAGCTCTTTTATCGAGTCCCATTTTTTATTTTATCTTGGCATTACCATGACGATCTTATTTTGTGACCTTTTTTTCCTGTGTGAGAGGGCGTGTTAAGAATGGCACACACAGAGTTGCTGCAATGCATGTTAACTATGAATGTCTTTTATAGTTGGTAGGTTTTAGTATATTTTATTGTGTCATCAGTGTGGCTAGTTATTATACTGTGTTCTTCTTTTGCTAAAATACAAGAAAGGGTGCCTGGCCCCTCATGTGTGGAATGCAGATGTGCAACATCATTAGATTTGGTAATAGTATAGTTCTTGCAGTGATATCAAAATTTTAAAAATGTGCCTTCAACTGTCTCTAGTTATAGTTTGAAGGCTTGATGCCGTAGATGTTTGAAAAAATTTGACATATAGGAGCACAGATTGTTGTACGGAACACTTTATTAGGCAACTAGAAATACTTTGCCACATTTTACCTTTAACTGTTTATTTGGATTAAGTTGAAAAGCAGTTGGGCTGAACCGATCGATGATATTTATGATAATGTGGTACCTGCTGCATTACCAACAATCTCTTCTCAAAATCACAATGAAGTGATAGTACACTACTAGCGTTTCTGAGATTTTATAGTTGTGTACTGTGCAATAGTTTCAGTTTTATGCATACAATAGAAAAGGCTGATCTAAAGTTGTTGTTCATAATCAATCGCCATGCAAATCATGCAGAAATTTCAAATGAATAAATGTGCTGCCTTACAGGCATTATAGGATTGGCCTCTCTGATCTGGTACTCCTTGTTGAGTGTGTATTAAATTTAATGTGAGCTCACATTTACTAAGAATGGCCCTTTCACAATCCTGTGCGCTGTAGATACGATTTGGGAGTTGTCCACAGTGCTGTCTGTAAACCTGTCTGATTCAGTGACATTTTCTCTTTGTGTAAGCAAATGCAATTATGCTACTTGGCTGAACAACTGAGGCAAGACTTGTTTCAATTCTGACATGGATCTGTGATGGCTTGTAAAATGTCGCATGATTACGAGTTGACATTCTGTACCACTTCTGATATTGTAAACTTAACAAGCTTACTGCTTGGAGACACAAATTGGCTTCTTATTTCAGTAAATAGGTTAATATTGTGAAAATTGGTTTCTTATTCTCTGGGTTGCTGTAGTGCATTGGAAATTAGCTGTTATAAAGAAAAGCAGGCCTCATTGAAACAAGAAGATTAGTGTAACAGTTCCCCAGTGGCACTTGCAGCTAGAGTTGAGGGATTTGGTAAACTTGTCATTTCTTGAGAAGGGTAAGAATGGTATATGTGGTGAGAGCTACCAGACCCTAACCTTTGGATAAAAGTTGCTACAGAAGTGATTTATTTTTACCACTGGCTTGTCATACTTATATTCGTACATCTGATAATTTATTGAAAGACCCCGTACACAGTCACTCGTGACAGTACTATATTGCTTGGTGTGGTGATGTTTTCATTTTTGGTGGGCGCATGTTTCTTATGGAGCTCATTGGTGGGACCATAGCTGTGTTTGTGCATAGTCTTTTCCTCTTTGCATGGGTAGCAATGAAACATGATTTAGAGTGTGCTATGGTGCCTAGTGCAAGCTGCCATGACACTCTGCTCCCACAGTCCTCTGACAAATTAGTAAAGTGGAGCACGTTCTGCTTTGTCAGTTCCTTTCTTTTGTACCATGTGTATGTGTGTGCTGCAAAGCCACATATGCCTTGCCCAATAAAGTGCAGCTTGTGCTGTTGCCAAGTTAACCTGTGTGGTCATTTTTTTATACTGTGGTGAATTATTCAATCTGTGGTATGTTTACAGTCATATTTAGAATTTTAATGATTTGCTGACATGCTACCACATTTGAAGGTAGAAGAGCACTGAATTGACGATGAAGAGACATTCGACTGTTAATGCTACTGCATGAACAGTAAAATTTTTAGTACAGGAATTATAAATCTTGTCACTGACGAGTACGACCGAACCTTGTTCACAAAACTGAAAAAGACAGTGGTCACTGCTGGAACAGCTTATCTACTCTTGCATTTGTGAAGTGACTTCACATAGGTGGGGTGAAGATTGCCATCCATTGGTTGGCAATGCGTGGTAATCTCAGATCCAAGGTTTCAAATTGCAGCATGACTTTTCACTGAATAGACGGACAGCCACCAGTGAATGTGAAATCAGTGGATGGTGCGGCACAGGGGAGCACTGCATGGGCCTAATTTTGAGCCCGACACGACCCGGACCTGCCTACTGAAGCCCGTGCCTAGCCTGGGCTCGTGGCTCCAGGCCTAGCTTGAGCTCCCACCTGCATGACCAGGCCCGGCCTAGGCCTGCTGGAAAAAGACTATAATGTCCTTCGACACAAAGCCTTATAGGTGTTGTATCAAAGGACAATAAAGTTGCAGGGACGATAAAACATTGCAAAAAAAGATTTGTTTTAACAGAACAAGTGTACGACCAACATTGAAAAAGCTAACAGAAGTAAAATCTGGGCAAAAAATTTCTTGCAACGCATGTTATTTAAAGCTCATGTACATTTTATGTTGAAAATATGAAGGATTTTTCACATTTGCGAAAACAGCTCTCGAATACTAAAAAGTTCTTGCAGCAAGGAACAACGTAAAATTATATTAGGTGAACAGGAAGCAAAAGCAGCTGAAGTTTAATATGCCCATATTCCAACTTGGGCATGTAATGGAGGAGGGAAATGTGCTACCACACCGACCCTGTCGAATATGCAATGAAGTGCTCCCCTGTATAAATTTAAGGCCCACGAAGGACATTTCAAAAGCAGTTAAGCTGGAAGACATCAATTAGTATTGCAGTGAACATAATTTAATTGTCACTGTGATGCAATAAGTAAAACAATCCTATAGAAAGCGGTAACATAGTCCAGTCGTGAAAGTTGTAACAGCCAGTCCACATCAAGAGTGGCTTATGGTATATGTTTTAAAGCTAATAGCTTTATTTGTCTCTCTTGGCTGTTTTCGTGGTGGAGGTCAGACTCGGCAAGGAAAACGTTAATTCTCTCGCACTCTCTCTCTCACTTGGATGCTCTCTCTCACTGTATATGCTCGCTCCTCGTTTGTTCGTGTGAGATATTTGTTACATTGGCAATCATCGTCGATGGTGTCGGTATAAATTTTCTTGTGCGCGGAAATGAAGGGCGTTTTCCTAAAAAGAAAGAAGAATTAGAACTTGAACGTTTTTTTTTTACCCAGGTAATTTACAGGAAGCTTGAGCTCAGGGTATTGTAAATCGTATTTTCGACAACCACTGTACCAAATTTTGTGAACTTTGTTGCATTTAATAGAAAGAGCAAAAAGAATTTAGTGTAGCTTGCACTGGATGCGCAATGGTAAAGAGACAGTGGAGCTGATGAGCACCTAGCTAGTCCTGGCTTTTGTGCTCAGCTAACCACAACCAAGTCATCCCCAGCATTTTCCGAAATTGATTATTGATCGATTAGCTATTGATAGACTATCGATTGGCCATGTATTTGGGCTAGGCTAAGCACTAGCAAGTCATCCCCAGCGTTAATTTTTATTAAGAGCCTGTTTTTCTAACGTAATTTGAGCTAATTACACGCCTCCTAATAAAACGCGCGGCCACTTTTTATGTGTCCGAAGTAAAAAGCTAACGTAGAAATGCCATTAAATCTCCTAAACAAAGTAGAAATTTATCGCGCACCTGATTTTTAGCAAGAAAAGTAAGCAAGGTTCTCATATGCGTTCCACAATGGCGGCCGGTTTTCTAAAGTCAGCTTCGCCGCATGGTAATAAAATCAGCCTTGCCTCAATACAACTGCGCTATGCGGTAAAGCATAAATAAAGTCGCAGTTTCGCCCGAGAGGCGAAGCGTCGATTGCGATAGCAAACTAGTGGACAGCTATGCATAGTAGTTTTATCGGCCGTATAAACTTGTAAACAGAGGCATACGAACTCGATTAACAAGCATTCTGTCACGCGCGCACAAGCAAACATGAACGCATCTCACTCGATGACCGCGGAAACTCGCCTCCCCCCGAAGCGTTGCGCGCGACTGGAAGACGGCGCGCTTCCTTCCCGCATCCCGCCTTTACGTGCGCGAGATAAGAGCCGCGATCGCCGGCTCACCCTCGCACGCTTTCACTCGCACATACAGCTTACGACGCGCGGCGACAGTTTGATCGCCCGTGTACTTCAGACAGAACCTCACGGCGACGACGACGGCAGAAATGCGCCTCGAGTGTCTATATAATTGATCGCAAAAATTGAGTCAGTTTAGCATACGCCAAAGAGGGTGAAGGCGAAAGCCTGCGCGCTCAAGAGACATTCATTAAATTACTGGACATTCGAGTGCGTTGTTACTTCTTATTGCTTGTTTTTTTCCGACCAAAGGTCGCGGGTGCGACTGCCTTAATTGACGCTACCTTGATTAACCGTGCCTTAATTAAGCTCGCCATAATTAACACCAAATGTGGTTTCAAATCCCGCCAAACGTCGAGGGTGCGACTCCCACCAAAGGTCTAGAGTTTGAATGCTTTAATTAACTCTATATTAATTGACTGTGCCTTAATTAACTTCCCCTTACCACCAAAGGTCATGGGTCCGACTCCCACATATGCTCGAGGATTCGACTACCACTGAAGGTCGCGGGTTCGAGTGCCTGAATTAACTCTATCTTAACACGATGACGACGGCGACCCACGTACCATCAAAATTGTTTGAGCGTTGCTTGCTTGACCTGCGCGTCATCAGAATTGTTGCGTGAGCGTTTGCGTATATGTAAGCCACGATGCCGGGTCGGTGTAGTAAGTGAATTACTACACCGAGTCGTCGTCGTGAACGATTTCGCTTCGACGATACGGTTTTCGCTCAAGGACGTTGAAGGTCGACTGAACGATGAGACATAAGGCTGTCACCTTAATTAAACGCAGCGAAGGCGGTTATAGTTTTGTAACCGATTGCACCGCGCAGGCGATTCCGACGCAATCTTACTGAAAACAAAAAGTGCGCGTTACAATTGAGTGAATAGCGTAATCATACATTGTGAGCTACGGTTATTACTTGAAAATCTTCCTAGTGCAGGCCGGAAATAGGCGTTTTCGACGTGAGATGACTTGTGTTCAACGCATTCTGTCCCCTAAGCTCAGCGGAGACAGGCGCTGTCACTACACAGGGGTCGCTAATGGGGTCACCATAGAGGTCAGGCGCGTGCGTGCTGACTGGTCAAGTTCGAATTATCCGGCGAAGCCACTTTTACGATTCGAAATGACGAAAGTTTGAACCCATAAAAATGCACGGGCGCCAGCCGGGACTTTCGGTCCGAATCGAACTAACCGAAAAATCGAATCATCCGGACTCGGAAGTAACGGAAGTCGACTGCACTAACCGACACGGTAGTTAAACAATGGCCGCGCGTGTTCACTCTAGTAATCTTAGTTGAAAACTGTGCTCACGGTGGCCCGAGCGCCTGGTCGCGAGGGTGTAGGGCCATCTTCATCATTTGGCGCAATAGGCATGAGCACTAGGCTTTCAGGATGCTCTTCGTTTTAGCGTACCGAAATGAGTACCGCGAGGTACGCGTCGCAGTGGTGAAAGACACTGTGGCGTGCCGTCAGCGTCTCGACGACGACGGCAATGTTGCGCCTCGGCTGCTCCGCACGTTCGAGCTGAGCGCGAGAGTAGAACGGCGACAAGACGGCAAGAACGGCGGCAAGAGCAACAGCGTCTGTGAAAGTGCATAAATAAATGTGGGCAACCAAACGCCATCACGTATACCCACAAGTGGTGACCCTGAACTTCCGACGCCAACGCGCCACCCGCTCGTTCCTTCGCCACCGCACCGAGTGTCCACGGTAAACACTTTCAGCCTTGTTCATTCCGGCTGATCATGGACAACACACCCAACAGCGACGTCACAACGAATCCCACGGTACCCGAACCTGTCGTCGCTACTCTCAAGCTACCGGAGTTTTGGCAGTCGGACTCAGAACTCTGGTTTCTGAGCGTCGAGCCTCTCTTCCGACTACATCGAGTAACATCGCAAACAGCAAGGTACGACTGCGTCATCGGTGCTTTACCACCTGCTGTCATCGCCATCGTAAGGGACATTCTGAGCTCTCCGCCTCCTGACACATCCTACGACACTCTTAAAACAGAGCTTATACGCCGGACAACCGAGTCGGAACAGCGTAGGATGCAGCAGCTACTCACCGCGGAGGAGCTCGGTGACCGAAAGCCCACGGAGCTTCTGTGTCGCATGCGGCATCTGATTGGGGACCAGTCTGCTGTATTGGACGCATCCATTCTACGGGAGCTCTTGCTACAGCGACTGCCACAGCATGTGCAGATGATCTTGAGCGTGTCCTCCACAGAAACCTTCGACTCACTGGCACAGATGGCCGACAAAATTATCGATGTCGGCACCCCGGCCATATCTGGAATCGAGAGACAACGTGACTCTTCGCTCTTTGCGCCGGTCTGCAACGACCGATTGGACCGTCGCCTTCGAGCTAACGAGGAGCTCAACCGCAAAGTGGACCATCTGGCCGCTGAACTCAGCTCGCTCAAAGCAGACCACCGAGGCAGTGCGTCATGACAGCGACACCAAAGCAGCGACAGATCACCAAGTCTGCCTCGCAGCATCTGCTGGTACCACCGCCGATACGGAGCACGCGCTCGTCAGTGCAATCAGCCATGCCACTTTGCGGGAAACGCACGGGCCACGCACTGACGGCGGCCAGTGTTTCAGGCCCGACAAACAGCCGCCTATTCCACGTCACTGATCGCGTCACGAAAGTCCGGTACCTCATCGACACAGGTGCCGAAGTGCGTGTCGTTCCTCCTACGCTGGAGGACCGCCGACGACGTCAGACCACGCCGCCTGTCACTGCTGTCAATGGTTCAACCGTAAGGACCTTCGGACACAGGTCCGTTACGTTTGACATTGGCTTGGGACGCACGTTTCGATGGATTTTCTTAGTCGCTGACGTGCGTGTACCAATCATCGGTGCAGATTTTCTTTGGCATTTTAAGCTTGTGGTAGACCTACGACATAGCTGTCTCCTGGATTCTGAGACCAACCTAACAGTTCAAGGCGTGACATCAAGTTTACCACCTTTGCGTCTCGTGCAAGCTCATGCCAAAGTCTCTCCGCCGTGGTCTACACTTCTGGAAGACTTTACCGATCTCTTCCGTGCTTCATCTCTTGAAGACCCGGTACGCCACCATGTCACTCACCACATTGTGACAGTAGGAGCGCCGGTGTTTGCACGTGCTCGTCGTCTCGCTCCTGACCGTTACAAGATCGCAAGGCAAAAATTCGAGCATATGCTTGAGCTCGGATACGTCCGCCCCTCTTCTGGTGCCTGGTCATCACCGCTACACGTGGTCCCCAAGTCATCAGGTGACTGGAGACCGTGCGGTGACTATCGCGCCATCAACAAAGTGACGGTACCGGACCGCTACCCGATACCACACATCCAGGACTTCACGGCATTGCTGCACGGTTGCACCGTATTCAGCAAGATCGACTTAGTGAAGGCATACCACCAAATACCTGTTGAGCCTTGCGACGTACCCAAGACTGCCATAATAACACCTTTTGGTATGTTTGAATACATACGTATGCCGTTTGGTCTACGAAACGCCGCACAAACCTTTCAACGGTTCGTGGACCAAGTTCTTCGTGGTTTGACGTGCTGCTTCGCGTACATCGACGATATCCTCGTCTTCAGTGATAGGGCATAAATAAATGTAGGCAACCAAACGTCATCACGTATTCCCACAACACCGTAGACGAGCTCTAGTCCGAGCGATACCCAAAGGGGTCCACGGACGGGAGGAACAGCGTGTACGCACCTAGTCCCAGAGAGGTTTCCTCTGCGCTCGCAGTTGCTCCGCCTGCGACTCGAAGAACAAAGGTTCGATTCTCGCCAACAAAGGTTCAATGGAAACTGCCCGCACAACCTCACGGGGTACAGCGACAACTCGATCGTCGCCCCGTTCCCTCCAATTCTCCTCTCGCCGCATTTCGCTAGCCGCTATTCGCGTTCTTTTCTTTTTATTTTCTACCACACTACTCTTAAATATTCTCTACTACTTATATCCTCCAATTACGTGTTTCTCTCGTCTGCTCGTGCGATACGCACTAGCGGAGCGGGGAAGCTCACCCCTCGGCTTGCCTCGCCGCACAATGTCCCACCGTGAGTGGAAAAGAAAAAAAAATTCCCACGTGTCCTTAGCTATCGTCTAAGAGATGCGAAGGCGAAAGCTTTGTAAAGCCTACTGTAGTTCACCTTAATCCTCCTTAATCCACTTTAATCTACATTAATCCACCTTACTCGACCTTAATACACACTAATCCTCCTTAATACACTTTAATCGGCCTTACTCCACCATCACCCACTTTAATCCAATCACTAATCAATCAACTAACTTTGCTAATAATTATCCTTATACACGGCTGGACATGCGGTTCGCTTCTGGGCTTTCTTGGGTCACGTGGATTTCTGTAGCTCACAACGCGACCTTGAAACAAAGACATGTAAGGCTTTCGCCTTAAAAGAAACGGTGCAGAATATGCGACAGCCCATGCGATGGCTACGAAACGCGCCGCATGGCTTTTTGAGTAGAATCGGACAACTGGTATGATAGCACTGCTGGGTCATTATTCCACGCGAAACGTCCCACACCCCGAAAGTGGCTATCGCCGATTCTCTTGAGCTTATTGGTGATTGAGTTAATGAGGTTTCACCAAAGTATTTCTCTCGGGGAAAAAAATGTGACGTAAGCGCTCTTTGAAAGTTCGGCGAAGAAGTAAGAGTTGTTTGGTAATTTTTTTTATTGAAGTGTGAAACTTGGTATAATGACAAATCTTATTTTAGACTATGCTACTGGCGTGGTTCTTTCAAGTGATGTCATAAGTGAACACTTACGTGAATTTCCCGCGTTTAATTGTGCCAGTAAAAAAAAGCAAAGAATTGTGCGTTTTCAGAATTTTTTTTTTTTTGCAAGACGTGAACGTTTCAGCCACAATATCTTTTTCACAATTTTTCCCCGACGCTATACTTTATGCTAAAGGTAAGGTTCAAGTATGAAATTGTGATGATGATGTGGGCCCAGGCCTCGAACACACAGAGATGGCACAATGGACACAGAGAGACTTTAATGACCAAGGGACACGACTAGGACAACATACACGATAACACACACAATTCATTTCCTAGTTGTCTGTCGCTTACATACAGCGTCACTGTATATTATAGGATGACGTCTAATTGCGTGTCTGTATCACCCACCCACGGCACGAGGAGTCGCAGTGATGAATCTAGCAACTGGTGGCACAGGGGATGGAGGCCGGGGTGGAGGCGCGGCACCTCGCGTGACAGCTGGGTCGGGACGTCTGCCCACCACACGGTAGACCGTTCAGAAGACTCGGCTGCACCGGAACACGCCAGCGTCATATGCTCGCACAGCAGTGGATCAGGCCGGATCAGGCACAGGGACAAACCAGCCAGCTCTTCCAGCTCAGCCAGGAACACCGGCCTTGGGTAGATGGTCTGCTCGGCTCGTTCGGGACGAAAGCCTAGACCAGGGGCGCTATAACGTAAAATGCTTCCAAACTGTTTTGATTCCAATTTCTGCAATCAGCATCCACGATTGGTCAAAACACTTTCGTGCCCCTCCCAACTTCGCCTGTCTGTCACGCGACGTGACAGACAGGCGAATGTCTCCCCTCTGATATAACGTGTACACACTGATTATGCATGTATAAACCGCACAAAAGAAAAATAATTATTCCTGATTCGACGCCTTTTCACCATTAGCCCTCTGCTATTGGTCCAATGTTTTCTGGCTACTCCTACTTCGCCTGTCTGTCACGCGACCTCACAAAACCGCGAAAACTGACTACGTCAAAGTGACGTGTACGCGAAAAAAATGCATTAATATGCCGAACAAAACTGAAAATTTTTCTGAGTAGCCACAGACTGCCCCGTTCCGAAAGGAATAGAAGATGTCTGCCCGCCGATCGCTGAGGCCGTCGCTACTTGCACCTGCCGGTGAGCATGTATTGATTTGCGCATAATAAACCTTTCTGCGTGGCAGTAAAACGTTATCAAGCCCTTTCGGCATGCATACGACATCGCTCTGCCAACTCTTCCTTGCTGAGGATCCGTTTTAGCGGCATTATCCTTCCGTTGCACGCCGCCGCGATTTTCGACCAGCCACCGCAAGCTAAGTAAGGCGAAGCGGACCAATCGGAGAAGCCGGCACCACCCTCTTCATGCGGTTATCTATTTTCACTGTCCTGGCTCGGCCCCATCGAAACCCTCTCCACTAGAGCGTGCTCCTCACCTCTTGTCACCCAATTAGATAAGAAAAACCGCTGAGATTAGACAATGTTATTGGGTTTGAAAGCGAACAAAAGTGACCTCCTATAAACGAGGAGAGTGTTTGATTGGGTTGTTCAGACAACGCTGCGGGCCACCGCCCGATGCTTGCGTCGGTGGTTACGTAAATTTGACGTCAGGAGTTTGGAACCAAAACAGTTTGGAATGATTTTACGTTATAGCGCCCCAGGCAGCTCAGGCTGGTGACATTGCTGCCCCTTCCGCGCCAGGCACCGGCTCTTCCTCTTCCTCCCACCGCGCACCACAAGTCACGTACATTTGGCCGTGCAATTCAAACACAGTAAAAGTCCTGTCACATTTCCCCCCAAGTTCAGGAAGTCGAGAAGGGGTCTAGCACGCAGGAGTATCGAAAGTTACTCACTTCACGCTTTAAACATTCACGTCAGTTTAATTCGGGTCCGTAGCTATTCGACTTATAGACTGCACCTACGTTGACACAGCCTCTACGCAGGGAAGTCGTAATCCATAAGGAGTAAACTCCAGCGTAGTACGCGACTGCTCACATGCTTCGGGGAATTGAGGTATTGCAGTAGTTGGTGGTACAACTGCAGGATGAACGGGTGACCGTAAAGGTACACATGAAACTTCTGTACCGCCCAGGCAATGGCGAGGCACTCTCTCTCAATTGTGGAGTAGGCAGCTTCACGCGGGAGAAACTTCCGTCTAACGTAGGACATGGAGAGCAAACTTCCGTCGTGTTCTTGCGAAATAACTGCCCCGAGAATTCTCGAAGAGGCGTCCCTGCGTAACAAAAAGTGTTTGCTCAAGTCTGGAGCCTTTAGTACAGGCTGCTGTAACAGCTCCTTTAGTCGCATAACTGTCTCTTCGTGCGGTTAGTGGGGCGGGTCCGACTGAATGGCGTGGCACCGTTCGTTGACAGACGTCACACGATTTCACTAACCGTTCAGTCTCCGACTGGACCCCTGGCCAGTAAAATTCAGCAACGATTCGATCCACCGCTCTCGTCACACCGTGGTGAGCGGTAAGGATTCGTTCATGCTCTAACTTCATCACGGTCCGCCTAAGATATTTTGGCACCACTAGCTGATCGAGTATTTTCCCACCTGACACCTTGTGCTTCCTGTATAAAATGCCATCATGTAAGTAATATTCACTTGCGTGGCCATCCGCCATTATCATCTTGCCGACCTTTTCGAAGCAACGCCTCAGAGACCTATCGTCTTTCTACAAAGCTTTTAATTTGCATTGCTCTATTCGAGTGACTGCGGTTTGCAGAACAGGCAGTGTGGGAAGGGACCGTGTCTTCGTTTTCCTTGACAGAGCTACCAGCTCGGCACCAGATTCTTCGTCGTCTTCTGTTTGTCTCGAGGAGGCGGCTGCGTTTTTAGCTTTGGACAACGTGTGGTCCTCTATGGCACGTAGCTCTGACAGAGCGGTGGATGACGTACTCATGGCAGGGTAACTCTTCTTATCGCTATAATGTTTCTGTGGAGACCATGAACTGGCCGGGTCATTCGGTGAACGGGCACACTTAATGTTTCCCAGCACCACGTCATACAGGGGGTCTCGCATACATTTAACTCGCGCGACGCCTGTAAAAAATGGAGTGTCTAAGTATACTATCGCTTCCGGTAAGTAGTGAATCGTGCGGTCAAGCAAGAACACAGAGCTTTCATTGTTCCTGTCATTTTGTCCTCAGGTACAAAGAGAGCCGCACTGCCACGCGGTATTGCTGCATGCTAGTGTCTTGTAAGACAGACACCAGTTGTGATTGGAGGAAATTTCTTCTCACTGGCAGATTTCAGTCGTCACATTTGGGGCCTGGTTCCATTAACGTCATGTTGACTATTGGGACCATTTCTCCATCTTGAAGCACGACGTATCCGCCAACCTCTTCTGTCGGTTTTGCGGCTTGCGACCGAGCCACCATACACGAAGCTAGTCCTTGATTTTTCTTCTTTGAGGTTTCACCTCCTTGTTCCTTTGTGCTAGACCATCCGTGACCTTCAGGCTTCTCTTTAGTCGGCGACCAGCATTCCGAAGCTCGATGTCCTGCTTTATCACAAGGGAAACACCGATTAGTTGTCCGCGGCGCCGCCGTTGGAGGTGCAGTCTTGCTAGCAGAGTCTAACGCGAACTCCTTGGAGAGCTTCTCTCCACCTAAATTAGTCTGGTTTTATGCCTCTATAAAACAATCGACATTCTTCGACAGCGCTGCCAGGCTCTTACAATTTCTTTCAGGAACACTCGCAGCGACGCAGAACATCTCAAAAACTGTTCAGCAATCATGGCGTCCCTGAGCGAGTCGAAGGTCCTCTCAATGCGGGACACTTCAAGCCAGCGGTCCAAGTAGCCCGATATTCTTCCTGCATACTGCAGGCCAGTCTCGTGATCTTCGGGCCTTGCAGTTCGAAACGTTTCTCGGTATCCCTCAGCGGTGCAGCGAAACCGCTGAAGGAGAGTAGCCTTCAGCTGGTCGTAGTCTAGGGCTGCATTCGAATCAAGCCGTCCCATGACCGTCAACGCTTCTCCTGTCAGGCAAAAGCTGAGGGAGAGTGCCCATTTTGAACAGGACCACTATTGAATTGGTGCCACTCGCTCAAAGCGTTGCAAGTAGGCGTCTAAATAATCCCGGGCTTCGTTAAACGGGGGGATCATCTTATGTGGACTGAATATACCTCAGAATCCACCCTGGTAACCGACTGTTCCGCAGTTGGGTCACTCAACGCGCCTTGTGCGCCAGCAGCCTTTTCCTGGAGCTACGATCTTGAGCTTTAGCACTCGTTCTTCCGCTTCCGATCGTAGGCGCTCTTGTTCTGCCTGCGCTTTCGCGTCTTCGCGATGTTGGGTGCACTGTTCCCGTTCCCTCGCGATTTCTGCCTCAACCCAGCGCTTAAGCTCCGCTCCTGCCATGCCTAACTCTTTCCATATGACCTACAACCTCTCAATCTCCATCGTCCCTCCTGTGCGTTTGATAATCCTGGCAGACTCGCCAAAATTGTGATGATGATGTGGGCCGAGGCCTCAAATACACAGAGATGACACTATGAACACAGAGAGGCTTGACACTGGGACGGGACTAGGACAACGTACACGATAACACACACAATTCACTTTCTAGTTGTCTGTCGCTTACATACAGCGTCACTGTAGGATGATGTCTAATTGTGTGTCAGTATCACACACTCACGGCACGAGGAGTCTCAGTGATGAATCTAGCAGCAGGTGGCGCAGGGGATAGAGGCCGGGGTGGAGGCCCGGCACACGACGAGCCACTCGCGTGACAGCTGGGTCGGGACATCTGCCCACCACAGGGTAGACCGTTCAAAAGACTCGGCTGCACCGGAACACGCCGGCGTCATATGCTCGTACAGCAGTGGAGCAGGCCGGATCAGGCACAGGGACAGTCCGACCTGTTCTCCCAGCTCACTCAGGAACACCGACCTAGGGTAGATGGGACTGCTCGGCTCGTTAGACACGAAGGCTCAGACCAGGTACAGAGACAGCCCGGCCCGCTCTCCCAGCTCACCCAGGAACACCGGCCTTGGGTAGATGAACTGCTCGGCTCGTTCGGAACAAAAGCTCAGACCAGGCAGCTCAGGCTGGTGACATGGCTGCCCCTTCCGCACCACGCACCGGCTCTTCCTCGTTCATCGCGCACCACAACAATCACGCACATTCGGCCGCGCAATTCAAATATTCTCTAAATTCCTATCACAGAAATCAAGTACTTTTATAGAAAATTACCTCCGACTTTGGCAAGAAGTAACTTTTTGACAATGTGCTGACTTAAATATTAAGGCTCTCCAGATAAAAATACGTGATAGCACATTATACGCACCAACCGTTCAGCTTGTTATCCAGACATTTTAATTTTAGTAAGGTGTGTTTGAGGCGAGAAAAATAAATTGAAATCCACAACCAATCCACCAGTAGGCACATCCGAACTGTGTCTTCACTGCAAGATAGGTGCGTGTCATAATTGAAATATTGCCGTGCTCATGAACTCTATGTGCACAAAATATGGGCTCAAGCTTTTTGTGCACTGTAAATGGTAGTAAAGTATCCGTTTTCGCTGTTTGAATGTTGATGCCTCCCCAACTACGTTTTACGATAATATATTTGTGTGAAATGAAAGTAAACCGCGACTGCTTTGAGGTCGGCGTCAGGGCCGGATAGTGCACGGCGCTGATTCATAGTTTTGTAAGTACCACAGGTAATTAGATTATCAGTTATGGAAACACCTGAATCATCGACGCTCCGCGCCAACTGTGGCATAGGAGATAAATGTCAAGAAATATCCAGTTTGCAGGTTGTATTCTGCTGTAAGTGCCTGTGGGCCTGGTCAAGCACCGTCTTAGTTCTGATGGGAAGCAGCACAGAAGAAATGGCCATGTGATTAATGTGCCTCCGCGTGGGACAAAATGAGCCGAAGTTTGCCACTATCTGCCACTAAAAGAAGCTTACATCTATGCCGTGTTTGCCTACCTGACCTCCTCAGCCTCCCCCCCCCCCCCCCCCGTCCCCCAAATTAGAAATGGTGAACTGACGAACATTCGCCGTTTACGATGCATTTATAACTGTGAAGTGACACAGCACATGTTCGTTTGGCAAATAGACACAGTGCATATGCATGCCAAAAAAATTGCCGACCGCTTTTGGTCACATTTGGGGTTCGGGACGTTTCGCGTGGAATGACCCTTGCGGTATGTTTGGTATGTTGGTGCGCCAACTTGGAAAATATTTTTAGCGCCAGTGGACTAGGACGGAAGGAAGACGTTGACTAGACAATGCGCTATGATATGATAGGTCGCAGTGCATGGTAGATGTGCTTCAATGGTAGCGATGAGGAAAAAAGTCGCAGTTTCGCCCAAAATTGAAGCATCGATTGCGATAGCAAATTAGTAGACAGCTATACGAATGAAGGATATTAGTTCCATCGGCCGTATAAATCTGCCAACATTCGCTTACTAAATTAACAAGCACGGTGTCGTGCAGAGAAAACCATGAACTCGTCTCACTCGATGACCGCGGAAACTCGCTGTCAAGACGCTGTAGTGAGGAAGCGCGGCTGCAGCAGCGAAGGAATTGACCTTCGTGCTGCCTCTCGCTTCAACGCGAACTAATCGTCGAAAGCACAGCGCATACGAAGCTGCCAGCACACGGTGCACTTTGTCCACGTCGCAGATCGCTTTCAAGATACCGCGCCGTACGCAGCAGGCGCCGGAGTAGAACGCCCCCCTCCGTCCTTCCCCTCCACCCGGTGCCTATATAGCGTGCGAATGAAGATGGCGCGCTTCCTACCCGCTTTCCTCCCTCGCGCGCGCGAGATTGAGCCGCGATCGTCGGCTGACCCTCGCAAGCTTTCACTCGCATACACAGCATACAGCGCGCTTTGACGATGTTATCGTGCTTACACTTTTTGTGGAACATCACGGTGACGGTGACGATGATGGCAGAAATGTGCCTGGAGTGTCCATATAATTGCTATCGAAAAAAAATTATACCGATCCCACGCACTGTGGGAATCGGTGTAAGCCAAGCTTTCTGTGGTGTTTGCGTGATTGACTGTGATTGTCGGTGATGCTGATGGCGAATGTTTCATGTTATTGAGCGCTTTGTGCATCACGAAAGGGGTGAGGTGGCGTTCTCCTTGCATGCATACCTTGTGTTTGTCCACGCCCCAGGTGGTCCAAATTAATCCGGAGTTCCCACTACGGCGTGCCTCATAATCAATCAGATGGTGGTTGTGGGACGTAAGACCCGAGAATTTCAATTTTAAAGAATTTTTGAAGGGAAAATTAGCAACAACGAAATGCTTGCAAAAGTGAGACCCTGATGTTCATGTGGTCATTTGTATATATGTAAATAAATTTGTACTGAAGTTCATCTGGGAGTACTTGAAAATATCGCCACCGGGGGGGGGGGGGGGAGTTGTTACCGACTGACCCCCCCCCCCCTCCCTCCGCCCCTTGGCCGGACGATCTCCCGGATTTAGTTTCTCCGAACTTGGCAGGTATGTAGATGTTCATTTGAAGGCTCTATATGACGCTGCAAATGCAAAAATGAGCTGACCCGTTTCTGATAGAAATCGAAAAAAAAAAAGCAGTTGCAGCCTACGCTGGTGCAAAGGCTTACTTCGCACTTTGAACAGTACATAAAAGTGCGTGTACACCGAAATTTCTGGGTACCAGGGATACCTGGCATAAAACGACACTCGACAACACCCGACCTTCCCCTCCCCCAGCCAAATAGGTGCCCCCTCTCCCCGAAAACACATTCCCGGCTACGCCGCTGTACACTCTATACTCAAGCACGCCACAGCAGCCCGCATGTTCATTTGGGACATAGGTAGTTAAACCCGTAATTTGACGTGGAAGCATATCTCCGCTACAGGATGTAAGGACAGGGCTGATTCAGGTATGCCAGAAGTAAAACATTTCCTTGCTAGCATAAATATATTCTAAAGCATCCTGGACAGAAGGCTGCATGAATAGATGAGCTACGATTGCCATCTGTTTTGGATATGCATTCCTAGGAGACCTACGATGTTCAGTGGTTGACCCGAGTCCAACTATGAAAAGTAGAGAAACCAAGCAAAGACTCTAAGTTGTCTTCTATCGACAACAATTTTTATTTAGAGCCTGAAATGTTTTACGAATATTGGTCCCTAAAAATATTAGGCACAATGTTTACAAATGCGTAGCCCTGCACTACAAAACAAACTGCACCTGTTGAAGCATCTAAAGCGGACAAGTTCGATATGAGTTTTCAGGTTACGTGAAGTTCTTAGAATGTTTACAAGGATTTGGAAATGTCGTACTCACTAATTAGTGGTGTATTTCGGAGTGGCGTACTATACAAAAATTTTCTCTGCTTCATATGTCTCGATCAGTGGGTGCACCTTACAAAATTGTAACATAAGAACGTGGGCGCGATTGGAGATCAGTTGCTGCAACGTCACAAAGTGGCCGTATGCAAAATTTGCGACAACGAGAGGGAGAGAGCAGCCAATCGGTGAACTCCCCGGACGACAAGCGTCCGGGGAGTTTGTCGTTTTTGGTGACGTCAAAATGATGACACGCTCCTGTCAATCATTTTATTTGTATTTATTCATACTACAGGCCAACATACTGGCCCATACAGGAGAGGCAATACAGTTGACAAGGTAATGACAATGCAAGAAAAATAGTAAAATTTACACAGTGCATGAAAAGGATGCAGCCCATAGCCACGTTACAACATCAAAATGCTTGCCTTAGCGCAGTATATAACTACAACAAAAAGAACCGCACATTTGAATTTATATTTGAATGAAAAAAAGCTGTGCCAAACAACAATCGGGCACTAAACATAACAAAATACAGGAAATTTCGCATAAAAAAAGGAGAAAATAGTTACAAATACTGCTTGTGGTTGTATTAATTTATGTGACAAATAGTTTTTTAACTCATTTGTGAAGTTCCCCGATTGTAGTACATCAACAGTGAGGCAATTCCATTCGTTTATAGTACGCGGATAAAACCATTCATGTGAGATTTTGTTTTAGCAAATATTGGCGTAAGGGAAAAGTGTCTCTGGCTTGTTGTTCAAGCATTAAGAGGCGTTACATAAGGAGGAAATTGAAGCCCGATTTTTCCATTTATGATGCTATGTAAAAACTGGAGACGACTAACTTTGCGCCTGTGTTCTAGTGAACAGATTTTATTTCTAAGCAATAATAAGGACGGGGAATCCTCTCTTTTATATCTTCCAAAGATAAATCTAACGGCCTTCCTTTGTACACGTTCCAAACTCATGATGTCATTTTTGGTATGAGGATCCCATACAACCGCCGCGTATTTAAGTTTCGTTCGCACGAATGTGTTATATGCTAAAATTTTGGTGTTTACCGGTGCCTTTTTAAGTTTCCCTGTTTCAAGAACCATAATTTGCGCAAAGCTGCTGGACATGTAAGCGAAATATGGTCTGACCAGGAGAATCTGTTTGTGAATGTGACGCCTAAGTATTTGTATTTTTCAACATCACTTATTTTTGTGTCGTTTAGAACATAAGAAATATACTAGGTTCCTTTTTCCGTGTTACTCGCAGCAAGACTGTTTTATGTACTTTTATTTCCATGCCCCAAAGTTTACAGATATCGGAAATTGCAATAACTGACTTCTGCAAGCATGCGTGATAGTTTCGTGAAGCTATATTTTTAAATATGACACAGTCATCCGCTAATAAATTAACATGCACATCATCGGGGATTTAGTCTATTATATCATTAATATAGATCAAAAATAAAAGGGGTCCTAATACGCTGCCTTGCGGTACGCCCGAAGTTACCTGACGGTCACTTGAGGAACATTTATTAATTTCTACGAACTGCTGCCTATGTCGGAGATATGCCTGGATCCATGATATAATACTTGAAGGAAGACCAATACACTCAAGCTTGTGGATAAATTTTCCGTGGGGTACCTTATCGAACGCTTTACTAAAATAAAAAAAAGTAGCATGTCAACTTGTTCCGGACGAGTCAAGTACTTCAGAGATTTTATGAACAACTGGCACAAGCTGAGTTGAAGTCGATATTCCCTCTCTGAACCTATGCCGTAGTGGAGATAGGACATTGTGATCTGTCAAATACTGACGAATAAAGCCTGCGACAATGTGCTCTAACAGTTTGCTGCATGTGCTTGTAATAGAAACAGGACGATAATTTGACACTGTAAGGCGATCACCCTTTTTATGAATTGGGACAACTCTTGCCTTACGCCAGTCTGATGGTAACTCTGCTAAATGTAAGGATAATTTGAAAAAAAAAATCTGTTAAGAATACACATATCTGTTCTGCATGCCTTCGTAAAAACGCATTCGGAAGCTTATCAGGGCCTGCAGATTTCCTAACGTTGATATTAAGAAGCATTTCTAAAACAACTTCTCGGGAAATCATAATATCGCGTAAGAAAGACCTATTTGTATTGCATCGTTCGAATTCATCTATAGGTCAATTCGAAAGATGCAATACAAATAGGTCTTTGCTTACTGGTGATGAACCACCAACCTGTGGTAGATGTGGTGAGAAGCTGACCGTCCTCCATGTACTCGTGGAGTGTCGGGAAGCCGAAACCGAGAGAAGGAAACATTTTCCTGTAGCATACCGCTACAATATCCCTCTTCATCCCATGATGTTTATTGGTGAAGAACCGCTTTTCAATGCCAAAGCAGTCCTCGATTTCTTGAACGATGTTGTGGTACACGTTATAGCCCAATCAGTTCGTAGCGCATCCTCTCTCTAGAGGATGCCGCTGTGATAGTTTTTTATAGCACATGCCTCCAGGCCCTTGTGGTTCAAGGGCTCTGTTTAGGCAGTAGTGCTTCCTGCCAATTACTGCATCTTAAATATTTTAAATATAGTATTCTTCTTTCTCAACGCATTCTTCATTTCATAGTACACCTCATTAGTCATTGCCATGATTTTAGTACATTTATATTTTACGCGCTTTACAGCGATAATTTTTAGGCCCCTTTACAGCCACGTTTCATCTACTTCTCAGAATTCATCGCTCCACAGCACACTCACAAACACTGGCATGGCGCTCTTTGGCCATAACTGGCCCTTGCGCAATAAAACACCATACATCATCATCATCATTCATCTAGGTCAGAGAATACACTCCCAAAGTAATCATTAAAGTGCTCAGCAATTATGTGGGCGTCTTACGTAATTTTACTATTAATCTTTATTTTATGTGATGCCTCTTTTGACGGACTTAAATAGCGCCAAAACTTCTGTAGAGCACTTGAAATAAAATCAGCAAGGCTATGACTGAAGAATCTTTCTCGTGCAGCTTTGACTTTTGCCAGTAATTTACTTCTTAATTCATTGACATGCGCGCTCTTTATCTTTTATGTTTCCGATATAATGCGATTGAAACGTCATTCTCATCGGCGAACTTGGGGACCGACGCCCGAGAGACTTTATTAACTGCCTGGTTAAACAACTATGTTTTCCCTCATGCCATGCCTCATGTTTTAAAGAGCAGCTTAAACATTATGAGCTCACATCTAAGCACATGGAAACAAGAAATCGTATTGGTCGGCAGCCACTGCATCGAATTCGATGAGGTTTGTTGCATTTCAAAGAAAAAAGTTCTTGCAACTATTGGGAGCACATTTTTTTATTAAAGCCGTCAATTATTTTTTACAAGTGTTGAAAATCGCAGCACTTAAACACAATGCCAGTTTTACAACTCTATAACTATGGGGCGCGATCGGAGATCTTTGTTCGAAACGCGTTCTGTTTAGTTGCTGCAACGTCACAAAGTGGCAGTATGCAACCTTTTTTGAGAAGGGGAGGGAGAGAGCAGCCAATCGGCAAGCGGTTAACCATTCCGTAGCCGCAGCCGCCGTTTAGATCTAATCCACCAGACTCGCCATGCGAAGCCGGGCCCGTAGCGAGCGGATGACCGCTCGAACTTCACATCTCTCGATCGTCGCCTTCTGCTCCTAACAGACGACGTGTTCGTAATCAAAATGCTGATAATCAAATGCTGATGATCAATTTATGCAGAAATTATATGATCTCTTGAAATATAGAGGAAAAAGCTTAATAATTACGGGTGATTTTAATCTCCCACAAATAGAATGGGAAAATTGGAGTTATGGACACAGTCTTTCCTCTGACTTACTCATTGATATCATGTCAACTTTCAGTCTCCAGCAGGTTGTCAGTGTATGTACTCGGGGAGGGAATATTCTTGACCTCTTATTCCTCAGAGAAGTTTTCGGTGAAGGAACCGTCGAAATTGAAACAGGCATTTCCGACCATAATTTGATTTCTTTTTCGTCATCGATGGCTGTGAATAATGTCAGACTACCCAGAGAAAAATTCAGGTTAGGGATTATGCTAAAGCAGATAATGAATCGATTATTGATTACTTGGACCTGTACTTTATTATTGTCTTGGATGATGTCGAGCTTTCATGGCAAAGGTTCAGGGATAATGTTACTTATTGTATTGAAAGATTTATTCCATTGAAGGGGGTCAAGAAACCTCCATGTAACCAGTGATGTATGCAATTAACAAAATAAAAGTTTGCGAGATAGACGCTTTTGACACCAGTTTCAGTTCGAGGTTCAGAAAGCAAAAGCGTGGCTACCGTCCTTGACTAGCGGTAATGGCGGTGCCCCGGCGCCTCTTCCATGGCTGAATAAACTCGTGCTAATATATATATTCGCATAATTGTTATACGGCGTCGTTCTCCAACGTCGTTTAAGCTGTGTCTGTTATAATAATTTAAAAACGACATCAGTGACAGTTTAGCAAATGTCAACACATATTTAAATGCACTCTGTAGCAGCCAGTCAACACTGTTCTGAATTAAGAATGTTTCGACATGTAGCATCGATCATACCGAATGAGACTTAGTGAACTGCATCCACTCAAAGCGACACGGAATTCACGAGTTCGACGGGGTGATAGTAATTACCTTGCTGTAACATTGTCTTCCTTCGTTTTTCTCACGGTTGCGAAAATTTTCGAATATCTTGCATTCTAGTAGTGTGGATTGCTGGGCCAGTTAAGCACGCGCCTCCATGCCCTTGCGTTTTCAAAGGGTCTGTGAAGGCAGTAGTGCTCTTTGAAAAGATTTATCTTTGATATATTTTCGGTTATTGTCATTATTTAGCAATTAGTTTTTTCGTGTTCATAGTGCACCTCATTAGGCAATTGCCATAATTTTATTACGTATATATTTTACGCAATTTACAGCGATTGTTTTTAGGCCCGTTTACAGCCACAACACATCTACCTTCCGCTATTCATTGCTCCATTGTCAACTCATGAACACTGGCCTGGCGCTCTTTGGTCATACCTGGCCCTTGCGCCATTAAATAACATACATCATCATCATCATCATGCTGGGCCAGTTGGTGCATGATGACAATGTGGGGGTTCCAGCAGGTGCAAAACTCCCACATTGTCACCATGCACCAACTGGCCCAGCAAACAACGCTGTACTAATTGTTTGTGCCTGTGCGTTGGCCTGTGCGTTTTCCTCCATCGCTCACGTTTTGGCCAAGACGACACCACTTTCTCCGCAAACTCCCTACACGCACACATATAAAATGAAGTTCCCTGCGTGGAGTATCACTAGTCGGCTTCCTTCGCAAACGTGCTTACCGGTCACTCGCAAACTCGCCTGCGCGTGTTCTGCTTCCTCGCAGGCCATCGGGAGGCAAGAGCAGCGACACGGAGTC
Organism: Dermacentor silvarum; assembly: GCF_013339745.2. Taxonomy (NCBI): domain Eukaryota; kingdom Metazoa; phylum Arthropoda; class Arachnida; order Ixodida; family Ixodidae; genus Dermacentor; species Dermacentor silvarum. The sequence continues at coordinate 183,345,508 of NC_051157.2, forward strand.
CGAGGAGTAACGGCCAGCCAGGGCTTCTTTTCAAGCCTCTTGACGTTCTGTCTCCTATTTCCTTTGTCTCTTCAGCGCACGGTGTTGCTCTTTTTTTTTTTTTTTTTTCAGCAACGACATTCTTCATTAAAACGAAGTGCCTCTCTTTTTTGTCAGCGCAGCGTTTCTGTTACTTTCGTGCAGTGCGCAAAAGAGCCAGATGTTCACAGGGTTCAAGGTACATGGAGACCTTTGAGTGCTCTACATTGGTTGAGGCCTCGTGCTGAGGCTTTCCCTATTCGCATGTACTGTTGATCATTTCATTTACACAATACTACAGTTTCAACATGGAGGAAGGAAACCCCAGGAGAGGCCCTGGCCAGCACGAGCGTATTGGAGAAGGTGTGGCGGAAGTCACGTGCTGTTTTTCGCAAAGGAGCACTGGGATGGGTACCCCAAATGTCAACGTTGCCATGACAACCGCGCTCCTGAAGCTTCGTTGCTGCTCTCGGTCTCTGAAAAGTGAGATAAAATTTTTCCGCCGGTGTCTTTCCCGCAGCACCTTTTGTTCGCGAGAAAAGCTGACTTTGGGGTTTGGTGTGTAAGCTTGAAGTTGTGTTTTGGGTCTGTGAGTGTGAGTGTCGGCCAGCAATAGATACACTCAAGCAATCACGGCGCGGGTCTTCGTCGTCTTCTTCAACGTGCCACGGAAAAACACAGGAGCGCGTCTGCTTCACTAAACCTGCTACAGAAGTGTCGTAAGCTTTGTTTTGACGCGCGTCGGCAGCACACACTTCCGGCCGCTCGTAACAATGCAAGTTCGAAGTTCGCGCCCATCCGCTCCGGCGAGCTGCAGAAACCCTGATTGGAGGCGCAAAGAGAGGTGGCACACCAACATGGCTGCACTTCCGGCTTCAAAAAAGTGACGTCAGGGCCTCTCCTGTTTTGTTTCCTTCCTCCATGAGTTTCAAGAAGTACGACGACGACGACGACAACAACCACCACGATGTCAACACACGGTCTCTTCCAAACGCTTCTGCATGTCCTATTGTTCGTTCGACTTAGTACAGCGATCAATAGTATAATCTAAGTGGGATCTTAACTTTTGTGCTTCCACAAGCATTTAGAGAGTTCCAGATGGTTTTACACATCTTCAGTGAAATTGCCTTAGACTGATTGGATTGATCGTGGTCTTGCATGGAACCGTCGTCTCAGCAAGGTCTCTAAGAGACTTCAGTACGTGCTATATGTGTAAAGCACCAACATTAAAAAAAAAAAAGAAAGAAAATGTGGCCAGCTTGCACTAGTGATGCAAGGCTGGAGTAAACAGCGGAGCTGGTGGTTGACCTAGCTTCTTCCATGTATTACCCCAGGTGGTCTAAATTTCCGGAGTCCCCCACTACGGCGTGCCTCATAATCAGAACTGGTTTTGGCACGTAAAACCCCATAATTTATTTATTATTTATTATTCCATGTATTACTAGGCTTGGCTAAGTTTTGCCAGGAAATGGTAATAAGTGCTGCTAGGCACGGTATTCCGAATGGGCTCGCCGCCAACGCGCAGATTCTCGCTTGGCCGCGCGACGCGCTTGAAGATGAGCGGCTTCTTCTTCGGGTGTCCGGATTTTCTTTGGTCGTCCTATGTCAAGGGTACATGTACTCGCCACAGAGTCAACGAGAGTTCTGCCGCCGTCGCGCCGGTTCCGAGCTTTATCTCTGAGGTGACGTCACGGCCAAGCTGCGCCTCCACACTTGCCGGGGCGTGGCTAGTCGAAGCCTGCCGAGCCGCCGCCAGAGGCGCCTGCTGCAGTCACGGACACCGCGCGTTCGGTGTGAACGCGGGGAAACGCGGGCGGCGTCGGCTCTGCGCGTTGCCTCGTTGGTGCTGTTACAATTTATCTCCCTCGCTCTCATTTTCACTTTCTTTCTCCCGAGCATAGCGCGTGCCGCGCGCATGCTTTCCTTTCCTCTCTTTAACGTCTTATGTCAAGGCAACATGTGCACGGCACGAGAGAGGAGGCAAAGCACACGCCGCTCCGCGAGGTGGTTGCTGGGCAACGCGCGGTGACGTCATCGCCAGGAGCAGTTTTTGTTCGCACTGCGCGGCGCAACCAAGAGCTTAAACAGCTCCGCTGTTAAAAGATCCGGACAGATTAAAAATATAGTTTGTGACAGATATCGCGCAGCTCCGGGAGGAAAATGGGATCAATTAGAAGTTAGTTAATTTTAATCTTTGTGGATGTGGCGTTGCGCTGCTGAGCTCGAGGTCGCGGGTTGGAACCTGGTCGCGGCGGCCGCATTTCGATGGAACGGAATGCACAGATGCTCGTGCACTCAGATTTGTGTACACTTTAAAGAACCCCAGGCGGTGAAAATTATTCAAGAGTCCCCCACTACGACGTGCATCATAATCGCATCGTGGTTCTGGCACGCAAAAGGCCGGAATTTAATTTAACTTTAAATAATGTTTAAAGGTGCCGTTAGGTTAGGTTCATTCCAGGGTGTCGCTGAACTTTTCTAGGCACTTCTGGACATAGTCGACCAGGTCGCGTTGGTCGCGCTGTCTCTAGGCGAGGATGGGCTGGAGGCCGGTGTGGAGCCTGGAGGTATAGGCTAGATCGCAGGTGGCAGGGGAGGGGGATGGCATACTCGTGGTGCGGTGGTACAAAAAATTGGAGGACGCTCATGTTTCTGCTTTAAGAGTGGAACGCGACAGCAGTCAAAGATCCCTGGCTGCTTATCAGACTTTTTTCTTATATATTCAAATTACAATCCGACGCTATCACGTCTGTAGGTTGTGGTCAAGTCGTACTTTACAATTTTTCTGACGGATTTTACTTTGAGAATGTTTATTTTGTTCACTAACGCCTTGCGCCACGCGAAGGGCCTGCCCGGTCGGGGTGATGTGGTTCGGCATGATTATTTCCGCCAGCGTCGCCGGCACTTACGCCAACACCGACGCCGGATTTCCTGCGACATGATATCGCGTTAAAACGCAGCACCACAGCTGTTCACCGCAGGTGTTCCGTGCGGCTGAAATATTAAGGCCTTAGATGTCTCGTCGTACAGTCGACCTTCTACGTCCTTCAGAGAAAACCGTGTCGTCGAAGTGAAATCGTGCACGATGACTACTCGGTGTAGTAATTCACTTACTACACCGACCCGGCATCGTGTCTTACATACATATGCAAACGCTCACAGAACCATTCTGATGGTGTGCGGGTCACCGTCGTCAATGTCTTCTATGGGTAAGCAAGAAACGCTTACGCAACAATTTTGAGGGTGCACTGGTCACCGTCGTGTTAATATAAGTTCAGGCACTCGAGCCACGATCTTCGGGGGGCGTCGAACCCTCGAACTAATGTGCGAGCCGAACTCACCACCGTTGGCGTTAAGGCAAAGTTAATTAAGGCACAGTTAATTAATATAGAGTTAATTGAGGCACTCGAACCCCGACCTTTGGTGGGAGTCGAACCTACGACCGTTGGTGTCAATTAGGGCGAGGATAATTAAGGCACAGTTAATTAAGCTACCGTCAATTGAGGCACTCGAGCGCGCAATCTTTGGTCGGAAAAAATAAGAGGTGACACCGCATTCGAATGAGACTGTCACGTAATTTGATGAATGTCTTTTGAGTGCGCAGGCTTTCGCCTTCATCCTCTTTGGCGTATGCTAAAGTGACCGCCAATTTTTTCAAGAAGCGCATAAAGTGAAGAAAGCATTCCTGAATTGAGACTTTCCTGTGTATAAACTGGGCTATAGACTAAAAAGCTTTAATTCAAAAAGGTGTTCCCATCTAGGGCTCGCCATTGTCAGGTTGGTATGACAGACACAGACAATGACGCGCGAAAAAAAAGCAAAGCACAATGACAGCCCAGTTTCCCACTAAGCTGTTTCTTTCGAGCAGGGCCGGTATTTTGTAGCGACGCCTTTCCGGGGATAATGCCTTTTCGCACTCGTCGCGCTTTGTCAGTGGTCAGAGCGACGGTCCGCTCGCGTTATCAACGGGATCAGCCTGCCGTGAGCGGTGGATGATAAGACTAGTATAGAATAAGTCATAAGGCATCGCTACAAAATACCGGCCCTGATGTATAAACAAGTTTCAGTGCCCATAATTAAACCACACATTTTAAAAGCAGATCACACTTGGCCTTTGTCGATGTAAATGTAAAAGTGTACGTCCTCAGCTGGAAAGGACTCGTATGGACGAACTGACGCAATTTACACTTTTGTGTTTAAAGAACCTGGAGAAGTTGGAAAAGTATAAGGGTACATCCACGCTAGCGGCAAAAATGCGCGTTTTTGGCGCGCGTTGTGTTGGCTCTACCTGGGGCGCTATAACGTAAAATGATTCCAAACTGTTTTGATTCCAATTTTTGCAATCAGCCTCCACGATTGGTCAAAACATTTTCGGGCCACTCCCAACTTCGCCTGTCTGTCACGCGACGTCATGAAAACTGCGGTAGCTTCCCATCTGATATAACGTGTACACGCTGATTATGCATGATTGAACCACACAAAAGTAAATAATCATTCCTGATTCGACGCCTTTTCACCATTAGCCTTCTGCTATTGGTCCAATGTTTTCTGGCTACGCCCACTTCGTCTGTCTGTCACGCGACCTCACAACACCGCGAAAACTCGCCACGTCAAAGTGACGTGTACGCGAAAAAAATGCATTAATATGCCGAACAAAAATGAAAAATTTTCTGAATAGCCACAGACTACCCCGTTCCGAAAGGAATAGAATATGGCTGCCCGCCGATCGCTCAGGCCCTCGCTACTCGCACCTGTCGGTGAGCATGTATTTCTTTGCGCATGATAAACATTTTTGCGTGGCAGAAAAACGTTATCGAGCCCTATCGGCATGCATACGACATCGCTCTGCCAACTCTTCCTTGCTGAGGATCCGTTTCAGCGGCATTCGTATCCTTCCGTTGCACGCCGCCGCGATTTTCGACCAGCCACCGCAAGCTAAGTAAGACGAAGAGGACCAATCGGAGAAGCCGGCACCACCCTCTGCGTGCCGTTATCTATTTTCACTGTGCTGATTCGGCCCCATCGAAACCCTCTCCACTAGAGCGTGACCCTCGCCTCTTGTGAGCCAATTAGATAAGAAAAACCGCTGAGTGTAGACAATGTTATTGGTTTTGAAAGCGAACAAAGGTGACCTCCTATAAACGAGGAGAGTGTTTGATTGGGTTGTTCAGACAACGCTGCAGGTCACCGCCCTATGCTTGCGTCGGTGCTTACGTAAATTTGACGTCAGGAGTTTGGAATCAAAAGAGTTTGGAATCATTTTACGTTATAGCGCCCCTGGTGTATGTATGAAAATTTAACTGGAAGTTTTCACGATCCTTTGAGTTAACACTGGTAAGAAGTGCTTAAAGTAGAATTGCTCAAGTCGGGGGATGGCCTGTGCTATAAAGTCGTCGTCAAGTGGCACTTCAATGCAGATCTGTGGGGCCCGTGAATAGACATAGAAAAAGCACTTGTTGAGACCAAGAACGTACAGTGATATCTGCACTTGGGTGTAGTACTTGTGCGATGACTTTAGTTCTACACGCCCATTTCGGAACACGAATTATAAAACATTTGACACGGCTGCGTTGCTGTCAACAATTGCTTTGCCCTTGCACGAATAAGGGACACTTCACTTCCAGTAGTGACAATGTGGAGCCTTGCAAAACTGCTGCGTCTGGTGTGGAACAAAGCCATGGCGGCTCCAGCATTATATGAAGCACACATTTCCTAATTTCAGCCCCCGTGATCTTTGCAAAATAAGAAATGGCTTCGTCTTCAAGGGCTATTCCATAGGCTGTCGCTGGTGAGTGAAATGATTTGGCAGAAAGGAATCTTTCCGCCAGTACATTATATCTCTCCTGGAACGAAAAACGTCATGAGGCCTGCCACTTCCTGATATGCGGCTGGCCCTAATTTCTTTCCAGTGTACCATGTCTCTACCTGGGTCCCGTGTTTTTTCTATGTCTGCTATTTCGTCGGCAGTCATCACGATGTTTGTCATGTAACATAACATCTCCTCGTCTGTGTTATGTTGCGTACCATTTCCACGGTGCAGTTCAGCAAAACGGAAATGCCCCTTTACAATCTGTTTGTCATGCACCAGAACTTCTTGTTCAGCATCTTTGGGAATAATCACTGATAGCTTATGTTTTATGGTTGTTACAAGCGAGCAGTTGTGGTCCCACAACCATCACGTAGTCCAGCTACCACATTTGCATCCTGACTAGGTGGCACATCTGGTGGCAGTTGCACAACTTCTTCCACTGCCTTGCCAAGGAAGCCCTCCAAACACGATCCCTTCTTATACGTTCCAAGTGCGCGCGCAGAAGGCTTGCCCCAGCGCCTTGGGCCACTTGTGCATGACCTGTTTTCTTCGCTGTTGATGTAATGGACGGCAGCGGCAATGTGCTTGTACCCTCCGCCTTTAATTTCCTTGGAGGTACAGAGTACATATTACAACAAAAAGTCAGGTATTGATGCCTGGCAAGAAAGCAAAAAGTGTTAAAGTTACCCAAGGCAGTTATATTATTCCCTTTCGTATGCTTGCTGTTTTCTAAGGCGGCCATCGCACATCGCACTGACACAACTTAAGCACAATTTGAGTTCTGATATCAGGTTCTCAGCTTTCTGGTTACAGTTGAACACACATGCTTCTTCCACCCCCCCCCCCCCCTTTCTTATTTTTTTCTAACAGTTTCACACATATGCTTCTTCGCTCTCCCCATTTTTTCGTGATTTACAATGGTTCCAATGGTGACACACGAAACTCGACATGTGCTTCGGTTAAGTAGGATGTTGGGCACCCCTCCCCTAAATTACGTTGACAAAAAGAACAGTAAAAGCTTGCAGCGCAATTGTGACGTATGTAGGACTAAAAATAGTTTTGATGAATGTTGAGTGTGAGACAATAAAATCGTCATCGTGGATGGCTGAGAAAATGCTCGCCCGCAAAACATTGCTATCGTGCCCTCGAGGCAACGTAGCAAAACCTACACAGCCAAATAAAGCTCTAAAACAATATGGGATATTGCAGGCCTACGTGAGATGCATCTATGACGAAATTCCACGTAAAGACTAGTAGAAGAAGAAATTGAGTACCTATGTACAGTATCTTAATTATTGCCGTGTGCATCTCGACGACGGAACAAATCCCGGCCTCACTGCCATGCCCATCTAACTCGTTCGGCACTGCTCCGCCTTCAAATATATCGTGTGGATTCTCGCCTCCGTAACATTAAAAGAAAACATCATTTATACTACAGCTTTGTACGTTTTCAAGCAGGTCACCAAGAGAATTTTGAAGCTGCGAAAACTGCTGCGGGTAGTGGCAGTTCGACGAACGCAGCGGAATTGCATCGGCGGTGCAGCGCTAGCTCGCCCTTTTATTCACCCGCACGTTCGGCGATTTCCTTGAGGAGGGTACGCATCTCCATTAACAATTTCACAATTGCTCTTATTGAGGCGACTTTGATGGCACTTTTCGGCGATGTCACGTGTAATCGGCGGTGGCAAGATCGCTACAATATGTGCTGGCATCGCGCGCCGTGCGGAGTTTGAGATATCAGTCCACCTGGCAAGCGACGTGTGTTTATTATTAAGGTACAGAAACAGCAACGCGGCAAGGGTAGGAATCTAAAAAAAAACAAAAACGATTGAGACGTCGCATTAGTCCACAAAAGAAAGCGGTTACTTACCACGAGCTCGACTTCGTAACTGGGCTTTGTTACGCTGGTCTGTGGGACGCACTTGGCATGTATGCGGACTAGGTTGTCCCAAATACCTTTAACATGTCCACTTTTATAGAGGCCTGCGCCTTTCCGGCAGCTGTCACCGCAGAAGTAGCTGTCCAGCATCAGAACGAAGGGGAAATCGCAGCCGCGAGCTTCAGCCATCCCCTTGCTGCAAAGCGTTGTCGGCTCCCGTGCGTACAGTCGACGGCACCCGCTATGTGGCCATCAGTGGCCCCTCTATAGGCGGTGCACGACGCGTATACGTGCTTCTTATTATTACGCATGAAAATAGGCAGAAAACATATTTTAGTAATTATCAGGGAAGCGCGTAGTTAACCCAATAACTTTTAAAAAATGGCCACTCATAGCCCCTAACAAGCACTAAGCCCTAATTATTCCTAGCCTCCGTGATAGGGCGTCGCGTTCGCGCGCGCCGCCAGATTTTGGAGGCCGTAAACTTAAACTCGAAACTTAAACTTAAACTAGGTCCATGATTTAGAACTTCCAGGCCGCCAGGAAAACTTGTAAATAACGTTTCAAGAGCATTTCTAACAGTTTCGCTGTTAAGAAAGAAGAAGAAAATACAGAGCTGCTGCGTAACTTCCACTCTTAGAATCTTGTTTGCAGTTTGCGCTACGCAGAACCATTTACCAATTGCTTAGGAGAACAAACTCCCTCTATATATTGAGAACATGACACAAGGTGCAAATAGAGCGTTTTCTTTTTAGACCATACAGAATTCTTTGACATCTCCTGTGGGAGGTAGAACAATAGTAGTCATTGAGCTGGATTACTGGATTACAATACTTGCACGATAAATCTAAATGCATAATCAAATAATTAGAAAAATCGCTAATTAACTGTTTCATTAAATACTGCAGCACATACTACAATTTATGCAGCCGGTGAATTCACAAGGCTCATCCACTGGGAGCGAGTTTGCAGAATGACACCAGTTTCGAGATATTCATTCCAGAAGTGTGTGACGAAATACAGTGGCGTTCCAGTTTTGTGCTTCAATGCATAACACGGTGGTTTGTTATAAAAGTAAGTGGAACAGAAGTACATTTTTACCGCAAGTGTCACAGCTCGTGCCTCGAAACTTGTGCGATCCCTAGAATTTGTTCCAACTGGATATGCCTCGCAAACACCGGCTACATATCGTAAATTGCAATATGTGCCGTATAGTAATATTACAAAGTTGATGAGCGAATTTTCGTTAAGTAGTTGGTTGTGCATTTCGATTTCTCGTGCGAGTAATGTCCGCCGCTTCGAGTAATCCAGCTCAAGGACTACAGTTACGCTATCTGCCACGGGGGTTCTAAAAAAAAATTCTGCACGGTATAAAAGAATTCCTGTATATTATGTATCTATGTTCTCAATGTTGAGCCAATGACCTGTGACAAGCATGAGTAGCCTGTAATCATGCTGACGTGCTGATTTCACAGCGAAACACACGAAAGGTCACTGACCGAAAAGACATCGCGGCATTAAATTCTTATAAAGAAAAGGAACATTGCACTTATGGCATCACGATTTATTCATCTTGATGCGGCGTAATGACCATCGCCACTGTAAATCATCCGATTCTACGAAGGCAACGCACGGAGCACTTTAAACAATTACAGCCCCCGCGGCCAGCAGCACTCTGCATGTGCGGTGAGAGACATAACGGAGCACCGATAATGCACGTCGCAGGCGTTCGACTCGATGTGGATATTAATAAGTTATCAGATAAGCGGGGCAATTAAAGGTCGCATAGGAAAATGACAGCGAAGATTGCTTGAGCCTGCCTGAATGAAAAAGTCATCATAAAAGGGAATGAACCACACGCGTATTGATGGCGTTGCGCAGCGGAAGAAAATGTAGAAAAACATCGCAGGCATACAGACGGGCCAAAAAAGAATGGAACACATTTCAAGCGATGAAACTTGTGCTCCACTCCACGATTCCGCTCCATTATTTACCGCGTGAAACTGATCGCTAATGTCACAGGAACCGAGCTAGCTTACTTAAAATTGAATTAGACCATGTAGCTTGGAATTTATTCTGTACCCCTTTTCTACTGTTACTTTCATTTAGTCGCCGGTGACTTCGGGGTAGCCACATCGTTAAAAATGTAGACAAAGATTTATGGCTTTAGAAACCGCTGTAGACGTTTTAAGAGAAGTATCAGAAAATCAATATTTTGACACCGCGGTCAGAGATCATCACCACCTTTTGCTCTCAATTGTATATATATTGTCTCACTTCTTGTCTCAATTGTACCTGTTATAATTTTGTCTAAAGGCGTGGGCGGGATTCGAGGCAAATATCAAGCTTAAGGATTGAACGCGCGCGTCTGGCGTTACCTCGCCCGATCGATCTTCGAGAGCCGTGTCCGCTAAGGACAGCAAGATTCGTTTTCTCGACCTCCATCGGCTTGTCGATCCGCCACTAGCTTCCATGGCTTGCGGCGAACTCACGCACGTCTCTCGTAAGTGAGTGAGTGAAACAACTTTATTGAAGAGACCAGCGGATTGAGGCCTCGGCCGCGCAAGGGGCGGTATAGACACCCTGTCGCCCAGCCGCCAAATCACAAAGATTTGCGACCACCTAGTGTATCCTGCAGATCTGTTACGTAGTAAAAAAGACGACGGTTGGATGAGCGAGTAACAACCACGATGATGCACTGGAGGATGCTTGCCGCTAGCGTGCCTGCACTCGTCGTCCTTGTGGCCTGTGCAGCTAGCGACACGTGTTCCTCGCCAAGTGCGCTTTTACTGTTCCAGAATGTCACGGACGTCGTAATAGGCCGCGGTGTGTTCGCGTACAAAGACTTCCTGTTGTGCCTAAAGAGGGAACCCAGGATTGTGCGCTTGTGGACCCTGCCCCCTGGTCCACGTCACGACGTGAGCCTGGTAGGATCGCTGCGCCTCCGAGCCAAGTTTCACACCCGCGTCCTGGTGCTCGTGGATTCCCTGACTGCCGTGCAAGTGGTCGCACTCTTCTCCGGGCTCGAAGACGTCGCTGACGTCCTCCGGTACGCCACTGGTGACAAGGGAGGTCTGAGTTGGAGCAGTCTTGTTCCGTGAGAATGTCTTAATCTACAGAAAGTCTCAGTCATATGGTATACAGCAAGGGGACGCGAGTTTATTGTCACAACATAAAGATGCAGAACTGTGTTGGTTATATTCAGCTGCTACAGGAGGATGCCCTATAATAAGAACGATCGGGCGGGTCCATATCTCTACTGTTTTAATTGATCAGGAGGCATTTGAGTCTAAATTAGCAATAGGCGCACAAATGATTGAAAATGAGTTGCGAAAATAAGCGTATAAAACAAAAGTGTTTCAATGAACAATTTCAAGCATTTTCAAGCATGAGATATACACGCATCGGTAAAGATAAGACAAGAACAATTTATAAAGAAAAAATGAAAGGTGTCTCGGAGGAAACAGCAGTGAAAGTAGTGATACGAATCAGTTGATTCTAACAGAACACATGCACTATTGCACATGTTTTACAGACGGCACACATATTTACAATATGCAAAAAATGTTACCGTTACAAAGACTCGAAGAAACCCAGAATGTAAAATAGCGACATAGAAAAGGCAGCGTAGCATTTCACATATATGAGTTTTCGACCTGCTTGTCAGTGACAATAAGGCTATAGTATGAGTTAACGAACATAATATGCAACGAATTCCAGAGGGTAATGACAGAAAACGGCACTGTTTGCTTGTCACAATTCGTGTAAATACTTAGGAATAAAAAGCTATGGTGCTTGGAGAATCTCGTAATGTTTGTTGGGCAAAACAATAGGATGCATTCTAACTCAATTTACTTCTCACGTGCACGAAAATTGAAAATTCTTAGCTTAAAAGTCTGCAGCGGTCAATTTGCGGAGCGCAGCTAGAAGAGATGGCCCTGGTTCCGATGCCATACGGGGAATGGGTTTGTGCTAACTCTATTCACTGTATAGGATAACATATTGAACATATGAAGCAGCGCGTGGCATGTTACACCTAAAAAAAAGTATCCTCCGACGCTGTGCGATGTCAGCGTACACTGCAGTAGGAAACGCGAGTTGGCGCTTTGTGCAGACAATGCCTCTTATCAAATAAATGGTTGTCCACCATTACATGAATGAATATTTTTACAGATTGGCTACTCGGCTATGAAAAAAAAAAGATGTTTAGCTCCTATATGAATACAATATGAACTGTTACGAGCGTCAGTGAGCTAGGAATGAAATGATTGAATGTCCTCTCGTAAACTTTTGATGTCGCCACACTGTCGGGCTTCCCAACAAGTACTTCGCATCCGGTAATGCTAGTTTATTTGACAGGAGATGAATAGACATGGCTCGTACGTGAGCGTAATACCACTGGACTGCGCAGGCAGTCGTGGTGACAAATCGAGAAAGTCTCCCTTGCAAACTTACTTTCATGTATATCGTGGCAAGTGCACGAATTAAAAACATGTGTGTGTGTGGGGGGGGGGGGGGGGAAGGGGTGTTTCACTTCAATTTTTGTTCTGAGAACTTAAAGCGCAACGAAATTTCGAAGCCGACCGCAGTTTCATTGAATCCAGAAACACTTTAGGCACTCTAGGCGCCGAATTTGAATTAGTTATGTCCTCCTTCTATTCGAATAACTGATTCAGTAACTAATAATCTGATGTAATAATAGCGTAACCAAGTGGGTAGACCTTCCTGTATATATAGTCAGCTCTGACCGTGCTCGCTGCTTAGGCATCTCCGAGGACTATCAGTCTCTTGCATGTTCAGAGAAGTGATGGTTGCCAGGGGCAGCGAAAAGAACAGAGATACATTTTAATGACCCTATAAACAGTGTTATTCACAGAATGCGCACACATAAGCACCATCGCGACGGATTCCACAGTTGCGAGGTGGCCAGAGCTATCTGCTGTTGCGAGAAAACAGAACAAAAAAGGACGCGCTGAGTTGGAGTGTGCGCTCACCGCCATCAGGCTAAAATAATGTGCAAATTATCACCAGTACTAACTTTCCCTGTGCGCTTTCGGTTGAAGGCGTTACATTGCTGGCGAATGATAATTCACCCACAAAGCGAAAAGCAACGTTCGTCTGCATTTTAACGCGAGAGCGTTAAGGGCCCCGTGTCGCAGGAAATCCGGCATCGGCGTAAGCGCCGGCGTAGATGTCGGAAATAATCATGCCGAACCACATCATCCCGAACTACCCCGACCAAGCAGGCCCTTCGCGTGGCGTAACGCGTTAGTGAACACAAATTGAATTTATCAAAGTAAAATACGTCAGAAAAACCGTAAAGTACGACTTAATCACAAGCTACAGACGTGATAGCGTCGGATTATAATTTGAATATATGAGAAAGAAGCCTGATAAACAGCCAGGGATCTTTGAATGCTATCGCGTTCCACTCTTAAAGGCGAAGCGTCTTTCAAATTTTTCTCAACACGTCGTCCACAGTCGGGAGTGGGAAGCCAGAAGGCGCTCAAATGGCGGCGTGGTCACGAGTGCAAAGTTGGCAGCGCTCATGCAGCGGCGCTGCAAACGATCTATAAGGTCTATCTATTCTGCATACTGCGTGAGAAGTGGGGTAGACATAAAAGACGTACTTCGATTGCCAACCAAGACCAAGTGATGTCAAAACATGCGGACCAGCAAAGGCTACCACAACCGCCACGGGGATATTGCCACGAGACAGTGAAGGGGCTGCTACTGTCGGTCGGACGAAGACGACGGCGACGAAGTAGCCAGAGGCGCGCGACAGCCTTGCATCCGTCGCCGCTGCTTGTCCAAGCCTTGTATATAGCAATACTTCCTAAATAAAAGTTATCCCCGTAACATCTTTTGGTGGAGGTGCGGGGTAAACCTGCCAACGTGCCGGCTTCGCCAACCAAGCACGGAACTTCGAAGCGGTCGCCGTCTTGGTTGCTCCGCGATGACCAGTCATGGTGCCGACGGTGCAGCAGCCACCGGTTCCTGTGATTCTTTTGCACCCACAAGACCCGGGAACTTTTTCTGGCACAGATGGCTTGGATGTGGAAGACTGGATTGACATGTACGAACGCGTGAGCAACCCATGGTTATGTTAGCCAACGCGATATTCTATCTGAAAGGAACGGCACGCGTGTGGTACCGGACGCATGAAGATCTTACAAGTTGGGACGCTTGCAAGCCGAAGCTGCGTGAGTTGTTCGGCAGATCATTTGACCGACAGTAGCAGCCCCTTCACTGTCTCGTGGCACTTTAAAGTGATGCCTTTCGGTCTTTGCAATGCGCCGGCCACATTCGAGCGCATGATGGATTCGCTTCTTCGTGGCTTGAAATGGTCAACCTGCTTGTGCTACCTTGACGATGTCATTATTTTTATTGCGATAGCAATTATATGGACACTCAAAAGCAGATTTGTGCCGTCGCCGTCGCCGTCGCCGTGAGGTTCCGTATGACGTCAATGGAGATGAAATCGTCGCCGATGATAAGTGGTTCTTGAGGAAAGGGAAAGGTTGGCGCTATCTTCTGCACCAACCTTTCCCTTTCCTCAAGAACCACTTATCATCGGCGACGATCCGAACGCTGTATGTGCGAGTGAAAGGGCGCGAGGGGCGCGCGCTTTCACGGGGAGTGAACGCACGGCGGAGAACAAACGCGCGTTCTGCGCCGTGCTCGCCTAAGGGCTGCAGAAGTAGGCGTCTCTTTCCTCCTTTACAATCACCATATATGTAGAGCAAACGCGCCTTCTTCCGACGCACGAGAGGCCGTAGGGGAGGGGGGGGAGGGAAGGGAGGCGACGTTTAGCTGCGGCACCAAGTGCCTATTTAAATCAGAGGCTCCGGCAACAGTCACCAACGCCGCACGCATTTTGAGCGAACGCGGGCAAAACGCCGACGGCGTCGACAACAGTTCTGCGTGTTGCCGGTGCTGCTGCATGTCCAAGTTTATACAGCTGGTAAAGCTAATATCATTACTCCGTATAGCTCTCTACAAATTTGCTATCGCAATTGATGCTTCGCCTTTCAGGTGAAACTGCGACAACTTTTTCGCCAACATTTGACAGCCATCTTCAGCGCCTCTCCACCATTATCGAGGTATTCCGCAATGCCGGTCTCCAACTGAACGCCTCAAAATGCCGTTTCGGACGCCGTGAAATAACCGTACTTGGCCATCTCGTCAACGCGACAGGCGTCCAGCCCGATCCTGAAAAAGTTCGCGCCGTGAAGCATTTTCCTGTACCTTGTTCGGCTAAAGACGTACGCAGTTTTATGGGATTGTGCTCCTGTTTCCGACGTTCAATTCGTAATTTCGCCGACATTGCGCGTCCCCTTACTGCGCTCCTCAAAAAAGACGTTGCTTTTACATGGGGCTCACTCCAAGCTGCTGCCTTTTCGTTGCTTATGGATGCCCTCACGACTTCCCCTATTTTAGCACATTTTGATCCGACTGCACCGACTGCACTTCGCACAGATGCCAGCGGCCATGGAATCGGTGCCGTCCTCGCTCAGCGTCAGAGCGGCCACGACTGTGTTATCGCGTACGCTAGCCGCCTCCTGTCCGCATCGGAGAAGAATTACTCCATCACGGAACGAGAGTGTCTTGCTCTTATCTGGGCTGTCGCCAAGGGCGCGATCTTGTACGCGTTCCAAAATGGAACGGAGGCGGTCCGTTCCATCGAGCCGCACACGATTGGTCAATTTGAACCGTGACGATCAAATTGACCAATCGTGTGCGGCTCGATGGAACGGACCGCCTCCGTTACATTTTAGAACGCGTACAAGATCGCGCCCCAAATTTCGTCCCTACATGTTTGGCCGCACCTTTACCGTCGTAACTGATCATCATGCCCTCTGTTGGCTTTCTTCGCTCCAAGACCCTACAGGCCGCCTTGGTCGTTGGGCTCTGCGCCTCCAAGAATATTCGTTTTCAGTGGTGCACAAGTCCGGTCAGCTTCATCAAGATGCCGACTGTCTATCACGGCATCCCGTGGATTCCCCTGACGTCACCGAGCAAGACACCGACGCCTGCGTCTTGTCTATCTCGGACCTCGTTAATATACGGGACGAACAACGCCGCGACTCGGCTTTACGGTCTATATATACCTCTGTATATGGTGATAATATTATTACGATATCATCTAGAGATGCTCGAGACGAGCCGCCGCGAGAAAGACGATGAAGTGTGTCTGGGCTTTTGGCGCAAGCAAGGTGTCGGCCTGGCGGTTTGATTCCAGTGTAAATATATTGTAAATAGCCTCTTTCGCGTGTGTCTTTCAACACGTAACATTCTGGTGGAGGTGCGGCGTACACTCACCTTGAGCGTCTAACAACTATACTTGATGTATTTCGAAAGGCGAATCTGCAACTCAACTCGTCCAAATGTCGTTTTGGCCGCCGCCAAATTACGGTTCTGGGCCATCTCGTCGACGCTTCCGGAGTACAGCCCGATCTCGACAAAACTCGCGCTGTCCGAGACTTCCCGGTTCCGAAGACAGCCGCAGATGTTCGCAGTTTTGTTGGGCTATGCTCGTACTTTCGTCGTTTTGTTGAACACTATGCGGTAATTGCTAGACCCCTCACTAATTTGTTGAAGAAAGGCGTACAATTTTCGTGCGGTACTTCAGAAGCCACCGACTTCTCTCGTCTCGTCACTCTTCTCACCTCACCACCCATTCTCGCCCACTTCGACCCTGATGCCCCTCCAGAATTGCGTACAGATGCCAGCGGTCATGGCGTCGGTGCCGTCTTAGCCCAGCGTCAGCGTGGCCAGGATCGCGTTATTGCTTATGCAAGCCGCCTCCTATCACCATCGGAGCAAAACTATTCCATTACGGAAAGGGAATGCCTTGCTGTAGTCTGGGCAGTTGCGAAGTTCCGGCCTTACCTTTACGGTCGTCCTTTCTTCGTAGTCACTGACCATCATGCCCTCTGCTGGCTCTCATCGCTAAAAGATCCTACAGGCCGGCTTGGTCGATGGGCTTTGAGGCTACAAGAGTTTTCGTATTCCGTGGTCTACAAGTCTGGCCGCCTGCACCAGGACGCTGACAGCTTGTCGCGTTACCCTGTTGACGACTCTGACTCCTCCAATATTGACTGCTTGCGTTTTCTCCGTATCCAATCTCCTTAATTTCGCCGACGAGCAACGTCGTGATGCCTACACCAGAGTACTCATCGACCGTTTGGAGCACTCTCCGGCCGATGCTACTCTATGCCTCTTCGTCCTCCGCGACGGTACTCTATACCGTCGTAACGTTCATCCG
Organism: Dermacentor silvarum; assembly: GCF_013339745.2. Classification (NCBI taxonomy): domain Eukaryota; kingdom Metazoa; phylum Arthropoda; class Arachnida; order Ixodida; family Ixodidae; genus Dermacentor; species Dermacentor silvarum. The sequence continues at coordinate 183,362,482 of NC_051157.2, forward strand.
GACGGCTCTGAGTTCCTACTTGTAGTACCTAAACACCTGCGCTCAACCGTTCTAGAAGAGCTTCACGACGCACCAACGGCAGAACACCTCGGCGTATGTCCAACCTATGACCGAGTACATCGCCGTTTTTTCTGGCCGGGCCTTGCCCGTTCCGTACGGCCGTACGTCGCCGCTTGTGAACTTTGCCAACGACGCAAGAAGCCTTCCCAGGTCCCCGCTGGTTACCTGCAGCCGCTCGACATCCCTGCCGAGCCCTTTCATTGTGGTGGCTTAGACCTTCTCGGCTCCTTTCCGGAATCTACATCAGGAAACAAGTGGGTTGCCGTCGCTGCGGACTACGTGACCCACTACGCTGTAACACGCGCTCTTCCGACCAGTTGCGCTATTGGCGTCGCGGACTTCCTCCTACATGATATCATTTTGATGCATGGTGCTCCGCGTCAAATGCTCACCGACCGTGGCCGTACGTTCTTGTCCAAAGTCACTGACGACATCATGCATGCCTGCTCAATACAGCATAAAATTACCACCTCCTACCACCCCCAAACGAACGCCATCACTGAGCGTTTGAACAGCACGCTTACAGACATGCTATCGAAGTACGTTTCAGCCGACCACCGTGACTGGGACCTGGCTCTACCTTACATTACCTTTGCGTACAACTCTTCCCGTCTTGAAACTGCTGGCTTTTCCCCGTTTTACCTCTTGTATGGCCGAGAACCGACGCTACCACTAGACACTCTGCTTCCGTCCACTACAGCTTCAACTAGCGATTATGCCTGTGATGCAATCGCCCGTGCTGACCATGCTCGTCAACTTGCGCGTGCTCGTCTGCAAGTGTCTCAAGACAAACAGAAGCAACGCTACGACCTCCGTCACCATGATGTGCATTTTGCGCCCGGCACCCTCGTGTTGCTTTGGTCACTATCGCGTAAAGTTGGCCTTTCTGAAAAACTGCTCTCCTGTTACACAGGCCCATATCGCGTGCTCCGCCAAGTGACCGACGTCACCTATGAAATCGTTCTGGCCACGCCCACTACGTCCTCCGCTGTGACAACCTGTGATATTGTCCACGTCGGCCGACTCAAATCCTACACCTCTCCAAGCGCCTTGGATATTTAACAGCACCGTGACGGCGCTTTTGCTGCCAGGGGGGGGGGGGGGGGGGGTAGTATTACGATATCATCTAGAGATGCTCGAGACGAGCCGCTGCGAGAAAGACGATGAAGTGTGTCTGGGCTTTTGGCGCAAGCAAGGTGTCGGCCTCGGCGGTTTGATTCCAGTGTAAATATATTGTAAATAGCCTCTTTCGTGTGTGTCTTTCCACACGTAACAATATAATATATAATATATAATATATAATATATAATATATAATATATAATATATAATATATAATATATAATATATAATATTAATACCTCTGTATATGGTGCAAAAAAAAGAAACAGACGGATGGAACAAACCGCAAACATGCTGTTCGTTGCTAAGCATGTAATGAACAACATCTGCAGCGCGTAACTGCAAAGAAAGCAATCACCTCACCAATATTATGCATTGCACACTTCGAAGCGCATGTTTCGAATGAAATAAAGAGTTGCCGCTAGTAGCTGATCGTTCTGGGCAAAACAGGGACGGTACTGTGCTTTTAGTGGCAACAAAAGTATGCTCCAGCAGAAGCGTTGGTGGTTTCCCTCTCGTGTTACTATTGTGACAGTTTTTTTTTTTTTTTTGCCATCCGGCAGGCTGTTTGACAGGAGTGAAAAAGATGACAGACGACACGAAAAGGACATTAAATCTAGAAGGCTACAAGAAATATTTATATGTTCGGAAGGCGTACAGATATATGGTAACGATGATCTCAACATCAAAATTACCGTTTAAGATTGCCGAAACAAATGTTGCAAGCATTCGCAGAAATTTATCGGGAAAAAGCCGTCATATTAGAGCTCAACAGGGTTTAGGTCCCAAATGGTGTGTCAATCCTAAAAAAGGAAGTACAATTGCATAAGCACAAGAGCAGTCTTCTCATGCAGCACTTTGGCAGGCTTCACATCTCTGTACCCCCCTCTCTCTCCCTACATTCTTTCTTTCTCCTTCTCCCTTCCCCCAGCGTAGGGTAGCCAAGCGGACTCTTGACTAGTTAACATCCCTGCCTTCCTTATATATATATATATATATATATATATATATATATATATATATATATTGTAATGAAGCAGAGGCGCCCCTGGGTATGTGCCGACTGAAGAGGAAGAAGAAGGACCGTGCCGTGATCGCGAGAGAACCCCGTGCTACAAACAGCCCTTGCAGTGCCTACCAGTACCTAGCGTTCTTACAACGTTATCGACGACAATAAACCTCGTCGCATTTGGTGGAGGTTGCTGAGATCCTTCGCCTCGTCCTGGAGCTCCGCACTCGAACCCTGCCAACACCAACACGATCGCCCTGCACTATGCCTGATCCAGCCACTTCGTTGCCTGCACCACCGGCTGCCACTGTCGTCTGCGCCGGCGTCCCTCTTCATCGCGATCCACCCATTTTCAGTGGGACCGCCGAACACGACGTGGAAGCCTCTCATCGTACGAACGTGTAAGTGCCCATAACAAATGGGACGACCAGTCTAAGCTGTCCTATGTGTCTTTCTACCTCGCCGACGTAGCCAAACTGTGGTTCTTCAACCACGAATCAGACTTTTCAAGCTGGTCAGCATTTAAGACCCTTTTTGCCGAAGTGTTTGATCGCCCCGCTGTGCGTAAGCTATGCACTGAACAGCGTCTGCGCCAGCGCGCACAGCAGCCTGGAGAGACATTCACCAGCTACATCGAGGATGTTCTCGATTTGTGCAAGCGGGTGAATCCCACCATGTCAGAGGATGACAAGATTAGGCATATCCTCAAGGGCATAGAGGACGGCGCATTCCAGATGCTGCTGGCAAAAAGCCCAACGAGCGTATCAATCCTTACTAACCTATGTCAGAGCTTTGACGAGCTGCGCCGCCAACGTTCCATCGCTCGCCAAAACATTCAGCTCGCCGATTCCATCTCGAGCATTGCGGTTTCTGCCGACCTTCTGCCCAACTCGACCCTATCGCTACATATAAAAGATTTTATTCGTGAAGAGGTGGCCAGGCAGCTATCTCTGCTGCCTCACAGCGACTCACCTTCGGCAGCTTTGACTCCACCGCTACAGCAAGCCATCCGGAATCAGATATCGGAAGTGCTTCCTGCAGCTCCTACAACCTCCCCACCTATGAGTGTGGCGCTGCCATATGCTGACTTTCCCACTCACCCTACGTCGTTGCCACTCAGTTACGCAGCCGTGGTTGCACGGCCACCTCTGCCGCCAGCTTCCTTTTTATCGCCCATGCATCCGGCTTCATTTGCGGTTGCCCGACCGTCACCGCAGTTTTTTCGTCCAACCTCGACGTGGCGCACTGAAGACAACCGGCCTATCGGCTTCGCCTGCGGCATTGCTGGCCATGTGGCGCGCTTCTGTCGCCGCCGCGCCCCTACTACAGTGTACCCTTCTAGTACACTGTACCCCTACAACGCCTACCACCTTTGAAACGCCCACCTACGCACCACAATACGCCGCCGCGTCTCCATTTTCACCGAGACGTCTTGAAACTGATCGCCGATCAGAAACTCGTCGTTCCCCTTCCCCTCGTCGGCGTTCGATTTCGCCCCTGCGCCGTCGAGCTCCCACTGAAGCGGGAAACTGACTGGTGCAGTTCCTGAGGCAAGAACTGCTAATACGCCGACGTTCTCAAGACCTCCATCTTCGCCGCAAAATGTTATTACCGTTTTTGTAGAGGGAGTACCCGCAGTTGCGCTAGTCGATACTGGAGCCGCCGTTTCCATCAATCACGAGAACCTTCGTCACAAACTCCGAAAAGTGACTACAGCTCCCTCTGGCCTGGTGCTCGCCACTGCCAGCGCGCAGCGAATTCACCCTTCAGCTGTATGCACGGCCCGTGTTGTCATCAACGAAGTTCTGTACATAATCGAGTGTTTCGTGCTACCATCGTGCTCTCACGACCTCATCCTTGGTTGGGATTTTCTGTCACGTCATCATTGACTGTTCGCGTGCAGAAGTTTCGCTTTTACCACTATGTGAATCAGTGCTGACCGGCTCTCCTCGCGTTGCCGATAAACTCATTGTTGATGCCGACACAAATGGCAATGATGCCGACACATTGTTCGCGGCCACAAATGGAAGACATGTCTCTGTTACCTCGACGACATCTTCGTCTTCTCAACCGATTTTCCGACACACCTCGCTCGCCTGCATGACATTCTGACCTGTCTCGCCTCTGCCGGCCTACAGCTCAACCTCAAAAAGTGCCGTTTTGCTGCAAGCAAGTTAACCATCTTAAGCTAACCATCTTAACCAGTTAACAATTCACCTATTGCAGAAGAGAGCACTTCGGTACATTGCAAACGTCCCGTGCAATAGTTCTACAGGTACATTGTTTGCTCGCTATAAAATTATCAGTGTGAAACGCATATTCGATTTTCGTTTGATGTATGCTTATTTCTTCGCAAAGGAACAATTCAGAGCGTTTATTAAAGATTCATCCCACATAAGCATGCATTACACGGATTCACGCACCCGCAGCGCCGACAGGTGGCTTGTTCCTCGTTCGCGTACGACCTATTTTTTGCAGTCTCTTACATTCACAATGCCATCCCTACTTAATAAATATGAAGAGAAAGACTCTAACTTTTCTACGTTTACAAAAAAACAAATGCGTGAATTTTTTCTAACTCTTGTGTAAACTTTTTATAATATACTGTTCGAACACGATCAAGAATGCTTCATTACTCTTTATATCGCGTTTATTGTTTTCGTCATTTTATATGTGTTCACATGAACTCCGAATATTTCAGCTCCAAAACACAACCGTCCTAGAGTGTACTTATATATCCTCATTTGTTCTACTGTTCCATTGTTGTATTTGCACAACCTCTTTTTAAATTTTTTTTTACCTGCATCTTTTTTTTCTCTTATTGTAAATTTGTTTTTGAAAGTATGCATTTTAACACCGCTGTCATGTACGTGGGCCCTTAGGCATTTTCAAGTGGTGTTATTACCGCTTTTCGCCTAAGGGACCCCCAACTGTCGTTGGAAATAAAGATTTGATTGATTGATTGATTGATTGGGTCACGTAGTCTCAAAGGACGGCGTCCTCCCGGACCCAGACAAGCTCCGCGCTGTTGCAGACTTCCCTACGCCCACGTCTATCAAAACCCTCAGAAGTTTTATTGGCTTATGTTCGTATTTTCGTCGCTTCGTACGCAACTTCGCATCCATCATGGCGCCCTTGACAAGTTTACTTTCCGACAGTAACGGCATAGCAGCGTGGTCATCTGAATGTGATGCGGCATTTCAGCAGTTGCGCCACTTGTTGACCTCACCACCGATTCTTCGCCACTACGACCCTGCTGCTCCTACGGAAGTTCACACTGACGCCAGCGGAGTTGGCCTTGGTGCGGTCTTAGCGCAACGGAAAGCTGGCTATGATGAATACGTCGTCGCTTATGCTAGCCGTACTCTAAAGAAAGCACAATTAAATTACTCAGTGACAGAAAAGGAGTGCCTGGCGATCATCTGGGCACTAAGCTAGTTTCGTCCATACCTTTACGGCCGTTCTTTCACCGTAGTTACAGACCACCATGACCTTTGTTGGCGTTCTTCCTTGAAAGACCCGTCGGGACGCTTAGGACGTTGGGCGCTTCGCTTGCAAGAGTACGACATCCGCGTCATGTACCGCTCCGGTCGCAAGCACGCCGACGCTGATGCGCTCTCCCGCTCTCCACTGACGCCTGACTTGGCGTCTTTGTCAGACTCCGCGTCCACCCTGTCACCATTGACCATCACCGACATGCACACAGAGCAGCGCAAGGACCCAACACTTGCAATGTTACTTGACTACCTTGCCGCTCCGTCTGATGTCCCTTCGACACGAGCGCTGCGTCGCCAAGCAACCCACTTTTCCGTGCGAGACAACATTCTATATCGCCGCAACTATATGCCGAACGGTCGGAAATGGCTCCTTGCTATACCTCGTCATATGCGCTCTGACATCTGCGCATCTTTTCACGCTGATCCTCTAAGCGCTCATTCCAGCGTCCTCAAAACTTACACAAGGTTGCGGCAGCGCTATTATTGGCGAGGCATGTACAACTTTGTGCAAAAGTACATTCAGGCTTGTACTACTTGCCAACAGGGCAAGACACTTACACACCGTTTCACAGGACCGTTGCAGCCGCTACCATGCCCGGCTCGTCCGTTCGACCGCGTCAGCATCGACCTCTACGGCCCGCTTCCATGCAGCGGGTGTGGAATTCGGTGGATTATCGTCGGCGTAGATCATCTTACTCGCTACGCTGAGACTGCAGCTCTGCCGGCAGCGACCGCCCGTGAAGTTGGGTTTTTCATCCTTCGCAATTTTGTTCTGCGCCACGGTGCTCCCCGAGCACTACTGAGTGATAGGGGCCGTGTCTTCTTGTCGGAGGGTGTCGAAGCCCTCCTCACGGAGTGCAGGATCATTCACCGAAAATCGACCGCATACCATCCCCAAACCAACGGCCTGACCGAACGGTTCAATCGCACACTTGGCGACATGTTGCGGATGTATATTTCATCCGACCACTCCAACTGGGACACCGTACTCCCCTTTGTCATGTTCGCATACAACACAGCGACGCAAGCGACTACCGGCTTTTCCCCCTTTTTCCTTGTGTATGGCCGAGAGCCTTCCTGCCCTTTGGACACCATACTGCCGTACCAACCTGATGCCGCAGAGTACACTTCACTTTCCGAAGTCGCCAAGTATGCTGAAGATTGCCGTCAGCTGGCACGTTCCCTCACTAGCAAGACGCAAGAACGTCAAAAGACACGACATGACCATACTCATCAACCACCACCCAGCTTTGCTCCCGGTTCGCTTGTTTGGCTTTGGATACCAGCCCACATTCCTGTCCTCTCTTCCAAACTCCTGGCGCGTTATCACGGTCCGTACCGTATCATCAATGCCACTTCACCGGTCAACTACATCGTTGAGCCGCTCACAGTGTCACCAGACCTGCGTCGTCGTGGGCGAGAGATAGTACATGTAAACCGCCTGAAACCGTATTACGACCCACTCATCTTCTCTGCGCCCTGAGTCGCCACGGTGGCTATGCTTCGCTCCCGGGGCATTGTAATGAAGCAGAGGCGCCGCTGGGTATGTGCCGACTGAAGAGGAAGACGAAGGTAGAGCACTGCACGGGCCGATTTTTGCGGCCCGGGCCCGGTCCGGGCCCGTTCTTACATTGGGCGGCCCGCCCGAGCCCGATCAGAACCTTTATGGCGAGACCCGGGCCCGGCCCGGGCCCGGAAATAATCTACGTTACCCGCCCGGCCCGGCCCGCCACCCCTTTACCTTAAGCCCGAGCCCGGCCCGAGCCCGACTCGAAACTGGCCCGAACCCGGCCCAAGACCGAAAAATACATGTTTTTCAGAGTTGAGAAGCCCGAGAATAACTCGCAGAAAGCCCGAGCCCGGCCCGGGCCCGCGTCAAAAAACCTGAGCCCGGCCCGGGCCCGGGTCAAAAAGCACACGCCGTGCCCGAGCCCGGCCCGAGCCCGTGAAAAAACTGCTCTACCCGGCCCACGGGCCGGGCCGGGCCCGGGCTTTCGGGTAAGCCCGAGCCCGTGCAGTGCTCTAGACGAAGGACCGTGCCGTGATCGCGAGAGAACCCCGTGCTACAAACAGCCCTTGCAGTGCCTACCTGTACCTAGCGTTCTTACAACGTTATCGACGACAATAAACCTCGTCGCATTATATATATATATATATATATATATATATATATATATATAAAGAAAGTAAATAACCGTCCTGCAAAACATCGATATAGATTTACTATACGTATACGACTATATATCGTTCCTAGTGTGGTTAAGCATAGCAGTTCCCTTGATGGTAATATTCTAATGGTGATGCTAATATTCTAATATTCCTAGTAGAAGCACAGCATACATGAGCGTTTTTCAGATTTGTTTCAATGTAAGTTGTTATATACTACAGTGCTAATAACGTTTCACAACAAAACCGTGCGAAATGCACTGTTGGCATTCTATAAGAGCCAAATTACAAGTTTACATCCCAGTATTGGCCTAAGTATCTGCACAATTTTGCATCAACTTGTTGCTTTTTAGGTTATTCGAGCTGACTCATAAAACATATAACAGCGTGGATAGCCTTTCATTTCTATCGGGCCTGTCTATACAAAGAGTGCTCTTTTGAATTTGGTTTTGGTAGGTGCTTGTGACACACTTTGCTTCCTTCATCCTCGTTTAGCCATGTCACCTGACTTGGTGTTTTCATACAAACATCAGCATCATCATCATCAGCCTACATTTATGTCCCGCTGGACGAAGGCCTCTCCCAGCGATCTCCAATTACCCCTGTTTTGTACTAACTGATTCCAACTTGCACCTACAAAGTTTTCTGCCGTCCTCGACTGCGCTTCCCTTCTCTTGGTATCTATTCTGTAACCCTAATGGTCCACCGCTTATCCATCCAACGCATTACATGGCCTGCCCAGCTCCATTTTTTTCTCTTAATGTCAATGAGAATATCGGCTATCCCCGTTTGCTTTCTGATCCACACCGCGCTTTCCCTGTCTCTAACGCTAGGCCTAACATGTTTCGTTCTCATCGCTCTTTGTGCGGTCCTTAACTTGTTATCGAGCTTCTTTGTTAAGCTCCAAGTTTCTGCCCCATATGTTAGCACCGGTAGAATGCAATTATTGTACACTTTTCTTTTCAACGACAGTGGTAAGCTACCAGTCAGGATTTAGCAATAACTGCAATATGCACTCCAACCCAATTTTATTCTTCTGTAAATTTTCTCATGATCAGGGTCTCCTGTGAGTAACTGACCTAGATAAACGTACTCCTTGACAGACTCTAGAGGCTCACTGGCGATCCTGAATTCTCGTTCCCTTGTCAGGCATTACCGTAAAAACCGGAATATAGGTCGAACTTTTTTTCAAAAAACCATTGCGAGAAGTCGACCCTCGTCTAAATACTGTCACCATTGTGCAACCGGCTGAGTCGCATTTGTTTAAAGGTAAGGGTGTCTTTCGGTACTTTTGCCGTTGAAAAAGATTTTTTTTTTTTCATTTTTAGAATTAGTTGGGGATCGACTTATATTCCGGTTCGTCCTATAGTCCGGTTTTTACGGTATCTTTTTCACCAAAATGTAAGCCTTACCAAACAGTAGTCAGCGCGCTCTGTATGAGCGGTAGTAATAAAGCTTGATGAATAGTGGCCAAACAAGTAAAGCCTCGTCTTGGAGCCAACGTGTCGACAAGGCGCTTGTCCTTGTCCTAACTAGAACAATGGTCAAAGGGTCGGCTCTAGGCTAAGGCTTTCCTTGCATTCCAATGCTTGGCCTCAGTCTTTCCACAATTACACCCTTTGTCTAATGAGCGCTTAAGCGTTTGCTCAAATACAAAATGTTGCTTAAGGGATCTGCCAAACGGATTGTACTTAAGTTTGTTTTCGGAAAGTGTCACAGCACTGCTGATTATAATCATCAACAAATAAATTATACGCCATAGCACTACCACCTCAAGACTTGCCATCATACGCAATAACGGAATTCATACCGGAGGAGTTAGTATCACTTACTAATTAAACATCCACATCGACTATAAATGGGTTTCTCACGCGACTGAGAGGATGACATGAAGTCAGCAAAGGAAAGAGCGAATGAAGCAGTTACTGCGTTCTTTTTTTATTTTTTTTTTTGATGAGAGTTTATTGAAACGGGTGCAGTGCCACTTACAGTAATATTAATAGTAATAGTGCCACTTACAGAATCGGCGGCGTTTGGCTGACGGGGTGCAGGCACGTGCAGTGGACGTTCCTGACGGCGTCGCCCCGGAGTGCACAGCAATCGTGGACTTGGGCGGAGGACTTTCCTCGACTGTCGTGCGACTCGACGTTTGCCGCGTGGCCTTCGCTGGAAGCGTTCGACGTGCCTGCAGAGCCTTACGCTGCGTGCTGCGAGCGGCGCATCGCGTTCACAGCGACCGAGTCCACGTCATCGGAATGGCGGCGTCTTCACGAACAGAAGCCGCTGTGGAACGCCTCAGTCAGGTGCAGAACTATTCAATTCAGTTTATTCCCCACCGAGTCCACAGGAGAGACTGCTCGCGAAGTGAGAGATCACCGTGATCAAGGCACAGGGTTCATTACATCCATGGCAGGCGATGCTTACAGATAGGGGGGAAAATGCAAGGGCCTCGGTCTGCCATCGACATTTCGACTAGGAGAACTGGTGAATGCAAGACGCACACGAGTTCTTTGTCGCAGCGTTGGCGCCAAGCAGCGACAATTCTGCGATTTGAGCTCTTTGAGCTCAAATTCTCTTTGAGCTGTCCAGCTCAAAGAGAATTTGTATAAAAGAACGTTGTTTCATTTTCATGACGTCACGGCGGAAATGAGCTTTCAATGTCGGCGTCTCTTCGAAACTGATTTGGAGCGCGGAGTCGGTACCACGGAGTAAGATAAACAGGAGCGCCGACTCCGCCGCCGCGCAACGCATTCGCTCGGCACAAACTGTGCAACGCAAATTATACATCGCGTAGCGCCATCTGTCGAGCAGCGTGGAAAACACTCAACAGCTTGCTTCCATGTGCGCATGCGCTGAGTGGCGGAGACCGGCGGCGACGGCGGCGACGGCGGCGCAGAACCGGCAGCGCGGCACCCGTAGAGCGTGTCGTCTGCTACAAACGTTGACCCTCGGCCGTCTCAATTTGACAGCAATCAAACACAAAAAATACATGCGCACAAATAACAAAAGCGCAAATAAACACGCGGTAGCGCTTTTATGCACGCATACCAAACATTTTTAGATGTCTTTAGAGGAAACAGACGATAAATGATGCTGTACAAAAAGACACAACAGAAATACTTGTTTTTCACTCTACGTCTGCGCGGAAGCGAAGGTGCGAAATTTTCGTCTTCCTCGTTTTGTTTACCATGTCTGCAGTATGTTTATTCATGCCTGACGGAACAAGGTATCTTGATACTTGTGCGTGAAGAGACTGAGCAACAGGACAGTGTTTTGTTCCCGGCTGTAAATCTGGGTATGGCAAAGGACGCGAGAAGTTTTCGCTCTTCGCGGCGCCATCTGATCTTCAACTACTCCACCAGTGGCGTCAAAAAATTCCTGAAGGTAAGCGAGCGCTTAAACCAATGGACACAATATGTTCGCGACACTTCGAGAAGCAGCTTATTCTTGATAGTTACTTCAGCAAAGACAAAGGTGATGTCCTACTAGATGTAAAGAAAGTGTCTCGACTTCGAAGCGGAGCCGTTCCTTCAATTTGTTTAGGGAAGCCTGGCGTAGCTCAATGATGCTGAATGCCAGGAGGAACCAGAAGACGCCAATGCGGAAGGACGGAAGGAGCTCAATTTAAATTTCTCTTCAACTACATCCAGTGCAGGTGCCTTTCCTTGCCCAGAGACATGCCGTAATGTAGAGAGAGAGAGAAAGGTAAAGAAATACAAGGAGGTTAGCCAGTGTAAATACCGGCTGGCTACCCTGTAAATTCTCAGCCTCGCCTTCGAGATGATTGCCCCAGTTATGCAGACACATAATCAGAGCTTCTCTTGCAAAATAATAAGCAGGAAACACTAGCAGCAATTCCCAATTATTATGTTTAATGAGAATGTGGGGATTCTGCTCGCAAGAGAACCGGGCGACACGAAAAGCACCGCAAGAAAGAAAGAAGCAGGCGAAGCATCTTAGCACTTGATGCGTGCTCAGATAAAAAAGAGTGATAAACGTCAGCTTTTGCATAAAGACTTCTTTTCGCTGTCGTCTGTTATTGCTTGAGACCACCCGAACTGCCTTTATGCCGCCTCACTATTTGCTATAGTTTTTCTTTCCGTCTTAGTTTCCGTAATTTGTTTATTTTCTGTTCCTGTGCCTTGTAAAGTTCCATGTAGGCCACCTGACAAATGCCCTGGATTTGGCCTGTATAAAATAAATTAAATAAATTGATACATGACTTCTTTCTCCTCCTAACGTCACCCCGTGAACCGCAAGAGCTATGTGCGCTACAGGCGTCAGGGCGTGCGCGGAGCAGACGACAAAACGGATAGGCAAGCAGGCGCCGCGAGAGAGTCCCCGCGCCTTTGGTCCTTCGGTTTGTTGGGCCCGCCTCTCCGCTGCAGAGTTTTTCATCATTCGTAGCACCATCTGGCGAACACGCTGTGAAGCAGGAACCGGCGTTGCAGAATGTATCCCTTCCAGACGAGCGGAGTCGGCGCTCCTGTCTTATCTTACTCCGTGGTCGGTACGGTGTTTACGTGCGGTACGGTGTTGTTATCGGTGCTTGGGTGGATTATTAGGATGTCTCCGAGTGTAGTATAAGCATTCTAGATTTGTATAAGCATTCTAGACCAGCCAGGTAGACAATGTTTCTGCGCAGAGTATATGCCGCAATTTCGGAGTGCTAATGCGCGAGCATTGAACAGCGTTTCAGCTAAAGGCACTGCGCGATCCTCTGTCACTGTTCAGCGCGAACACAAACCGTGGCGCCATCTCTACAGAAGAGTTTCTGGTGACGTTTTATGTGTCATAATGCGACGAGGAATATCAAACTTTTCCCTTTTGAATCCGCTTTTTTTCCGTGTGCAGAGGTGTCAATTCGCGACTCCAAGTAAATGCTCGCCTCTTATTGGCCTCGCCGAGAACCAGCCGATCTAGGTTCAGCCACAGGTTCTCACATTAAAGCATGCGCCACAACTTTGCTTCTGAAATCGTAGTGATGCCGCCGTGCACAAGCCCGAAAAAGTAAAAAAAAAATACGGATGTCGAAAGACTTTTGCTGTGCACCATCGTGCGTGTCATTCCGGTAGAAAGACAGCAATGTATCATTTCATTGTTTTCTTAAAGTAGCAGACGACGCGTACCGAAGAGCGACATGGTTAAGAAACGTACGCAAAGGGGAAAATATGACTGACACTATGGTGGTTTGTTCAAAACACTTCACTCGGGACCACTTCTTTAATAACCGCACTTCGTTTGCTCTAGAGGAACGAGATGGCGCTTTCGGATGGCCAACAGTGCGGCGTGCAATTTGTGCGGGTGAGACGAGACTCTCGAGCACCTTCTCTGTCACTGTCCATCTTTTGACACTCAACGACGTATTCTCCAAGCTAAACTCAACCTGTTAGACAACAGAACGTTCTCGGAAGAAAAGATTCTTGGGCCATGGCCTATGCATTCTTGCGTGCAAAAGGCCACAAAAGCCCTTCTGCAGTTCGTGAAGAGTACTGGGTTGTACGAACGCTTGTGACAGCGGAGATTCTTCATTGACTGTCTCTGCGAATGACTGACTCCAATTTTTTTTCCTTTTCTCTCCTTATCTATTCTTCCCCTTTCCCCCTCCCCAAGTGTAGGGTAGCCAACCGGGCACGTCCTTGGTTAACCTCCCTACCTTTTCCTCTTCGTTTATCTCTCTCTCTCCCTTCTTTAATACCATTACTTCCTTTTTATATATTTTAAATATGTTATTTCTGGGGTTTCACGCGCCAAAACCTAGATCTGATTATGATGCACATATTTTAAACACGTTGAGGCGTTTCAAATTGTGTATTGTACTTTGTTTAGGCAGGCGCTTTAATAAATTATAGTGATGCACGCTTAAGCTTCATTTCGTTTGGTTCGTTTTGTTCTCTGCCCCAGCACTGGTGTTACTAGTGAAGCAGCCGGAATATTCTAGCTAATGTACTTTTGTCTGCAGACACCGGTAGCAGGAACGTTAACTAGCTCGGAAGGTCTGAAGATGATCATGACACATGTTGTGCCGCGAGGTGACATATCGTTTTGATAGTATGCTTTAGTTTAGCGCCGAGTAAGCAGAAGATGCTGCTTTCTCATTCAGCTCAGTAAGCTATCAGTTCATTTGCTCGGAAGAAATTTAGAAGCAACTGCAAACAGCGCTCGTGCCAGATTTGGAGCATTCGGCCTGGCCACATCGCTGCTACTTTGCTTTCCGACACTGTGCACACAGCTAAATATCATCACAACTAGTTCAATTTGTTTCTAATTCATGCATTTACAATAATACCAGTGACTTAGCTCTAAAGAAAACCCTCGCTAAATTTCGGAAACCTGTTAGAAGAAACGCAACTTGCTCTGATTGGTTGTTATTCACTTCTCACGTTTCACCGGCGTTTGCGGGTATCTGTTGTGTTCACAAGCCCGGGCCCTACCTCGAACACTGAGTACTACGAGAACGAACAAGCGTCAGTCAACGGACGCAAACTACGTTATCACCCGGATCAGCTAACTGAACAGAAAGGTGCAATCCGACTCACAAACTCTGAACCCTCATTTGTTTTTATCACAAGACACAATGACCAGGTAACTTTACAGTCTTTAGCCTCGTTCTTTCGTTGCACAACATGCCTATTTAGCTTCTGAAAGCACGACAGACGTTACTGCCTGTATATTGTAGGATGTTATGTGATGTACTGCAACACGAGTCGAAGTGCGGAGTTGCCTACGAAGATCCCAAACAGTCAAGTATCGTACCTGTAGCAGTGGAGCAACCCCGCAAACATGTGCTTGCACCTTTAGGAGGCCCGCTACGCACAAAAACTTCCCTTCTTTAACCTTTTACTCGCGTGAAAGAATCTTTGTCTGTAAAATAACATGGTTCGGCTGGCTAGGCAGGCCATACGTTTGCACGCGCAGCGCATCTATGTCCGCGGTGTCGTCGCTGAAATCCTTGCGACCCATCAAAATAATGAGAACGGCAGCAAGGGCCCCTTAGACTTCGACGAAACGCCTAGATTCGATGCCAGAAACGAGAAACTCGAGCACAGCACCAAGCAGAAGAGCCGCCGTGACAACTCTATGGCAGTGACCACCACCGTGGCCGTCACGTCCCTGGCTGTCGTAGCCATCTTTGTTTATTTGGACAGTGTTGCCAGCGCAAGAGACGGATTGTGGAGTTGCCAAGATGAACAGTAGTCGAACAAGGAATGTCCTTGTTCCACTACAGCGCATCACTTCAAGTTTCCATCTTCTTTTGAACGTCTGTCTCGTTTGGATGGCACCGCACGTTGTTTTAAAGGGGGGGGGGGGGGGGGGGGGCAGATATGGTGATATTGCTTAAATAATCGCTGCGCATAAACTTGAGAGGAAGATTTAGCTCAGGATTTCTCATCTAAATACATGAAAAAGGCGAAATTGTTTTTCTCTGCAACCCCTACAATAAATTTAATGAAGTTTGCTGCATTAAAAAAAAGTTAAAGGGACACTAAAGAATAACCGGAAGTTCAGCTTAAATGGTAGATTATCCTTTCACGATCACAACCATACCATTCTTACTGCAAACAGATGTTTAATAAGCGAGAAAATAGCGAAAAACTGAAGGATAGGTGCTGACGCCCCTTCGAATTTCCCGCACTACACGTTCGTGACGTCGGAGATTACAAATGCAGGCCGGTTGCGATTGCTCGAGAGCGATTTATCGCTGTTAATAAAACGCAAAATGAAATACACCTTAAACAAGCATAAACAGCATTTTCCAACTTTTTAAACCGTTTCAAGCGAGGAAGTACAAGTTTAGCACAAAATTAGATAAATAAGAAAAAATGGCATGGCGATACATGCGGCCGTGATAGTTTCGTAGTTTCGTTTTTGGTCAATGCATCGTCGCGCGCGCCTGTTCCGCTCTACGGTGTTTGGTTGCGTGTTGCGTGGCTCGAAAAACGTTGACTTCGCGGGAAACAGCCAGAAAATGCCTCGTGTGTGTACTACAGTAGTGTTGAGGGCTGTATAAATGGCCCAAGGCGCTTGCTCAGGGGCAGCGGCAGTGTTGACTCGATTGTGTCCTTTCATGTGGTGTCGCGCGGAGAGCCCCGGCTCCCCGGCGTTCGCAATGGCTCAGTGCTCTGCCGATGTTAAAACGGCGAAAGAGCCAGAGAAACAGATGGCGTGCTCTCTGTATTTCTCGCCCTCGGATTATGTGTATAATCTTGCCCTTGGAAAGTATCTTGGCGTGCCCCAGAGGCCAGTCCTTTCTCGAGCAGCTGTTCCCTCAATGCGGCCTTCATCAAACCCCCTATCGGTGCCCCTGCAGCAGCAAACTGGCGGGTCGGTGAGTGCTGAATGTCATTAAATAAAGCCACGAAATAACCATACCGAGTACGTGCGCAACTTTCTACGCTTGTTCTGTCGGGAAAATCGTCACCTGGCGGACCGGACGCTTCGCCTTCCGTCGACGAAAACGAAGCTCTGCTTTTCGCCGGCGCGGCCGGCGGCTCACCGCCATATCGCACGCGGAAACACCTACCGCTCGAGCACGGAGGATCATTTCGCGCTCCGTTTCACTGAATATCGCTGAAATGCAGTCCTGCTTCCCTGGCGAGCTCTTCGTTGCAAGGTTCAGCGGCAGCAACGGTATCTATCGCGGCGAACGCAAACGCAGCGACCGTGCATGCAGTCATGATGCATCCAGCGCCTCGGCCGTTTACGCAAGCGGTCACGTGTCATGGCGCATTCTAATTCGCTGAGAGCAATGAAATCTGTGACGACACTGCTTTAGCGCCAAATCTGGGGTGAGAGAAATTGAGGAAGAGATATTTGGTCTTTGTTTACGAATTTCTCCGCTAATAACTTATATTTTTGCACCCAACAAAAACTGCATGCATTCCTGCAGGTCCCTCTTTTATTCCAGCTGAACTTCTTGTTTCTCTTTAGTGTCCCTTTAAAATCTAATGACTGTTGAAAACGGATTTTTTACTTAGGCCGTCGATTTTTAGAACACATTGTTCAGAATCGGAATATTCTCAAAATACGAAACTATCAAGTTTACAACTCTTTCCCTCAGCATTTAGAAAGATCTTACAGTTTTGCGTATGGCATCTATCTAAAGCGGAAAATGTTGATGTGTTATACTTGGCTCTTAAATTAATGCACCACTAATATGTAAGTAGGACTTTTGCAAAACCTTCGTAAACATTGTAAAATTTTCACGTAAGGTATAAATTATTACAGCAATCTTGTCCGCTTTCGATGTTCTAACAGATGCAGTTTACAGAACTGTGATATCTGTTTTTAATGCAGAGTATCCGTTTTGTAAACTTCGGGCTTCTACTTTTTTTCAAGCTCACCGATATTCGGCAATTTCTGCAAAGACAACCAGACCCTAAATAGGAATTTCGTTCACAACAGTCAGTAGAATTTAACATTCTCTCTCAAATGCAAGAAATTGCATTAAAATTGGTCCAGGGGTTATTTCAGAAAATAATTTTTGCGTTTTACATGTGTTTGAATAGGCGGCGTCGGAGTTGGGCCCGAGCTATAAGCTTCCTCTTAAGATAAAAAATTCGTATATAGGCTACCTAGATCGAAGCCTTCTTATTCAATAATGGACGTCGTTCAGCAGCAGTAAACTGCCCCGTGTGTTCGCTCAGGAGCGTGTGCCTCGGCGCAACAACCTCGGCTCTCCTGCACCAGGATCACGTTCGTAATAGTCCTCACTTGAATTGATTTATCTCCTTCGATACTCCAGTGAGTGTTGGTACTTCTTGCATTCGATCAGTAAAGAATAGTCGACAATTTCGGGTAGTAAATTCCCGAATCGAATACAAATGAAATAGCAAGAACTGTTCGATTCGTAGTTGGAATTTCTGGCATTTGCACCACCCAAATTAGCTACGAAAGACTTCGCAGTTGAAGAAAGAAAAGTGGTGCGGTCGGGTGGATGACATTTTTTCCCATTAATGACACTGCCAATATATAACATAAGAACTTCTATCAGACATAGCACGTTTCGTACGTAAGTTTTACCATCAATGTGTCGCCCAACACTGATTCTTGCCACTCGTGTACAGCGCGAGTGGTCCAAAGGTCTCACAGGATGTTTCTGCGACGGCACCGCATTAAGCACATGACTTCACACTTACCACCCTTCGGTGATTAAATCGTCGCCGATTTCGCGAGTAATAAGACGAGCTACGCAAGCAAGATGAAATGCGGCGCGTGCTACTCAATGGACACAATTGTTGCTCCAATAAGGTGGACAACTGTCGCGCTGTAAAAGTGTTGTAAGTTCGGCTATGTAAGACGGGCTGCTTTTCCCTTCATTATCCAGGTATTTGGAGCCTTCTCTGTGCTCACGTAGCAAGTGACAGCTCACGTCACGTACGGTTAAATACGCTATTTATTTATTTATTTATTTATTTATTTATTTATTTATTTATTTATTTATTTATTTATTTATTTATTTATTTATTTATTTATTTATTTATTTATTTATTTATTTATTTATTTCAGTGTGCTGCAGGCCATACTCGGGCCCGAGCAAGAGTGGATTCACATAAAAAAAGGCACAGCCAAGGATGAGTACTGTCGATAGATGCACTCCAGTAGACAACACGCTCTGCAAAAAAAAAAAAAAAAAAAAGCAGAAAAAAGGAAATTTAAACAAAAAGCAGGGCACATGGTGAACGCTTTGGCGAAAATGAAAACAGTGTATGTAGTCCTGGCACAAAACACACCATATACAAGTGTTAGAAAGCCGTGAACAAACAACAAAAGCGTTGGAATCCAAGTGTCGCGCTAGCTTGATGCAAGGGTAGTCTGGCAGTGGTGTGACGAGCCACGCGCGATGTTTGAAGCTCATTAGCGGGTGAGTTTTCATTCCAGCTTTGGCGCGATGCTTTCTGTCGCCGACGAGATGCACTGGCCGGCGTCAAAAATGTCGCCAAAACGCGCCCTGCGGTTCAGCCATCGCATACACAGCACACGCACATAACAAGCGTTTTTAACAGCGAATTTGTTTAAACAGGAGGTAGTGCGGTGGTGTACGCCCGAGATGTGGGCCGATAATGGAGGTAGTGCAGAAAGGGTCCAAGGGCAATGGCACATATCTCTGTGAACTAGCGAAGCTGTTTAAGCTCGAGGATGGTCCGTCGAGTGTATTCCGCAAAACCTCCACCTGGTGATGACGTCACCATGCGTTGCCTAGCAACGCTTCGCTTCAGCTGCGCCGACCGCGTGAGCCTCGCCACAGCTGCGTCAGCCGTGACGTCGTCGCGCGCTCCGCATCGCTTAGCCTTCCTTTGCCGAGCCATGACGTCACCGCGCCGTGCGGAGTGGATGCCGCGGCTGCGCAGAGGCGCAGCTAAGCCATGACGTCACCGCGCCGTGCGGAGTGGATGCCGCGGCTGCGCAGAGGCGCAGCTAAGCCATGACGTCACTGCGCCGACCCACGGGATATATGTAGCTCTGCGTCGCCGCCGCGGCGACACAAAAACCCGGCCGTCTTCGCGCCGAGCACATCGCCCCGAAGTCGAAGAAGAGCGTCACTCCCGAAGAAGAGGAACCGCGGCGCGAAAGCCGCCGCGCCGCTACTCGAGAGCGAGTGAGACAACTTCGGTCCGATCCCGAGTATCGCGCCGCCGAAGCGGCGGCGAAACGTCGGCGATTCGCAGAAGATCCGGAGTTACGAGCCCGCGAAACCGAGCAAAAGCGTTTGAGCGTCCAGAAGCGTCCGGATACTATAATGACCGAGTGTTCGTTGCTCCTTGTACTGTCGATGATTTCGGGGTGATATTGCGCAAAACGTGGCCGAGACTGGAAGCATAACCTCGCAACAACTTGGCCGAACCGAGATAAAGCTAGGTGGGGTCGCCAGGTAAGCTGTTTGCCCAGTCTTCGCACCACTAGTGTGAAGATGCCCCTAGTTCTTTTTCTTTCTTTCTTTTTTTTTTCTTTTTAGCATTAACAGAATTTGGACGATCGCCTACAACACATAGCACAGTTCTACTTATTCAGCTGGATGACTCGAAGAGGCCGGACACTATTTGCACAAGAAATAAAAATGCATTACTGACTATTTCACAAGATTGCACTAATCAACTCTTTAACTGAATTACTTTAAGCACATTGCAATTTACAAACTGTATCCAGTAAGTTCTCAAGGCACATTCGCTTGAAGCTAGTCGTTAACCTGGAGCCAGTTTTGTGGTAAGCGCCGTCAAACTTGCGGTAAAAAAGCGTTGATCCAATGATTTACCAAAACATTTCTTTACGCATTAAACGTCATAAATAATTAGCATAAATAATTAGAACACCACTGTGTTTCTTTGCTTATTTTGGGAACGAATATCTTGATACTGGTGTCATCCTCCGAATTCATTTCAAATGGATATGGCTTTCGAACTCGCCGGCTACAATTCGTGAATTGCATGACGTGCGTAGACTAATCAATTTCAAAAAAGTTGATTAGCGATAGTATGACAATTAGTCGTTATTCATTTCACTTTGTGGCGCAAATACCGCCTCTCACAGTAGTCCAGCTCGAGGAGTAAAACTCTTCTACATGCATGGGTGATCAAAAAATATATTTAACTTATAAAAAATGCAGACGACCCTTATAGTAATCTTCACCCTGTTGGCTCCAAAGGTGTTTCCCTGTATGTCCCCTTTTACCTCACTTCTTTTCTCTCACTGTGAGCGTCTGCTCGGCGAAGTGTCTTGCCAAACGCGGAAACCATGCTCACTATGCCTAACTTCACACTTGTAGCCTAGAAAACAGAAAGAAATTCGGCAGAGACACTTAAGACTGCTTACGTGTGGTAATGCGAAAGCATTATATCGTTTGTAGACCTCGGGACATCACGAACGCGCTCATTTTACACACCCATGACGTGGCGCCACCTCCTCCCCATTGTCTCCGCCATCACGTGTGCAATCACGCACGCACTGGGCACACCTTTAGTAAGGCAGAACCGCGGAGCTGTTGTGGCTTCGGGGAAGCGCGCTCGTCTCGCACCCCGGAGGGCCGGATTTGATTCCCACCCAGACCGAAATGAACTAAATTTTCTATTCAGAGCCATTAATTTACTTTATTTGCACGAACCTCCCTGAGAGATGTCACCTCAATCCGAGCATTTTTGACGTGTTTTTACCCATTGCAGCGTCGGCCATTTTTGGTACCATCTTTCGGCCACGCCGACGCAGACGGATTTTCGCGTAATGGGGCATATAATGCTGTCGCATTAATAAGCTTCTTTCGTGTGATGCGTAATGCAGGTACGACTGCGCCTTAGCTGGCGCCGAACAGCGCTGTGGCATGCCCACGGCGCAGGCGCTACTTGAGGCGATGCGCTTCCTCGGTGTACGCCTGCATCGCGTGGTTCCCGGTCGCCATACCAACGTGGGCCTTCCTGACTCCAGAGGGCTGTTTCTCGGGCACACTGGGCGAGCTGCAACGCCGGTGAGCATTCACGAGGTGTGCGGCGCGGTGGGCACCTCGAGCGAGCCCCTAACTTAACTTGTCTGCCGTGGTCTCATTTGCACGCTCCGAGTGACATCAGAGAGGAAGACAGTCGCCGAGCGGAATGCTGAACAGTTTGATGATAGAGGGCGGATGAGGTTGCTAAAGAAGGTTGAGGTTGCTGAAAAAAGCAGGGTCCTGCATATTTCGCTTGGCGTGTTCGAAAAAAATAGTTTGCTCTTAGCCTCTTACCGCTGCACTGTTCCTGATAAAATTTTGCAGAAAGGTCACGTTTTGGCGTCCACGTCATTTAGTGCAACACTTGGAAGAATTACGCGCGTATTTTTCAAGACAAGAATGAGAAACTGCTTTCGTCTAAGCGAAAAATGGCGTCTGCAAAGCCGGCCCTATATATAGCACAGACTTCTGTCGCCTCCTGCCGGCAGTAGCAAAAAGGAGCGGCTACCGTGTAAGCGGCCGATTTGAAGATGCCATTTCGTCTGCTTTATCATATATGATCTCAACATGTCCTCGCTAGCTTTGTTGCAAAACGAACAGAATAACGCATTTCTAATCCAAATGAACTTATTTTGTCCGCAGATATTTCCTGCAATGGCTTTCGTGTCACATGTTTGTCTATAGTCTGTTTGTCTGTATGTTTGTCTGTTTGTCGTGTCGTCTATAGCGCCTACATGCCCCATGTGCCAAGGACGCAAGACGCCACCTCAATATGCCACCGGCCCCTTGCAACCTTTACCATGCCCCGCCCGAGCGTTATAGGGTAACTCCGATCGCGTCCGCATTAACCTATAGGGTCCGCTTCTCAGTATTTCAAGCGCCAACCGCTGGGTTATTAGAGCGTTACAGCTCAGCGGGTTTACGGGCCAGCGGAACGAGCGGGCGAACGGAGAGGGCAGCGAAGAGCCGCACGAAAAGAAGAGCTTTAGCTCACCGATCACTCGCTCGGTTGAACTCAGTTTCAAACTGAGTAAACTGAGTAGGGAGCCTACACACAACGCCGTTTTAGGGTGGTGAAAGCCTTTGTAAGGGCACTTGCCGCCGCCAGCTAAATTGGCGGGTTAAATCTGGGGCACAAAATGGCGAAAGACCAGGGTTGTGATAACTCCTGTTGGCAGAATAATCTTCTCTTCTGTTCTGTCACCATTCCCTGTTCGATTTATGTTGCATCTCGCGAGGCCGGGACTCGAACGACACATATTTTAAGCAGTAGAGAAGCTCCTCGGAAGTGGACGGTGCTTTCACCTGGACTTGTCGCTGGCAATCTTTTGTCATCCCTAATATCACTAGTGACACGACAGAGGAATATAGAAGCAGCCGAAAGACCACATTTCCTGCAACCCTTGATGACGTGAAATTAATTAACTTCTTTTATTAACTTTGGCCTCGGCAGCCAGAGACGAATGGCGCGTCTGAGCGCCGTACACGGCACGTCTATGTTTTAGTTAAGACTAGTAAGTACAGTCTTTATTACAGCACACTTCGCAAAGCACCCTATATATTATGTAGAATTGGAAGGCAACGACAATGCTTAATGCAGTTCACATTCTTGGCGTGAGATAATGCTACCACGAGCACGCCATCGTGCCTTATAACTTGTTGCTTTACATATGTCGCACGACATGCAATAGAAAAGTAAGTTTGATGTGTTAAAATAAAAGGAAAATGCAACTAGTATCTTAAAGGTGTATGCAGGTTTCTTGTGCGCATTGGCGCAAAACTAAATTAAAGAAATTTAGTAGATTGCGTGTCAACATGAGTACATCAGAGCGTGACAAAAAAAAAAAAAAAGAAGTCAGAAAGACTGGGGACCAAAATGGCTACCCACCAAATTTGGCGGTAAATAGCGGTCAAAATGTTGGTGTTGTCACCACCCTAAAACGGCGTTGCATGTAGGCTCCCTAAAACTGAGGGCTTTGCTGCGCCACCTGTCGAACAAGGTTGGAGTTAGCGTCAGCTCGGGGCCAAGCGCTCGCTTCGGGTTCTCGATCGCGGTCATCCACTTCAAGTCATCGCCAAACGGCCTTGTTGCTGAAACCTCTCGCAGTATACAGAGGTCCTTTTCAGTGGTGAACCACATCTGAGGCTTCTTCGCCTGGAGGCGAGCCAGCGCCGCGTTTGAATACGACGCCGACGACATGCGGCTGTTCGCGCGGTTCGTCGCCATGCTTGTTTCGCAAAAACGCTGGTCCGCTGCGCGCACTCCGCGGGGGGGGGGGGGGGGGGGAGAGAGGAGGAAACCAGCGGAGCGAAGGGCCCGCTCCGTAAATGCTGGCCGCCTCAGCGTATTAGCCATGGAGGTCAAAAATACTAGGAGTACAGTGTACTAGGAGGGAGTGTCACGTGATTTCGCTAGCCTCGGCAAGCCAACCTCCTCTGAAGCCACCCCTCCCTCTCTCAGGGGCCCCGTGCGCGGTGCCTTTTGGGTAGGAATAGGCCCACAAGGTTGCCGGAACATTCGTGATTGTTTGGTACGTGGTAACTTTTAGTGGCGCCTGCCGTCACAGGCTTGGAGGCCCGTATGCGGGTGGTGGTTTTCTGCTACTGCGCGCGTCGTTTTTCGCTTCAAATGCGATGCCTTGAAACGTGGAGCAAGACTGGGGCGTCTGACTCATGAAGACAGAAAATTTTCAAGGCGTCACTTGCGCTTACCACCGCGGTTAGTTGAGTTGCCAGCGCTCGCGGCTCGAAACCCGTCCAGACGCCCGAGTGAGGTCTATTTTTCCCACGTACTCAAGTTTCGTCAAATCAGCCGTTGTGCACCTTAAGCTGTGGTGCGTATTATCTTGCTAATTTTTCATCCCGCTGTCTTGCTCCTAGAAAGAAACGAGATGTTTTGAGGGACACTTTTTTTTGTCGCATTTTCGCTTAATAAAGGCTGGTGTGCGTGTTTTATTTTGAGAGAAATGATTTTTGTCACGCTACCTAGAAAGAAACGAGGTGTTTTTGAAGGATACCTTTTTGTCGCATTTTCGCTTAATAAAAGGCTCTGGTGTGCGTGTTTTATTTTGAGAGAAATAAATAGCATTAGCCTGCATTCTAAACGCCGAAGTGGTCGCCGTTTATTCAGATTTACGTGTACTATTTTGCAAGATAGTGAGGTGTGACGACGCTGTTGAGAGGCGCCTCGGGGATCCATTTTCGTTATATAATAAAGCAAATGGACGGAATTTATGCATTATCTGGAGTTTATCCAGCTGTTTTCGAATGCGAGTATAGCCTCACAGCATAATTATGTCCAAGATTCAAACACTGCCAGGGGGACCCTTCTTCCTCTGCTAGTGTGAAACGGCATGAAAACTGAATACATAGCGGCAAGGGAAAAATGGCAGCATTCATTTGCACTTGTGGATTCATTGTGTTGCTGGTGTACTTGTACTATGGAAAGCACATTTTTATGACAACAGTAATTGTTTCATTCTTTATTCAGTGTTTATTGCACCTAGAGAAGCCAGAAGATTTCACACAAATACAGAAGGAAGCCACATTTATAATTTAAATGAAGTACATTGCAAAGATAATACACAAAAGAAAATTATAAACAGCAAGTAGGAAAACTTATTGGGCCACTGCTCTTCGTTATCAGTATTAGCATACTTGTATGCCACAGGGCATTTGTATAATAATGTTATACAAAGTAAACTATATCACACGTAGTATTGATACCTTTAATAAAACTGGTCAATGGGGATCAGCTGTCCTTGAATGTAGCTGCAGTTTTGCTTACAATACCTTGTATGCAACGCCTTCAATACAGGGCTATAATTGTATAATATTTATATCTGCGCTGTCCTCACAAATATCGAAAGGCTTCGGTGATTGTGCTTGTCAGAAAAGTAAGTAATACATATGCAGAAATAAAAAAGAGTGGTAGTTCACAAAGTCAAATTTGAAAGAATTGATGTGAGGTCAGACACACAAATTAAGTATGTCAACATTAAAATACAATGCATTTTGCTGCAAGTAAAATGTACAACAAAGCTTATGTTGTATCACATACCTACAAAAAAGTTAGCACCGTCGAAGCTGAGCCAACACACCGCAAAATTAGGAGGCGACGGCTCCATTACGTTGTGAACCTCAAATGAATGAATATTTCATGGTATTTAAAACACTGTTTAAATTTTAGCGGCTTCACCATTTCCTGATTAGATTTATCTGGTAACTGCTATCCTTTTGACCATGTGATGTTTTCTTTGCTACGGTTTTTGCAATCACTTATATATATGTTTGTTATTCCCAATAAAGATTTAGTTGTGAGTTAGCGCTCGTCCTGTCTTCTTCCGCCTCCGTCCGTGTCTTCTTTGCGCTTTTATCAAGAATATGTTAAAACACTCATTGAGTGGTATACACCAAATATTTGTGGTTACAGTGAATCTGGCATCATAAAAGGCTATTGTAAAGCAAATGAACAGAGTGAGCACATTAAATTATTTCAAAAATAGTAAAACCAACGGTACTCCAGGTAACAGTGGCAGATTTCCACAAAGGTCAGGTAAAATATATACAAGATAAACATTAAAAAAACATTGTCATCCTCAAGCGTATACTTAGCTCACACATAATCCATTGAGAGCATTCACAGCATGTCCATGTCATCACACAGTTTGCTCTAGTGAAATGTAGGCCAGCTAACCTACCGTCATTGTCCACACTGTTTAGCTTGGGCTGAACAGAACAATTGTTAAAGCATAATTTGCATGCAGGTGATTCAAGCTACAGCATTCAGCAAGACAACAAACATGTACTTGCAGAATTTACAATAACGTATCACATTTTCCCTCTATAAAAGTTTAACATCTCCATACAACGCTCTTGAACAATATATGCACTTTACAAAGTAACTCAAAAAACAAATGCATTAACATAAAACCTGGTGGGACAGCTGAAGTTGATGGATAAAGGAATTAATTGTGTGGGCTATCATGAACATAATTCACCCACGAGAAAACTTGTGTAGCAATTCTTCCAGTACTGCGAGACACAGGCACCCAAGCTCAGACACCCTGCCTGCGTCAGCAGAGTAACCATGATCCTGTAAAATTGCTTCTGTGAGTGGTTCACTGGCTGCAGGGCTTCTCTGAGGGGCAGTGAGGTTAATTACATCGATGGAGTAGGATTTTTTCAGAGGAGCGTACAAAAAGAATTTCGATGTGTTCCAATAGAAAGCAATTTCCGCCATCATTGTCCTTGACCTCATTGCGAACTATCAGACGCTTCAATGCTGCTGCAAACTGCTTTGCTGTTGGGTTGTCATTGCAGCCCCCAAATGATTTCATTGCAGCAAAAAGTAACTCAAGGTGGTCCTGACTGAGCTTGGAAGTCAGAAGATATGCTAATAGGCGATTTTCTAGGCCAAGTGGTTGTATAGACGGTTGTCTAAGCACACCACAAAGCGAATAAAGCCTGTCTTTTGGTTGGTCCCTGTCATTAGTTTACCAGCTGCAGACTCCCTAAGCCAGCAAACTTTCTTTGACATATAAGTTCTTTCTTTGACATACGCAGTGACAGGAGCCACATTTTCAGGACACAGCAGTCCTTTCTATTCTTTTTGCCTTGGATGTCTTGAATTTAAAATGTCAAATGCTTTGTTGACATGTCTGATAAACTCTTCTGTTGGCAAAGAATTTGAAAATTTTGAGTTTTTTGAGCTCTGCAGTCACTAACAGCATCTGCTACTGCTTGACTAAACGTTTGAGCCAACAATGAGACTTTCATGGGCTGGTTTTTTCCAGGTAATATGTGCTTGCCTAAGTTTGTTTGCCAAATGTAGGCCCTCTGTGTACTGGATTTCATGCAGCTCATCAATGTGTTTCAACAATATGAACTGTTTGTTCGTATCACAATAGCCTTTTTATCAAACAGGGCGTGCCGCAGTAGCTTCAACATGTGACAGGGATCCAACATGGCAAGGAAAAGCTTTGTCACTGGATGCGGAAAAGAAGCATCCAGCTCAGTCAGGTCCATCTTGCAGCCAAGGCTGTGCAGCAATGACAAATTCGCTGCAGCGCCATTGCAGGTCAAACTCACAATGTGTGCACCTTTTTCGTGAGTGGAGCTAGTAGCTTGCAGCACCAAATTGCGCCTCTGCTCACCATCAAGGCCATGCACTAGAAAGTAGCCAATCGGCAGCTTCCGTCGGCCATTGATTGCAACAAGCATTAAAACAAATGCATCTTTGGCAACTGGAAAGCTGTCATAATCGACATCAATGCCCATGTCAACATATCCATGGAAGCTTTTCCCATCCCACACCACTTCTCTGAATGGCCATCTCATCCACAACCAGATTGCATAATGTGGAGATCCGTGCTTTACCTTGATAGCCAATGCAGTCATTGCCTCTTTTGAAAAGCCAGCAGCCCTATCAATGGATTTATATCATTTACACAGTGTCTTTGGATGCGGGAGGCATGTGTTGAAAACAGCTCGTACATATCTGTATGCTCTAGGGGAATAAAAATGCAAAGTCAGTGCAAATGGCCTTAGCTCTGGCGAGTAAGCGGGTGACATTGCTGGCACCAGACTTATGTGGCAGTTGACGCATGAGCAAGTCTTTTTGCCCCACCAAGACTCTGCAATATGGCGACATCCTCATTTCCTAGAATGCGATTGTCAGATAAAGCTTCCATGACATCTTCGAGATGAGCAACCTTTTGAAAAAGCTGTTGATGGGATTGCCGTAGAGTCTTCATATTCTTCTTGGTCGCAGTTTGTAATTATGTAACGCCATACTTCATGCCTCAGAAAGGCCTTTTCAGGTGCGTCTTCTGCTGGCTGTGGCTGCAAAATATCACACGCTGTAACAGGTTAATGAGCGACCAACATGACACAAAGCACGTACGCAGAACAAAGTCCTTATTGTTGTGGCATACACTCTTGTGCAACCTATGAATATAATGCTTAATTTTAGGTCATTACCTTGGTCACGACGGTTTCCGTTTACACTTTTGTGAACTTAAAAACTGTGGGAGCATAAAACTGCCATCCACACGAGCTTGCTAGTGCCAATTAATTTTGTTTTTTTATTTATTTGCTAAATACTGCAGGCCCATCTGGGCCCAGGCAGGAAAGGTAGAAGTACAAAACAACTAACACAGAAGAGGCCAATGTAGCATAGTTCAATAAGAGATGTTTCACAGAAGCCTTTAATTTGAGTGGGCAAAATATACTGAGCTCATATATCACCGCTCATTGTGACCGATCGAACATATAAAGAGCATAGAAAATTGTGAAAAACCTGTTGGTCTTCTAGTTATTGTGTCATTTGAACGGAAAAGAGAAATTTAAAACGGATTATTGACCGCTAATTGGTGTTTAATGCAAACTCTCAGGAAACTCATACCGCTGCGGACGAATATGAATGTTTCAGTATTTAATTAGATGGTTGCCATGATCATAAATGTTAGTGTCCAAGTGCGGTTCACTGAGTGACATTTATTATGCTTCAGCTATTAAAGAGTTGCCACAAAAATATATGCTATTTCACTTGCAGTTACCTAAGGAAACAAGTATGTAAAAATTGTAGTGGTCGAGTATTATCCTCACCATAGTATGCCTTGCTGTTCGAGGTGTCACTGGGTTGTGTGTAGGCAGTGCTGCAGAAGCTTCACCCTTGAGCGTCTTGGAGGGCCTTGGACTGGGAGACTGGACAAAATACACCAAGTGCGATGAGGAGGGACTGCTTACTGCAACATAACTTGAAATTGCTGACCGTGCAAACGAAACACCAGATGCACAGTTGAAGCTAAAACCCAGGACTAATAGCGACACCATTGGCTTCATTTAAAATTTAAGCACAATAATGACCAGCAAGCAGGAAATTGTTAGGGAGATCAGTGGCTGTGGCTATATACTGTATTCTTTATCTACTCTCCCAAAAAATGTTGATAAAACTTACCAGCACAGTTGGCATGTTATAAATTTTATTTCGGTTGCAAATGTTTGAGCCTAGCAAGGGTGTTAATAATGTGCGTAATGAGAGGACATGGCTGGAGTTTAATTCAGAGAAAGAGTGTGTTTTCCTTATTCCAACTTACTGAAAAAAAGTGGTTTTTCATCTTACATAACACTGCTTTGCTGCAGTTTGTTTTATTTTCCTTATCTTGTACTTATCCTAGATTGACTAAAATGAGATTATGATGTAGCATATATGGCTTTCATTCATTAGCACTTGCTTTTGCCAGTGTTAACAATGAAATTTGAACTCATTATGCTTGTCACCTGTGTCAAAAAAGGGCTGCAATGTAGCCAATGATAGGTTGAACAGTTCTATCTTTCTCTTCATTCTGAGGATTACTAATAGATCTTTTAAATCTGTCGAAAACATCTTACAAAAAGCTGTATGAGAGTCTCATATGCATTTTTGAAACTTAAATAATTACTTTAAAGGTGAAATACAAAATATATATTACAGGGAAACACCAGATTTTTGCAAAGCAGATCATAACATGAATGAACCAAGGCACACATGTGAGAAAATGTCTTAAGCAAGCTCTGTGATCATTACGACAATCAAACATGCCAGGACATGTTGGATTTCGGAAGGCTGATCAGCGATGTCTGAATCAGTCAAGGACGCGCTAGCAGATGTAGCAGTACCCTCTGCTAGCACATCAATCAGACAAGCCCTCAGAGACGTCCATATCCATTGTGGCTTGAGAGAGACCTGCCTGAATATAAGAAAAGCATATTTCACTTCAGGAATGGTGGGGTACATCTACCACAGTCATGAAAAAGGTAGGATCAAACTGGGAACATGCATTATGGCTGCATATACAGCTGTGCATCAACTTACTGGCTCAACTCGATGCTGTTATGTTCCCGTGGATGTAGCTGCTTCACTTTAAGGTTGACGCATTGCTGTGGCATCGTCCTTAAATTTGCAAGCGTCTGCAGTTAAAGAATAACCCACCAGATATTTTTAAGGTCCAACAATAACATTTGCTGTGGAATGCATTTACACAACCTTTGCAGAGTCATGCAAAAGACCTCGCATGATCTGTGCATGCTTTCCCTACACACCGCATCTCCTTGTGTAGAAAACTATGTTTGATCTAAGTGTGCTTGTAAAATACACATACAGCTAATTGAATCTTGGGGAAAATGGAGCTGTAGTAACTTTGCAGTGCATGTTTCACACAAAAATATCAAATATATAGCTGTAACACATACATAATGTAATGTAATGCCCCCTTTGTAATGCCTCCAGGCCTTCAGGGTACTACTAATAAATTAATGAAAATGATGTTCACTCCTGTAATTTAAAGTAAGAGTGTGTTATTTCATCTCAACTGTCATTTACCTGTTGTTTAAAATATGTCAACCAACATCATATCTTCTGAAAAAAAAAAAGAAAATGATATTTAGCCTCAACATGGGGAGTGATTGAACTTTGCAACATGATTTTTCAACTTTGCACTCACAAGCCGAGTCACTACGAGCAGAATATTCTCTACAAAATTATTGTTCTTGGTGACTATTGCAAAATTTGGTATGTTATGTGAAGACTAATCTTTCATGGTTTCTTCAATTAATTAGTTTTATTGCAAGTTTGATTGTTTTCAGCCACAAGAAATACATACAAAATTCAGTCAATAATAATTTTTATAGCAGAAAATGTAATTATTCGACAATAAATAGTTTCACATCGTGGGCTTTTTAGCAGTGTACGCTAGCTGATAAAAGTACTTTAAGGAGAAATAAATATTTAGCACTTAGTGGGAATTAAGACAAAGTTGGAAAAAAATGGCTTGAATAGTATTGCACCACTATTTCGTCAGTTATAATTCACACGAGCACGTAGTCACTAACGATCGCGAATATTGCAGTTGCATTTTCATAAATAACGTTCATTGTGCTTACCTATGGAAGGACAGACCATCGCGCAGTTTTTCTGTTCGATTAGGGCATCCTGGCACACAACACTTCATCATGCAGGTGCGCCTGCTGCTGACGGGAGTTCTCGCCGGTCTGCTAAGAGGCCGAAGGCTTTGAGCAGATCCCGAGCAACAGTGTCGACTGCGCTACCTTAACTACGGGCCGGCACAGCCCTAAGTATGTTCGGAGTCTCCGGCTCGCCAGTCCATCCTTGGGCACAAGACGGGACGAATTTTTTCCCGTAGGGAAACAGTCGCTTCGGACCCGGTACGCTCGCTTAATCGCCTGCACATTTTGCGGGGGCGAAAGGCATCATTGTTTCCCAGAAGACGTCGTCAAACGCAACGAATCGTCGTCGGAAAGGTGGCTTGGTTGCCTTCACACGGTTGGCGAAAGGTTCCCTCGTTTCCCTGAAACCACACCGAAACGCAATCAGTCGCCCTTGAGGTGGTCCTCCCGGGTTGTTGGGCGCAATGCCGGTTAACCGACGCCTTCGTTCGCAACAGCCTTGGCGCCTGTCTGCTAATTAAGCGGCGAGACTCAACTGCTTCACAAACTCGAATTCCTTCACTAACCTCGGCGCGCGTTTGCCACGCCGAGTATGTGCGCATATTCCGAAACCCCCGCAGCAGGCGAAACCGAAGCCACCGAAGCGAGCCGAGTAAAATCTACCGCTTGCCTATCACGTGAGGGCCTATTCCCCATCATCCCATTCCTCTAAATTTTTTATGACTAGGCTTCAAGATTGTCACGTGACGCTCCCTCTTTTTTTCCTCTTCTTCCATGGTATTAAAGGGAAACTGAGACATCCACCCAAATGTAGCAATTTGCTACAATGGAAACCCAACCGGGTTCCTCGAAAGAAAGCCTCGCTGTTGAAGAAAAATTCGTCCTGGTCCGGGACTCGAACCCGGAACCACCGCCTTTCCGGGGCAGCCGCTCTACCATCTGAGCTAACCAGGCGGCTAGCAGATGGCAGGGCGAAGTCGAATTTGTCGACAACTCGAAGCAAAGGCAAGTGTATGGTCCAACCAAGGTAAACCCAACCGAGGAACCCGGTTGGGTTTCCATTGTAGCAAATTGTTACATTTGGGTGGAAGTCTCAGTTTCCCTTTAATTACTTATCTCCACCTAGCGGATTTCCGCTGAACTATTACGCCATCCATGGTATTATTGGCGAGAAGTGGCGCCCTCTACGAGTGACGTTACGGCCAGGACGGCGCTCGCTTGGCTGCTGCGTGTGCTCTTTCCCTTCGTGCATGCTTGGGGTATTGGTGGCTCGAGCCGTACTTATTGAAGGATATGTCGGCTTCTTTTTACTGTCATGTCTGAACGGCAGTTTCTTCTTCAAAACCGCGAGTCGTGAAAATTTGCGGCGTGGATATCGCAAGCTATGTAACATTGAAGGGGTCTACCGGTTTTGCAATGCGTATATGCGCAGTGTCTGTCCATAAACTTTGCGTAAAAAGAATGTCTGAAATTTCAACACACGAAGTTTGTGTATGATGCTCCACGAAACACTTAACATTCCCTTAGTGCTTAGCTATGAGAGACATTACATTTTACAAGGAAGAAAAATCTTGGTATTGGTATTTGGCCAGTTTCCTTCCAACACGCATGTTATAAATGCGTGTTAGAAGTGAAGTAAAGATAACAGTGAAGTGAAGTAAAGAATAACAGGAGCCGGCACAGAAGTAGTTGAATATATATATATATATATATATATATATATATCATAAGAAGCCAACAAACAATGACACCAAGGACAACATAGGGGAAATTACTTGTACTTACTAATTGAACTAAAGAAATGATAAATTAATGGAAATGAAAACGGATGAAAAAACAACTGTCCGCAGGAGGGGAACGAACCCACGTCTTCGCATTACGCGTGCGATGCTCTCACCATTGAGCTACCGCGGAGCCGTTTTCCGATGCACTTTCTGGGGTATTTATGTTTTTACAGCTAGAACTAATCCGGCGAGTGTTAGCCAGCGCCACCACGGTTACCTTTCTTCTCGTATATACATATACCAGTGCAAACAAATAACAGGTATTTACAGACGTTTCGGCCGGGGTCCGGCCTCCATCAAGAGTGTCTTAACACCAGCGAAGGCCGGTTTTTCGTAAGTGCTTCTATTGTTTCAACTATATATATATATATATATATATATATATATATATATATAATACATACACGCTCTTCGCTCTACCTCTACTACGTGACCGGCTTCTCACACTTCGCATAATCTTTTTTTGCACTTTGACACGCCTAATGCTAACGTATTAAAAAAAGAAGACGAATATCAGCTAAGGCAGACACAAAGGAAAAGAGCGCTTCTGGTGTTTGTTCTGGACCTCACCTTTATTTGCATACGTCGGTTGCGGCGCTGTAACTGAGGTCGCATTCGGTGAGTAATCGAGTCTGTGCTATGGTCAACGATTGAAACGCGAACATCGGGGCTCGTGGTTCTAGAGGAAAGCGACTGGTGCGAAAATGTATGATCAATTCTGATTTGCCACGATTTATGTTCGTGACAAATCGCGGTTGGTCGTAAATCTTGGCTCCTTTTCATTTCTCCTTATAGGCTGCCCGAAAACCATGCGCTCAGCTGTTTGCCTTTGAATCGTTCTCTCATGTAGCCTTTCAAGAGATTGAAACAAACGACGGTCTAGCGGGCTTCTGTCGGGCAGCTTGAAGCCGCATGCGCCTCGTGTCACACGCAGGCATTTCGACGTGCACCTCAGCGACCTAGCCCTGGAACTCGGGCGGTTCCGTGCTTTTCTGTTCATGGAGGCGGCTTACCTGACTAGCCTTGACTTCGTGTACGCTGTGCCGGCCGCGGACTTCGGGCCGGGAGCCGAGCAGTTGGCCGCCATCCTACCGCTGCGCCTGTGGCTTTACGCCATCACTGCTGCGCTCGGTGTGGCAGCGATCACGACAATCCTGCGCGTTCCTCCGGTAGGCCGTGCCTTATTCTCTTGCCCCGTTGGACAATTTGATTGCAATGGTGCCTGATTTCGTCATAAGACCAGCAGATAGCCACTGGGGTTATATTAGTGAAATCCGATGTTATCATTGACGGGAACAGATAAAGAGGGTAGTGGCCAGGAAAGTTTTCGTTTTTCCGGGGGGGGGGGGGGGGGGGATGCCGACCAGCTTGTCGAAACCTACCCATATATATATATATATATATATATATATATATATATATTGGCCCATTGAAAAATCCAGTTACTACTATATATATATATATATATATATATATATACCCTCTATCTAACAATTTTCTATTTCTAGCTTTATGGCGAATGCACTTATATCGACACTTCAGGCAAATTGTCGCGGTTGTCGTCACCGTGATGTTCCGCATCAAATCCAAAAGCGATATAAATGAGCTACCCATACACTGTGGATGCGGGGAAAAAGCACGCAACAGTAAGCCGAAAAGGATGGCGGCTTGATGGCAATATTTCCCACCCGCTCAATATTCGGGTTAGTTGTAGGTCACATAATCAAACGCCAATGGGAAGGAGAGCACGCGTCTTCTCTAGCCCTGCCGTATAGCTGTGAATGACTGTGCGCGGCTGACGCTTATGGGGCCCGCGTGCCATATCTAATTGTTAGTAACCATTGGTGGGTGCAATGATAAAGGGCGACCAGAGATGGCTGCTAACTTCACGCGCGCTGTCTTCCTTGCCGGGCTGTCTTTCTGCGCCCCTAGGGTTGCAGAGTTAAGAGACAGAGGTCATCGCAGATCACTCACACAGGCCGTCAGTAGTGGACATAAAAATAGGCAGATAATGATGATGAATCTGATTTTCAGAGTTGCGGTGAATCGCGCGGCTGTACGAACCGTTCGCCTCCGCTGCCGGCGTTCTTCACAATGCTTGCGTTGTGAAAGCGATTGCTGGAGGTCATCCAGTGAGGTATTTACTGGTTTACATGGTCCGTGCATTACACTATGCCTCCTATTTTAATTTTAGGTGAATTTTTACTACAATTTATATGGTCGCTGTAACTAACGTATAGACTCGTGTAAGGGCCACACTTTTTTGTCGCGATTTTGACGAGCCTTTCATGGGACCGGGACAGTTGAGCTCATTTTCCAACTACGAGTATCAAATCCGCCGTAAACCTCCGCGATCGCCTCCTCTCGACATCCAGTAGCGACGCGCGAAAGAACGCTGCACGCAACAATTCGCTGTTGAGCCCGATTAGAATCGGCGCATGGAACGCAATTGCTTCTCGGTTAGATATCTTTTTTTTTAATATTGGCTGTCAAGTTATGGGTGCGGCCCTCACACAAGTGCGATCCTTACACGGATTTACACGGTAAGAATCTTCCTTCGTGTAATTGTCTTCTACTTCGCTATCACTAATACTGCTTCGCCTTCTCGGCCAAACTGCACTCCTTTTTATTTTTTTAGTACTTTGAGTCCGAGTATAAGCGCTGCTGCGCATGACTTCTAGACTTCTTTTATTCTGATTTTGAGTGAATCCGGCTTGGCATCATTTCGATTACTGAGTGAATTCTATATGCAAGGTGTTGCAGGGAACAGTTTCCAAAATTTTTAAAGGTGGCCTGTGGCAGATAGTACAATTCTAGTTCATGAGCTCGTCTACTCGAAGAGGCGGGCATTACGTGCACAAAAAATTGGAATGCATAATCGACTAATTTACAAAATTAACCAATTAAGTTTTTGGCTTATGGCCCATGGCCTCATGCCTTATGGACCATGTTGGCCCACCTTATGGCCCATGTTGCAATTTAGAAATTCTAGCCGTGGAGTGCGGATCCACATTGAACTAAATCTCAGGCTGACACCAGTGTCGAGATATTAATTCTCTAACTTTGCGGAGAAATACATTGGCGTGCCAGTCACTTTCTCAACAAACCGTCGTTTTATGCATCAAAACACAAAAGTATGAAAACAACACATTATGGGATTTTACGTGCCAAAACCACGATCTCATTATGAGGCACGCCGTAGTGGAGGACTCTGGAGTAATTTAGACCACCTGGGATACTTTATAACGTGCACCTAAATCTAAGCATACGGGTGTTCTAGCATTTCGCCCCATCGAAATGCAGCCGCCGTGGCCGTGATTTGATCCCGCGACCTCATGCTTAGCAGTCCAACACCTGTGGGGGTCTTCCCCAACCCGTAGCGCGTGTAATCGCAGCTACGTAGGGTTCGGGCGAATAAGGCAACCAGCGAGTCAACTCAACAACGTTTATTGCTGTCAGCAATAAAACACACTTGTAGAGGGAAGTCCGCTCTGTATAACAACTAATAAAATAGGCTTGCCTCGTCGCGTGTGGTAGTCACGCGAACGAGGTCACTCACGGCTTTCAGCAGGTAAAAATCCGTCCAGGCAGAAGGTCAAGCGAGGTCAGAGAGCCCGGGGGTCTCTCGGTCGCGCTCTTTTATGCCTTTTTGCCTTTCCGCGAGGGGAGTGTCCTCCTCGCCCGCCGGATGCTTTCCCTCTTCCCGCGCGGCACGCGCGTCGCGAGAGGCGAGCGAGAACCGGGAGAGGGCAAAGTGCATTTCTCCCGTGTTCGCCCGGCTCCCGCAGCGCGCGGTGTGCGCGCACGAGATGTCCACCCGGCTGCTGTCGCGGGCGCTCCGTGCGCCGGCGACGGGCGAGCGCCCGCGGGAGAAGGTGGCAGCGTGTGCTCCCCCACACACCATAGCCACTAAACAACCACGGCGGGTAAGCGCAAAAGTAACTGGAACGCCAATGCATTTCTCCGCAATGTTCGGGAATTAATATCTCGAAACTGGTGCCATCCTGAGAATTAGTTCCTAGTGCATCCGCCTTGCGAATTCCACGGCTAGAATTTGTAGATTACAACACGGGCCATAGGTAATATGTTAGAAACCTAATTGGTGATTTTTTAATTAGTCGATTATGCATTTCAATTCTTTGTGCAAGTAATGTACACCTCTTCGAGTAGACCAGCTCATGAACTAGAATTGTGCTATCTGCCACAGGCAACCTTTAAAAATTTTTTTGAAAGTGTTTGCTGAAACACCCCGAATTTATGGCCTCTGCATGCAAGATGCAATGTTTCCATCCCTAATGCGTAAATGTTGTAAAAAATTAGAAGAGCTTTTTTTTTCTTTTATTTTGTCGCCAGTCGTTAGCATTGCCTACTGGAAAGAGAATCAATATTGCGACACATATCACTCACGTGCTTTTTACACGCCGTTGATAGAAGAGTCTGCCGAAGGGGTCACTGAAATCTGCAGGTTTTTTTCAGGGTCAAAAAAGCGCGCCAAGTAATTTGAAGTGAGGTGAACATACATCAACATATTCATTCTCTAGGTATAGGCTATCCATTTAGTTGGCTACCTCCTTCTCTTTAAAAAAATATAATAAACCTTGTCCTTTGTATATATTTAAATGTATTGTGTCTGTGCGTAGTGTTCTTAGCGGAATTTTTAAAAAAACACGGATGAGGTAGCCGCCGCTGGTGCTTCTAATGCGCTTGTGCTCCTATTGTCAGGATTTGTCGAAATAAAGCGAAAGCATAAATTAAAAGCCGTACACGTCCGCGCCAACAATGGTGTCGTAAGCTTTTAGCCACAACAAAAGTGAAAATGTGGAGGCAACGCAAGAGAATCCTCAAATTATGTGGGTTACAGAACTCCGGTAATGACATTTTAGGGGCGGGGGGGGGGGGGTAGGCTACGGATCTCCGGGGGGGGGGGGGGCTCAGCCCCCCCCCCCCCCCGGGAAAATTCCGGAGGGGGCTGAGAAACTCTTCGCGAAGAGTTTCTTGAAAACTCTTCGCGAAGACAAGCATGCTAGCGTGGTACTTAAAGCCAGAGAGAATGGTGTCCATCATTCCCTGAGAGTGGCTGTAGCAGAGCAGAAGCCAAAAGGGTACACTCGAATTTCGTACAGACCGTCCGGAATGGCAGACTGAGTTTTCACGTGGTCTGGCTCGTCGACTTCAATCAGCCAGTATCCAGGGCTGCTGTTGTTCAATGGATGAAAAGTACTGAGCATGCGCCAACCGGTCAGGGGAGTAGCCGACGCGCGGCAGTGAGGAAACATCTCTTTTCATCACCTTATTTAGTTTCTAGCAAACGACACCGAAGCGTAATCTTTCGTCGAGATTACGAAGAGCTGAATGGCTGGATGACGAATATCAAGCACTTTCTTTATACTTGTGCCTGAACAGTCTCGCGCTATTTTGTGAAAGAATGGTCAGGAAAGGTGAGGTCTGTTTGGCAGAGACGAAGAGGCCAAGCACGACTTAAATTGTGTGAGAAACTCGTAGACTTCGGTCTTGCGGGAGTTCGAAAGACCTGAATAGAATTCGATGGTATCAGAGAACTGCAGAACGGAAAGTTGGGTGAGCTGGTAATTATTCGTAGTAAAATTAACTAGCGCGCACTAAGAACGAAGGATGAGCTATATTAGAAAAAGCGCCATCAACCGCGCTGAGATGCGAAACATTCGGTGACATCGGCTATGGTATTCCATGGCATTGCCGAAAAAAGGCACCGGTGTTATATTAGACAGTTTTAGTTTAGCGTGTTTATCGTATTAGCCGGCTTACCGGAATAGCGGGATCGAAATGCGCATGCGCAGAACGCTAAACGACTCATACCGTTTAGCGTACGCACGCTATTTCAGAGATTAGACAGTTTTAGTATTGCGGAAATGGCACCACGCTAAACGCAATAAAATAGCGGGGTCAGACTGCGCATGCTCAGAACGCTACTTCAGTTTTGCGAGTAGCGTGCGTCCGCTATTTTTCAAATATAGCGGAGACGCTAAACGCTCGCTAAGTTTTTAGCGTTGCAAACATCGTGGAACCCTCGGCCCGAGCGTTTGACATGCAGGCTCGTTTCAAGGCTTGGCGTGGATCCACACGGCTAGTTTGGTTGTCGAACTGCTCAGTTTGCTGCTTTGACTACTCGCAGCTAGATGGTTTTGCGCTTAGCGGCGCATCGTTGTCTTACGCTGTACTAAAACTCTATCGAACAGCGTTCCGCAAAGATTTAGCGTGCGTAACACGCTAACGCTAACGCAAGCATTTTCCGCAATACTAAAAGTCTCTATTTAACGTTACCGTAATTGCGTGGTTTACGTAGTTTGCGTTAAAACATGGCGGCGGTCCCGGTTGCCCGCTTCGATATGAATATGTCGTTGTTGTAGAATTCACTTCGTTCGTAGCAAATGACTGTGTAAGCGGCTTTCGCTTAGTCTCAGGCCGCTTCGACGACAGAGTATTATGGATAACCTTGAGGAATTTTCGACACCGCTTCTAGTTTCAAACGCGCCTAAGCCCAACGAGAGAAATTTTCTCCGAGATGCGAGCGCCACCTATAGGTAAAGTCGGGCGATAGGCGCGACGACGGCATATGGCCTCCGAGATCGGAAGATTTCGGAGGCTATGGTAGACAGCTTGTACTGCTTGTCTGTTTCGCTGCAGAGCCGCGGACATGGGAAGTAAAAATACAACCACTCCTGGCTTCCATTGCGCTGCCTCTCGCAGTTTCCGGACGCACACACACATAGAATTACTTAGGTGCTCTATGTTTGCGAAATTCAAAGCCTAATAGAATAGCGTCCCGCACGTAAACTACGCTATCACGCTATACTAAAACTCTCTTTCTGCAAAGCTCGTTTGCGCAACGCTAACGCTATTTCACGTAACCCCGCTATTACGCTAACGTTAAACTAAAACTGTCTATTGTTGTTTATTAGTAAGTGTAGAAAAACGGAAAGGTAGGCCTCTTTGGGACCACCTCTTCCAAAGTGCGAAAAACTAAAATATTACGGGGGAAAAAAGTAAGAAACATATTCACACTGTATTTACAAGAATGGCAGCGGCTGACAAGATCATAGTTAGCTCGCGAAGTCCAGAGCGTCATCTTCTTAATTCAAGTCATCTGAAAACGTCTTCTTCATCGCTCCGTCACATGACCTCCGGCGGCTGAAGCACCGACCCGGTGCTGGTTAGGAGGCGCTCGAATCATACGGCTTAAGACGTGCGACGTGGACTACATCGGAACGAGGCTGAGCAACGGTGGGGTCAAGAGGGGCGATTTCGTAGGTGACGTCGGTTACTTGACGCAAGACGCGGTAAGGGCCAGAGTAGCGGGAGAGGAACTTCTCCGAGAGGCCAACGCGTCGCGACGGAGACCAATGGAGAACCAGGGCGCCAGGTGTGTAGTGGGCGTCACGATGGCAGGTGTCATATAAGCGCCGCTGATTTTCCTGCGAGTCCACAAGTTGACGTCAGGCAATATGGCGTGTCTGTTGTGCCTGGAGTATGGCGTCCCGGGTGTACTCTGATGTGAAATGCAGGCTATCAGGCAGAAGGGTGTCGAAAGATAGCGTAGGGTAGCGGCCAAACAAGAGGAAGAATGGAGAGAAGCCTGCGGTATCGTGGCGAGAAGAATTATAGGCAAAGGTAACGAATGGTAATGCAACGTCCCAGTCGCGATGGTAAGCGGAGACATACATGGACAGCATGTCAGTAAGGGTCCGGTTGAGACGCTCGGTTAGACCATTCGTTTGTGGATGGTAAGCAGTAGCAAGTTTGTGTTTAGTCGCGCACGAGTGTAGAATGTCATTAACAACTTTAGAAAGAAAGTAGCGGCCTCGGTCGGTGAGGAGCTGTCGAGGGGCACCGTGGTGGAGGATGACGTTTTCTAGTAGGAAATCGGCGACATCGGTTGCACAGCTTGTCGGAAGAGCCCGTGTGATTGCGTATCGGGTGGTGTAGTCTGTTGCTACAGACAGACAGACAAAGAACTTTAATGGAGGTCCTGAGAAGCTCTGTTGCCCCCTCTCAGGGAGGCGACGAAGCCGCGGGCCGCACCCACGTCGGGACGGGGAGACCAAGCTCCAGCGCCGCATCGTGGGCTCTCTGGACAGCCCAAAATTGGCGTCTGTTGCTACAGCAATCCACTTATTTCCCGAAACAGACGTAGGAAAGGGGCCTAAAAGATCAATGCCTACACGAAAGAATAGTTGTGATGGCACGCCAAGTGGTTGAAGGTGGCCAGCAGGGAGTGTGGTCGGCTTTTTTCGTCGTTGACAAAGGTCACACGCAGCGATGTAACGATAGACGTCACGGTAAAGACCAAGCCAAAAAAAAAAAAAAAGCGCCGACGAACGGGGTCGTAAGTCCGTGACACCCCAAGGTGACCGGCAGTCGGCACATCATGAAGCTGGGGGAGAACAGTCCGGCGCAGATGCATAGGGACAACTAAGAGTCGGTGAGGTCCGTCAGGGCGCATGTTACAGCGGTACAATATGCCATCGTGGAGTTAAAACATTCGAAGGGAAGGGTGGGGCGTAGTTGAAGTCAGCCGGTGAATAAGGTCTTGTAAGAAGTCGTCCCGGCGTTGTTCCGTTCCGATATCGTGAAAAGCACTCAAAGAGAGAACGGTGACAGGAATGTCAGCCATAGAAACGTCAGGTGGGTCGACAGGATGGCGCGACAAGTAGTCCCCATCTTGGTGTAACCGGCCGGTCTTTTATACAACTGAGTAGTTGTATTCTTGAAGGCGCCGAGCCCAGCGGCCAAGGCGCCACACACAGAGACAACACAGAGCGTGGTGGTCAGTGATGACTGTGAATTGCCGGCCGTACAAATAGGGGCGAAATTTTCCCACTGCCGAAACGAGAGCCAGACACTCGCGCTCAGTGGTAGAATAGTTGCGCTCAGCAGGGGAAAGAAGGCGGCTGGCGTAAGCAATAACACGTTCTTGACCTTGTTGTTGCTGGGCCAGGATAGCTCCAATACCGTGGCCGCTGGCATCGGTACGGACTTCTGTTGGAGCTGATGCGTCAAAGTGAGCGAGAATGGGAGGCGAAGTAAGCAGCCGGATCAGCTCAGTGAAAGCACCAGCTTGCTCACGGCCCCAAATGAAGGCAGCGTCCTTCTTGAGGAGCTGAGTAAGAGGGCGTGCAATGTCCGCAAAATTGCGGACAAACCGACGAAAGTAGGAGCAGAGGCCCAAGAAGCTGCGAACGTCCTTGGCGCACGCTGGCACGGGAAAGTCCTTCACTGCCCGGATTTTATCTTGATCAGGACGTACACCAGAAGAATTGATGAGATGTCCGAGCACAGAAATTTCACGACGACCGAAGTGGCATTTGGACGAATTCGTCCCAGTAAGGTCGAATAAATCCCAGTACGAGGCAAGGAGGCAACGCAGTTCATTGGCACACTGGGGCGGAAGGTCGGGGGCAATCATTTTCATTGGGGCACCAGCAGAACAGTCTATCAAGGCGGAATGGGCTGAGAGAAAGTCAAGTCCCAGGATTAGGTCGTGAGGGCAGTGTTCTAGGACAGAATAAAACAGAAGTATGATGATCGGCGACACTCACACGAGCTGGACACATGCCAATAACGGCCGGCATTCCCCCGTCGGCGACTCGGAGCACAGGCGACGGGGCAGGAATGAGGACTTTCTTGAGACGATGGCGAAGCTGAGCACTCATCACAGATACGTGCGCGCCAGTGTCAATCAGAGCCGTAACAAGTACACCATCCACGTTCACTTTGATGAGGTTCCGATGTGTGGGCAGGGTCAGAAGAGGATTTCGGCGTCGGGTCGGTATAGCAGCATCACCTCTAGGTGCTGCACCCGTTAGTTTTCGGAAAGCGTGCGCCGGAAGGAGCTTGGGGACGGTGACCGACGCGATGGGGGCGAGCGGGAGAAGCGGCGATGTGGCGAAGGAGAGCGGCTAGAGCGGGTGGGCCGAGAAGTGTCGCCAGGAGTTACATGGTTGTGTGTGCGGTGAGAAGCGAGAAGCAGCGTGAGGCGGACGGTCGGATGGGAAATAGGGCCAAGGGGTCGAATTCCACGAAGAGCGGCAGTGACGTGAAATATGACCGATACGGCCACAAGTGAAGCATATTGGCCTGTGCGCCATTCAGCCAGGTTGCGATACCGCGGAGGGGCATTCACGTTTAGAGGGCGCATGGCCGAGGTGGACGAAGCGTAGTCAGGCCGATTAATGGAGCAGACGTTGGTCAAGCCAACGTTGGCCAATTCCTGGCGTACGACGGTCTGGATCAGGAAAACGGTGGCCTGGCAATTGTCGGAGCCAAGGGTTGGGGTTGGGGTAGGAGATGCGGCTTCGATTTCACGCTGGATGATGTGGACGATGTCATCAGAGCGATTGGGCGTAGACAGACTGCGGAGGTCTTCGCAGGTGGACGTAGCTGCCGTGTTGGGGAGGCGAGTGGGCAATGCGGCGGCTCTTGGCTTCTTCAAATCGCCGGCATTCGGTAATTATGGCTTGTACAGTAGAAGAATTCTTAAACACAAGGAGGTGAAAGGCATCATCTGCTATACCCTTCATGACATGTGCTACCTTATCAGCTTCGGACATTCTCGGATCCACTTTGCGGCACAGAGCGAGCACGTCCTGAATATATGTGAGGTAGGACTCGGTGCACGTCTGGACTCGCGAAGCGAGGTCTTTTTGAGCGGCGCGCTGACGTCCAACAGGCTTTCCAAACAAATCCCTGAGCTTCTGTTTACAAATGTCCCAGGTGGTAAGTTCCTCTTCGTGGGTCTGAAACCAGACGCGTGCCGTTGCCGCGAGATATATTATCATATTAGCCAGCATGGCGGTCTGGTTCCAGTGGTTGCTCGTGCTCACCCGCTCATAAAGTTGAAGCCCATGTTCAACATCCGTGTTGTCAGTGCCGGAAAAGGTGCCGGGGTCGCGCGGTT
Organism: Dermacentor silvarum; assembly: GCF_013339745.2. NCBI lineage: Eukaryota > Metazoa > Arthropoda > Arachnida > Ixodida > Ixodidae > Dermacentor > Dermacentor silvarum. The sequence continues at coordinate 183,406,414 of NC_051157.2, forward strand.
GTGCCAGAATGACGGTTGGCGTGGGGGCCGACGAGCCCGAAGCATCCTCGCCTTGAGCTGGCATGGTATATGCAGCCAAGGAGCGCCCGCTGCGTAAATCCGTCTTGCGCTTGAGCCCGCAAACTCCACCAAAAATGTTACGGGGAAAAGAAGTAAGAAATATATTTACACTTTATTTACAAGACTGGCAGCGGCTGACAAGACCATAGTAAGCACGCGAAGTCCCGAGCGTCGTCTTCTTCAAGTAATCTCAAAACGTCTTCTTCATCGCTCTGTGACAATATATAGAAAAAGATTCGGTAGTACCCATCTCACAATGGCTGTCGACGTTAATGCGTTTAGCATTGAATCAGTGTAATGACAGCACAATCGAAACGAGTATGTATGAGGCGTGTACTGCAGCGGGAATCCCGCGATTTGATGATGATTATTATTTACTCGCATGCGCTTTAAAACGAGGCGTTGACAAATAGTCACCTAACCTGCTTGATTTAATCAGGTATAATGTACATGTTTCTCATTCTAGCATTCTTGTATACATCTCCATTATCTTTTATTTACCCTCAAAACTTCTTTATCTATCTTGTATAGCTACCTATGCCTGTAACGGATCCGGTCGCATCGATTTTTTCCCTGCTTTTTTTTCCACCTTCCTTAAAAAATTCAGGAGATGCATGGCACGCCGGTGCGTGCGAACGCTGATGATTGTTCCCTCGCTTGCCGCTCACTCAGTGGCACACATACAATGACCATAGTTGGTGAGCATGTTCAATGAAGAGCGGTAAATACCAAGTGGTACAGCTCGCTAATGCGTTGGCGTGAAAGACGTTCATTTAAAAGGGGCACATACCCAATGTATTTGTGGCGCAGCCTGCTAAATCGACGGGTTGTTGTCCTTGAAGAACCCGTGCGATGTGCGCTCGATTCCGCCCAGGATAGGAGACATTTAAAGAATCGTTTTTGTTATTGTAGTGTGGCACACACCTTCTGGCACATACCCTGTTGCCCAAGCTGGCATCAAAAATGTTTATTGAAGGCCAGCACACAGCGATTGGCACATGCCCAGCGCTTCCAGTATGCGCTTCATTTCAAAAAGTTTCACTGAAGAATGGTACGCACCCATTCCCGCATCTACAGGCACCCACGTCTACAGGAAAGGGGTTCGTTGAAAGATGTACACATTGCCACATACGCAGTGACTGAAGTTGGTCTGACGGTTGGTTTCCAACCCTGTTCCCTCAGCACAGCCCGCCCGATGCTCCAACCATTCAACCATGGACTGCACGGTGACTCAGGTTGGTGGTAAAATGGTTAGATGCAAACACACATAGACACAGATGTCCCGGAAAGTCCGTGCAGTATCCTAAGAATGCTAACGCATTAAACTTGAGTTTCATGACTTACATCAGGGACGCGGTCGCATTTGGTTACGTGAAACGCCTCTTTCGTGCCGCAGACGATGCAGTGGCACTGTACGGAAATGGCGTAACAAAATAGAGAAATTACATTTGTTCACACATTAGAAAGCTTATATGCCTAACTTATGGCACAGGTAGTCAGAGTCTTGCCTCTAATTTTGGAACCATGCTAGCTCCCTATTTGCAAACCTATTTGCAGCGGGTTCATTTGTTTTCCAGAGGGCGTTTCGGTGCTATATTGCTTAAAAAATGGCCCCCTTACTGGTGGCGCCCGAGACCTAGCCCACGGTGCTCAAGCCCGCCGCACTCGTATATGGATGGGGCCCCTTCCCTTGGCTCAATCTCCTGCGCTTGTGCTCTCTACATATGGAGACGGACACGTTCCGCCGTGGTAAAAGGGTTCGGATATTCCTCTATCTTGCTTCCCGAGTCTCTCCACGTCATTTCCGGACCGCGCGTATCGAACGACGTGGTGCCATAGCAAAGCAAGCGCGACATTTGTGCAAGAAATTGCGAACTTGTAGGCCTTATTACTCCTGATGAGCGCAGGTTTGAGTTTGATGGATTACACGTACTATGGCTGAGTAAGCTCTCTCAAACTCGACTACTTCCACTCGGATCGACAAACGTACTGCCAAGATATATATATGTCTCTGTGAATTGCCGAGCGAGAGACTAAATTTAGGTTCGATTTCGTCATGAGTGACGCGACAGCTGTGTCACATGTGCACTCGGTTCATGCATGAACGAGTAACGGCTTCCTTCCTCTACCGGACGATACCAAAGTAAGGCATGTGGCTAGTGCGGTTGCAAATATATAAGCGACATGTTTTCGTCATGTGCAATTTTAGCAAGCGACCCCCTCTGACTGATATTAAAGAAGTTTCACGTAAAAAAAAACGCTGAAAAATACGAGACTTAAATAACAGATCAAGAAACAGCAAAACAACCACTGTGCATACTCCAACACAAGCCTCAAGCATATAAATAGGGCCATTACGGACATTGCCACTGGAATCATGGGCGTTGTTATTTGGTGCGGTGACAGTCATGAATGACAGTTAAACTTGCCTGTACACTTAATAAGTGAAACATGAAACTCGCACTCTGAGGCGGTCCATGCGATTGCTGCCCACAAAAAGTAACGAAGGGCACTGACGGCATGCCTTAGCTTATAAGGGCTTGACCGCGGACCAAGCACTTTGCTCACTGATAGAGAGCATCCGTCAAGAGGGTGCAAACGGTCACTACCGACGTTCGTAATTGAAATTCCTGAAAACCGTCTATGACCATTTGTGCTACATATAGATGAGGCTCGAATTGATGCATGTGCCATGCAGCAACAAAAGTGACTCGTTGCTTTCGGCGACCGCCGTTCCTGTCCCAAAAACCTTCGAACGTGATCGAAACCGGGACACCCTCTCGGGGAGGTAATGTGACGCTGTCGTCAAAAAACACGCTGCCTGGGTTTACGTCTGCTTTCTTCGACTCGCCCTGTCGCTCGTTCCATCGCGAAGGCGAGCACGCGCTCACACTTTTAATTGTGTCGTACTCATGAAGAAATGGGGATGGGGACGGTTTCAATGGGGATGCTCGACGGCCATCAATACTCGGGCCCGCTTGTGCTGATCGTACTACGGCCAAAGATTGGGCGTGAATTGCGGCTGTTAGAGCTGGACAGGGAACGGCGAGTCGCAGAGCTTCCGCGTACTGAGCGTTTGCTGAAGCTGGGGAAAATCCTGCCACAGGTTGCGCAGACCTTCTAGAGCTGTTCGCGCACGACGGAAAGGAATAGAAGAGCTTCTTGTTAGGCCTATAGTTGGTCCGAGGAATAGCTCGCGAAGCTGGTCGGTGGCTCGGTGCTGCTCCTAAAGGTTGCGAACATGTCGAGAACTGACACTTCGTTTATTTGGCCATTGAAGACGGTGGACTGCTGATGAAGCATCTTCTTTATCATGACGGCTTCAGTCAGGAACTGGCAGAAAGTACTTGGGGGGTCATCCATATTTTGCCGTTGTACCTTTTTTCTTGCTTATACCGGTGTGATGTTCGTAGACAAGAGAACTCGCCGGGTACGAACAGAGGATGTGTGAGTGAGTGAGAGAGATAGTACTGAGAAGGGAAATGCAAGAAGTTTAACCAGGCTGATGGCGATTGGCTACCCTGCCCTTTTTAAGGGGGGTAAGGGCACTTTAACATTACAAGTTCACAGTATGCACGCACACACACGCAATGAAGCGTTCATCGCTGAGTCACAGGCTGTAATATAAGTTTTTGGGCTGCAAGTAGCACAGCAGCGCTTTTCTGGCCTCGCACATTGCAGTCACACGTGACCATGGTCCCAGTATCTTCTAGTTTTTCTAAAGCAGTATGAAGGGCATGCCTTCGATTCTCATATGGCTGGCAGAGACACAACGGTTGCTTGAGAGTTTCTTATGCAGATAGTGCCACAAGTGTCAAAATTAGCACTGTTTTCCGTTATCATTAGGAATGACCAGCTGTGTTCGCAAAACAAACATTTATTCTCAGGCGGCAGAGCAATCTTCACGTGGAATAATTACGTGGTAAGAGTTGTAATTTCAGATATGGATTCATTTCGTGCAAGCCCAGCTTAATGAACTCCGGCGGGTATATTGTCTACACACACGTGTACTTGTCTATCTTTCGCCAGTGACCGCTTTTCACCGGCTAACAAATGTTAAACGTTATCGCTCAGCGCAGGACACGCCTGCATGTATCGGAAGTTATTAGAATGTTATCGATGGTTCTATCCGCTGTCTATTGTCACCAAACCTTGTGTAATATGATTGTATGCGCGACGCGAATTGTGTAGTACTTTCTGGAAGACACGCGGGCACCAGCGATAACTCTGGAACCTTTGACGACTCATGTATAAAAGCCCGCGCGCTTGACCCGCTGACCAGATATTTTCGACGACCGCTGACTGTGCTCCCCGCTATCGTTGTTCTTTGAGTGTAGCCTATTTTTGTGGGCACAAGTCCGCCCACTAAAAAGCTAGTTTCGTCATTCGCAGTATTGCTGCCGTTTTCTTCATCGTCACTACTACGTGACATATATATATATATATATATATATATATATATATTGTAAGGGGGTTTATTTACAAGCAGGTCTGCGCTGGCGGTACGGAGGGACAATCCCTTTGATGTCGTCGTAACCTTCCTAAGCAAACGGCAGCGTTTCATGTCTATCACTGAAACTGCAGCACCAGTGTCCACAAGCGCAAGGGTATGAAAGCCATCCACAAAAACGTCGATGAGGTTGGCCGGAGAAATGTGAGGACTTGAATTGATCGACGACGACGCAGTTCGTGCCTCGGGAACTGCGGCATCTAGTTTTCCGCGTCAGAAGGGCAGGGACGACGGCGCATAGGTGAAAGAGAGCGACGTCGAGGGGATGGAGATCGGTGGGTAGCGGACGGCAGGCGCTCGGGCAGGCGCTCGGGCGAAGAAGATTGTTGTAGCGGCGCTGTGCCATCAAAGCGTCTAGAATTGTACGCAGACGGTCGCATGGCGTCTATTTGAACAGGAGGGCGACGGCGGCAGAAGCGTGCCACATGTCCTTCATAACCGCAAGAATAGCATATAGGGCGATTGTCCGCAGTGCGCCATGGATTTGAAAACGTGGGGACTGGTCGACTGAACGGAACAGGTGGTGGTCGAACGGCTGCCGGCGCGGAAGAATAGGTTGGCTGACGATGCAACCCGGCATCGACGACTTGCGCGTACGTCAAGGGCGCAGACTCCGGAGGTGTCGGACGAGCGAAAGGCAAAGCGTCAGTGACCTCTTCCCGGATAACTTGGCGTATGACTGGGGCCAGATGTAGCGCCTGTGCTGGCTCGGGCGTGTTCGATAAAATAGAGAGTTGTCTGGCGACCTCCTCACGCACGAACTGCTTGATCTGAATCAACAGTGCATTCTGGTCACCCAGAGTCAAGGCTGCGATCGAGTCGTTCTGTTCCAGAGGGCGTCGAGTTTGGGCGCGTTGCTTGCGCAATTCGTCGAAACTGTGGCACAAGCTGACAACATCTGCGACGGTTTGTGGGTGCTTGGCCAATAACCTTTGAAATGCGTCATCGGCTATTCCTTTCAGGATTTGCTTGATCTTATCCGACTCGTGCATCGACGGGTTGATATGCTTACACAAGTCGACGACGTCTTCAATATAGCTGGTGAAGTTCTAACCGGGTTGTTGAGCGTGTTCACGAAGTCGCTGTTCTGCGCGAAGCTTGCGTAACGCGGGGCGGCCGAAGATTTCTGGAAAAGTGGTCTTGAACGAGGCCCAGTTATGAATCTCCGCTTCGTAATTGCGGAACCAGAGACTGGCGACGCCGGTCAAGTAAAATATGACATTGGTCAGCCTAGTCGCATCGTCCTATTTGTTGACTGCGCTCACCCTCTAATAAGTGGCCAACCAGTCCTCGACGTCTTGGTATTCAGTCCCGCGGAATATCGGCGGGTGACGCTGAGGCACCACGCCGGGACAGACGGTGGGTTGAGTCTGAGAGGGGCCTTGGGTGGTGGTTTCTTCAGCCATCGCTGGCGCTGGAGGCAGGGTACGGCTTCGTAGTTCCAGGTTGGGTGACTAGAAGACTACCCCGAACCTCCACCAAACTGTAAGGGGGTTTATTTAAAAGCAGGGGCTACGTAACAACAGCCTTGGCCCAAGAGCGTCGGTCGCTGTCTCGCGCTCTCCGGGCTGCCGGACGTCGTCGTCCTCCCTCAATAATTCTTGACCCTCTTCCCCACTACAATATATATATATATATATATATATATATATATATATATATATATATATATACAGGGTGTTTCAGCGAACACTTTCAAAAATTCTTAAAGGGACACTAAAGAGAAACAGGAAGTTCAGCTGGAATAAAAGAGGGACTTTCAGGAATGCATGAAGTTTTTGTTGTGTGCAAAAATATGAGTTATTAGCGGAGAAATTCGTCAACAAAGACCAAATATTTCTTCCTCAATTTCTCTCACCCCAGATTTGGCGCTGAAGCAGTGTCGTCACAGATTGCATTGCTCTCAGCGAATCAGAATGCGCCATGATACGTCACCGCTTGCGTAAACGGCCGAGGCGCTGGATGCATCATGGCTGCATGCATGGTCGCTGCGTTTGCGTTCGCCGCGATGGATACCGTTGCTGCCGCTGAACCTTGCAACGAAGAGCTTGCCAGGGAAGCAGGACTGCATTTCAGCGATATTCAGTGAAACGGAGCGCGAAATGATCCTCCGTGCTCGAGCGGTAGGTGTTTCCGAGTGCGATGGCGGTGAGCCGCCGGCCGCGCCGGCGGAAAGCAGAGCTTCGTTTTCGTCGATGGAAGGCGAAGCGTGCGGTCCGCCAGGCGACGATGTTACCGACAGAACAAGCGTAGAAAGTTGCGCACGTACTCGGTGTGGTTATTTCGTGGCTTTATTTAATGACATTCAGCACTCACCGAGCCGCCAGTTTGCTGCTGCAGGGGCACCGGTAGGGGGTTTGATGAAGGCCGCAATGAGGGAACAGCTGCTCGAGAAAGAACTGGCCTCTGGGGCACGCCAAGATGCTTTCCGAGGGCAAGATTATACACATAATCGAAGGGCGAGAAATGCAGAGAGCACACCATGGGTTTCTCTGGCTCTTTTGCCGTTTTATCATCGGCAGAGCACTGAGCCATTGCGAACGCCGGGGAGCCGGGGCTCTCCGCGCGACACCACATGAAAGGACACAATTGAGTCAACACTGCCACTACCCCTGAACAAGCAAGCGCCTTGGGCCATTTATACAGCCCTCAACACTACACACACGAGGCATTTTCTGGCTGTTTCCAGCGAAGTCAACGTTCTTCGAGCCACGCAACACGCAACCAAACACCGTAGAGCGGAACAGGCGCGGGCGACGATGCATTGACCAAAAACGAAACTACGAAACTATCATGGCCGCATGTATCGCCATGCCATTTTTTCTTATTTATCTAATTTTGTGCTAAACTTGTACTTCCTCGCTTGAAACGGTTTAAAAAGTTGGCAAATGCTGTTGATGTACGTTTAAAGCGTATTTCATTTTGCGTTTTATTAACAGTGATAAATCGCTCTCGACCAATCGCGACCAGCCTGCATTTGTAATCTCCGACGTCACGAACGTGTAGTGCGGGAATTTCGAAGGGTCGTCAGCACCTATCCTTCAGTTTTTCGCTATTTTCTCGCTTATTAAACATCTGTTCGCAGTAAGAATGGTATGGCTGTGATCGTGAAAGGATAATCTACCATTTAAGCTCAACTTCCGGTTTCTCTTTAGTGTCCCTTGAAAGGTTGCCTGTAGCAGATAGCACAATTCTAGTTCATGAGCTGGTCTAATCGAAGAGGCGGACATTACTTGTACAAGAAATTGAAATTCATAATCAAATAATTACCAGAAATGCACTAATTAAGTTTTTAACTAATTACCTGATGTCCCATATTGCAATTTACAAATTGTAGCCATGGAGTTCGCAAGGCGGATCCAATTGGAACGAATTCTCTGGATGACACCAGTTTCGAGATACTATTTTCCGAACTTTGTGGAGAAATGCATTGGCGTTCCAGTTAGTGTCTTAAAAAAACGTTGCTGTATGCATTGAAGCACAAAATTAACTGGAACGCCAATGCATTTCTCGGCAAGGTTCGGTAATTAATACCTGGAAACTGGTGTCATCTTGAAAATTCCAAGTGGATCCGCCTTGCGAACTCCACGGCTACGATTTGTAAATTGCAATATGGGCCATCAGGTAATTAGTTAAAAACTTCATTAGTGAATTTTTGTTAATTAGTCGATTATGCGTTTCAATTTCTTGTGCAAGTAATGTCCGCCTCTTCGAGTAGACCAGCTCATCAACTCGAATTTGGCTATCTGCTACAGGCAACCTTGCATAAATTATGAAAATGTTCGCAGAAACACCCTGTATATATATATATATATATATATATATATATATATATATATATATATTAGCGTAATGGTACGGGAAAGAACACTAATTTGCAAGGCTGCGGCCGTTCTAGGCAGCTGAATCGAATTGCTTTCGGCTTTTGTATGTGCCGCGCGTGCAGTTTTATCGGTACTTTCATTGCCTGTGACTCGAGGTGCCTGGGAAACCATTGAAGTGTTATTATGTGTCCTCTGTCCACAGCGCAAGGGTAATAAATTCTTATCTACACTAGTTGTTTATGTGGGTCCCGGTGCAAAGAGGGCAGGAGAGAGCCTTTGAATTGAAATAAATATATAGCCAGCAATCAGGCGAATGTTGAGTAATAAAAGACTGCGCTATGGAGGGCGAGAATTTCGGGCCCTGTCGACCTTATGCCGCGAGAAATTTTGAATTTCTCGCGTGTCGTCATCGAACGGAATAACCACCGCCAGTGGAGCTGGTCAAAGTCGAAGAGCCATCTGCGCAATGGTGAATTCGATCGGAATACGCAGCATGCAGTAAGTGGAAAGCGGCTTGCTTCAAGGCAAATGCGGGCAAGTCAATCTTTTTCCCAGTCCTGGAAAACTAAGGCGTACTTGTGCCTCCCGGAAACACCACAAAACAGACTGTGGTCCTGCAGCAGGCGCGAAACCAAGATGGAATAGAGGAAGGGTACAGGAGGCGACAGTGTTCCGAAATGTCCCCTCTGGTCTACTTTCCGAAAGAGAAGCAAGACGTTTATACTGTCGCCGGCAAAGGTGTAGAAAAAAAGTACGTTTTCAGCGTGTCTGCGGCAACATACGTAGTGATGGACTGATGACAATTGTAGTGGCAGTTGAGGTGCATCAAGGGACAGACCAAAGCAGGTTCTATGCGCTTATAGCCTTCCATGCTCTCAAGCACTCAGACAACTTCCTGGCGCTTAACATTACTGAAGTGCTGTAACGTAAGAATGCTACGAAGAGCGCTCTGTACAGTTGGAGCATAGAAAACACCGACGGTCCCAATGTTTTCCCTGTGATGATATGGAAAAGATGATTGATTGGCATGAGTCTATTTCTGGGATAGAACACATGGGTGCTCCAGGAGAGGTACCGGTCGACAACTATGCATAAAAATGGATGGGTTCTTTTATGCGAAATAGGTTTGCCATTTATGGATACCGGATATGAAGTCATCGAATTTAGTGTAAGGCGACTAAGGCACTTTTTTTACGTTTAGATGCTGACGCGTCTGTCGCGATAGGCAGACGTCAGCGTTGACGCCTTTTGTATTCCTGCGCCGGCCTGCCAGCGAGTCACTCCTGAAGCCAAGATGCAGATGTGTACTGCGTAAATTGACATAATGGCAGTTTGTGGTACGGATTCCACCAGCTCAAGCAGCGCCATACGTTAGGTCAGCCTAGTCGTGTGTGGGCCCAGCCGAGCGCATATGCAAATTTTTAGGGGTGTTTCCTGGCTGAAGGAGTGTTTGCCACTTGTGTCGCAGGCCTCGTAACATGCAGCTTTAACCAACAGGTCGGTTTGCCATAAAGTGAGTGCGCATACTATTGGTCTTCAATTTAACAATACTACCGAGCGGGCGGGAATTAACACATACGCGAATCACATTGTCGTGCGGAGTGTTCACAATGATCTGCCACGACAAGCAGCCACCTTGCAGGAAGTGCTTCACGCACTTCCTGCAAGGATCGGCAGGTTCGACACTTTAGGCGAAGATGACATTTGCCGGTTGAGAATAGGTAGGACCGCCGATGCTTCTGAGCGCGCGCCAACCATGCACCTGCAACACCCTGGCGGCCCATGGTATGCAAGCTCTCCAGTTGCACATACTCCGTGTTGTGACCACGGCAAATGTCTTTCACAAAATGCTATTATGCTATAACCTTCGTAAGAAGAAATGCCAGCCAATTTTGATGATGGGCATATCATTGAAAGCCGCGGGGCAATGACCAAGAACACTTGCGATTGAAAAACTTTAGGAATTATACCCCCGATCCTGAGTATCCACTCCAAGGCCAATAAAGCCCGCTTGCTTTTTTGGCTGACTCAGAAACTTCGCCCAGAAACTCGAAGCACGGCAGCGTAGATACAGAGCAAATGGCTTGGAAAACGACTGCGCACTTGCTCGTAAACGCCAAGTGTCGTTTACCGGTGCAAATAAATATTTAAAAAAATCAGTCCAGGACGAGCGAGGTTCAGCGTGTAGTACGTGTGATGGTCTGCTTTCTGTCGGGCGTGTTTACTGTTTTGAAGCGCCACAAGTTTACTTTAAGAGAAGCGATTCCAGGTCCAACTTGCGCAAGAGTGCTAATTTGGACCAGTTGGTTGAGCGTCCACGTACTGAACAAACAGTGCAGACAACAGGGTTGCGGCAAAATGGCAACACAGGTACGGGAAGAAGAAAATAGGTGCGCTGTGTGACCATGTTACCATACTCCTATTATCTGCCCTATTTATGCAGTATGTCCAACTTGGTCTTATTCTGTATACCAGCAAATGGTCGCTAAACAACAACAGCATTCCTCGCGAAAACAACTGAAAGCTGTGCTTCAGCCGTTTCACACAGCTCTTGCGATCCGCATGATTTTGTCGCGTACTTCTAACCTAATGGACCGAAGTGCCACTAACGTACTCCCTTCGGTGGCCCGGCATTATCGAGAACGTGGGCATTTGAAATAGCTCCTGCGCACTAGTACTATATGAGTGGTACGTGTTCTTGAGCTAGTCGGTTCATACTGAACAACTGGAGAGAATTTGTTCGCAATTGTTCACAAGTACTATGTTTTCTGCTTAAAAAGCACAAGTCTCGTATGATATACAACCAACGAGGTGTATGATCGTTTGGTGGTTAGCTGAATTTATACTGCAATCTCTTGCAAGTTATTTATTGCAATGAACTGTTGAGTTAGACTGCTAGGAAGGATGGAGATTCTTACTATGATAAGTTATCCAGACATTTTCTACACATGTATCGGCAGTAATATGGAGACTCCTGGCTTGATAACTCCTGATTGGTAATTGAACATTGACGGCGATGATAGTATTGAGGGCGCGAAATACCATTTATCACCCCCTGCCCCATTTTTTGTACATGCCACTTTTTGAGCAATGAGCAACATGAATCGGTAAACGATTCGTGCTTTTTCGTTCCTCACGTAGCGTTGTGATTCTCTAGCAGCGTGAAAGGACAGCAAGACGAATGGCGGCGCTGGCCTCGGAGTACCTGTCCTTCGCGGTGAGACTGGTGGCACTGTGCTTTGGCCAGCCTCTCGGTTGGCGGGACGATCTTCTAGTCACCAGGCATCAGGATCCGCCGGAGCATTTGCCGTTGTGCTCGGCGTCGTTAGAAAGCGTCCGTCGTCATCGGCGACCGCCTGTCGGCAGGACAAAGCGAAAGTTCACCGGGCAACTGACTCATTCAAGAAAGTAAGTAAATTGTCACTACCATGCAATGACCAATGGTCGAACAAGACATGTCTCAAGCTGTAGCCAACGTTGCGGCACCGGGACTTGTCTTCGGGAGGCATATGCACTAAAGCGCGATATATATGCACTAGACCTAATATAAAAGGGATATCGGACGCACGCGTTTCTCTCCTTTTCGAGACGCTGCAGTGAAATTTGGTAGCAACAGATATAGCTGGGTGCGTCATTCTGACGAGTAAGAATGAAGCCAGCTGACACCAACACCGAAGTAGGCATCAGAGAAATGAACCCCCATTATTTAATCAGAACGTCTAGTGATGCAAGGGGATGGTAGATTTGTGTTCGTGGTCATATTATAATAAAGACTAGAGAAATGAAAGTGTAAGAATGCAGAACTTGCCGCCGGTGTGAGCCGAATCCGAAGCTTATCATCCGCACGCGGCCACGCCGATGCTCTGGGTCATCCGCGCTCGTGATACATGACTGTTCATGTCCTTCGTCTTCGGGAGCGTTTTGCTCTGCTGCAGATCCGGATTGAATGAACTGAAGCGTATGTGTCGTTACTACGTCGCCACGATAGACAGACTACGATAAAATCATTACGTTACTAGGATAAACGCGGTAACGCATGCAGAGGGCTTGTGATTGCTTACCGTTTTGAACAAGGCACAGTGCACGGATGCTGCGGCCTGGTGTGCAGGTGTGCGGCGCGCCTGGTCCTTTCGGTGTGGCTGCTGTCTATCGTGGCTGTGCTCACAGCGGTGCAGTCGCGTCTCATCTCGCGCCTGCGCAGCCCGCCGGTCCCCTCCGCTTTGGACAGTGCCGAGCTGCTGCGAGACGCGCTGGCACGCGGCGTCGTGCGGCCCTGCCTGGTCAGCAAGACGGGTGCTGCCGAGTACGTCCTCCAGAGGAACATCCAAGAGCAAGTGTGTCAATTGTTTGTCCTTAGATGATCTTCTTTCTTTCATGGTTACCAAAGTGGGTGGTGTCCGCATCCCATCCTCACATTCACTCTTGCCTTCACCCCCTCCCACCTTGTTTAGCGATGGCATGATCAGAGAAATCGAAACCTAAAGGGACTTAGCATCAAACGGAGCGAAAGTTAATTTAGAAGCGACTATGTATTGGCAGAACACTAGATGGGGTGATGAAGTTAGGAAATTTGCAGGCGCAAGTTGGAATCAGCTAGCGCAAGACAGGGGTAATTGCAGATCGCAAGGAGAGGCCTTCTTCCTGCAGTGGACATAAATATAGGCTCATGATGATGATGATGATGATGTATTGACGTAATTAGTAACTCAAGGTCGAGAAACAGGTAAGGAAGGGATATGCAGCCGCTTTATTTCACAGTAAGCGCTGCCCAGCGTCAGAATACTGGGACAGAAGTTCCTATAGTCTTACATGGCCTCCGAAACTCCTGTACACTACTGTTGCAACCACGCGGCGACCTATAATCTCAAAGGCCGTGCAATTTTGGCGCACAGCGATGCCACCGCTTAAGAGGTTATACCGTATATACGTAAACTCCTTGGTCGCCGCTTGACCTACATTTGCGCATTTGCATGTGCGCTGTGATCGCGCATGCACAGAAAATGCTCAGTTTATTTTGACTGATTCCGTGCATGGGAGGCGTGAGTAGCCAAGTGCTGACCCAACCCCTAATACCCCCCCCCCCCCCCAACTCAAAAAAGAAAGAACGATTGGTATCTGCTTACCAGGGCAGCCATACTAGACAGTGGGCGTCGGAAGCGACCTGTGGAGTCATGACCGCCATTTTTGTGCTCCACATATTCGTTCGTGCAAACATGGCCGCCTGCATGCACACTGTAATTTGTGGAGTTCCCAAATACAGTTTACATCTCGGGACTTTCCAAGATGGAAACGGCCATTTAGGAACTCAGTCAGCCAGCGCTCTGGCCTTGCCTATAGTTTCTCACATACGCCAAATCCGAGGGCCCACGCCGCGCAGCTCACCACCGGGACAATCACCGGTTGTACGTAGAACGGCGCTCGTAGCAAGTAAATGTTTTCTTCTTCATTTCCATCTCAGGTTGCCTTAAAAAAAGAGAAATTGCACTTTAATGTAAGTGCAGCCAGTGTTTAATCTGGCCATGGCGAGGACTCCCAAACAGGCTACATGTCACATCAGGACAGTGTGATAAGCTGTGCCAATAGCAGTGGGACCGGGAATTCCAGTGTCGATACGCGGCACGTCATGTGGAGCACCTCTGCAACTAAGGAAGGAAAGATTGGAGGAGGAAAGACAATGAGATTAACCAGTTTAGCACAACCGGTTTGCTACCCTACATATGGGAGAGGGATGGGGGAGAATGAAAGATGGGCAAGAGAGAGAGCACATAGCACAGCACACTCATGGTCATTCACAGTCCGCCACTCTTGCGTGGTACGTGACATCACTGTCACAGTCGCTTGAACCTCTGCAAGAGTGACGCTAAGAAAGTTAGGTGGCTGGCGGTATATGGCGTTTCGACGTTCTTCGAACCATGGCTAGCGATATCGTATTAGAGTCGTTTATACAAGCCTGTCTGTGCAGTGTTTATTCAAATGAGCGCATCACTCAAGTCATTGTGCACTGGAGGTATGTTGAACGTTGTCTGCTAGAAAATGTGGAAAAAGAAAATAAAGAACGCGCCATGAAATCGAACAGTTTAACTGATAATGCAGGTTGTCGTCGAACTGGGTGATTTTGTACATCTTCCAGCTGGCGGTGTTGTCCTTCATTGTGGTTACTCTGTGTACGTTTTGTTTCGAGAGCATTGACCAGAAGGCATGAAAACACACTCCAGATATTCGAATATTCGCTTTACCATCATGCACATCCCACGCACTGCGGGAGTCGGGTTTAGCTAAGTGAAGCTGCGGTGATCTGACAAGGCGAAACAGCGCGTCTCGACAGGAGACGCGTGGCGTATAGACACGGAGTCCCCCACTAAGGCGCGCCTCATAATCAGATCGTGGTTTCGGCGCGTAAAGCCCCATATATATATATATATATATTTTATTTTACGGCAAATAATATCAAAATGGTTATTCAGCACTTTCGTAAAATAATTGTTTTAAAAGCAATGTAAGATGTTTCGAAAGAGTTACGCGGCGTTACTGTATCGCAGTGTACCCATTATCAGAGCGATCGCTCTGATAATGTGTACTTTTGTGGTTTAATTAAAACCAGTGCTGCCATTCCGATAAAGTGGGATGTTTCACTAAAACAGCATTCAAACTCTGCTAAAATGACCTACAGATTCTTCAGGCGCCAATTGGCTAACGGTTTCTTCTTTCGCTCCACCATGGCAAAGTACCGTGGTATACTTTGTTGGGGCCAAGTTAGAACGTATTGATGACTGTGTGTGGTCTTTGCTCGCACCGAGGCAGGCACCCAGGACGGTGGCAGATCTCGCCGTCCTCGACCAGCTGCGTCGTGTGGCAATGCGCAACCTGACGGAGAGCGTGGCGCCCACTCCGCTAGACTGCCTGGCCAAGGTGGAGCGTGGGACGCACGTCTACGTCGACTACCGTGCCGCCCTGCAGATCCTCCGCTGGAGAAGGCGACGCCCTTCCACCGGACCATCGACATCTCCAGGTTCGTATACACAGCTCTTTGGCATCGGTTGACTGATTTATTTGACTATATCGGGCATTGCCGGCAACTTTCGTCGACGGCCCTTTTCCACAGCTCGTGGTTGCATGGTGAACATAAACGATATATGCTTCTATCAAAGCAGATAATTGCTTGAGTAATAATAACATCGAGATGCTCACTGTCCAGTCTGACCAGCCTTGCCTTTTCCGTTATAGATCGCCTCCCTCATCGAGCTCTTCCAGCTTTGTTTGTTATTTGAAGCCTTGTGTGGAACTCCCATCGCCAAGCGAAGTTCCTTTCTGTGCACTGCCGCCAAGCGCTCCAATTGACTCAGTGATGGTGACATCAGCGGAAGCTGTTGGAGGATGTGGCTAGTTATCAGTGTAGCGTTCAGTTTAAGCATGGACATAGGATTGTTTCCCCAACTTACACCTGCCAAGCGACTAACGTTGACTGTTTGCACTGATGCAGCCACAACACTTTCGACCGCGCGTCGCCATAGTAGCTCGCTGTCGATGCTGACGCCCAGGAACATCAGTTGCGCGGCGAACTGGATAGCCTCATGATATTCAGCGTCAGGCTTGTTGACTTGAGTCTCACTCCCGGGAAAAGCATGAAGGCAGCTTTTTCCGCTGATAAAGATAGGTCAAGCGACGATAAGTGGCATTCGATGATGGAGATTGCGCCCTGGGCTATCCGGATAAGCCATTCATTTTTCGTGAGTTGGATTTGGCGCTTAGCAAATTAAGAAGACGCTGTGCTGTGTGTCCCGATTCGATCAGCAATCATATGCTGACACATCTGCCATACGAGCGAATACGAGCCCTTCTGGACATACTTAATCACGTCTGGAGCACAGGAGACATTCCAAGAAGGGTGGAAGACAGCATGGGTGGTGCTAGTGCTCAAGTCCGGAATGGATCCTGCGAACCTTGCCTCATATCGGCCTAGTATCGCTAAGAACAAGTGTATCAAGCTTAACTTGGTATCTTGAGCAAAATGTAACAATAGTCCACCGCGTGTTACAGCTACGTATTGTTCTGTTTGGGATTTCATTTTAACTAACGATGGCAATTTTTATCATTCTGGTCGCATTGCGGCAGACATGAGCGATCACTTGCCTGTTTTCCTGCTCGTTGAAGATCACCATGGTCACAAGATTACTACCAAAGCCGGCAAATGATTTCACATATCAGCATCGACATAGTTAGGCAGCGCATTGCTTCACTTGACTGAAGTTCTGTTTATGCGTATTCTATGGCTGATGACGCCATATCGCGAGTTTCTTCGCCTTTCCTTCCCATTTACAATGACTGCTTTCCAATCGCTGACATTAAACCACGTAAAAAGCTATGCATGCCTTGAATGACTGCTCGTCTCATGCGTCTAGTAAAAAAGAAAGAGGGGCTATTTGGTTAAGTCATTAGGGCCAAACAAACACAATTTTTAACTAGTTTCAAATCATTGTGCAACCAAATCAATAGCGAATAAGATCTGCCAGCAAAATTTTTACAATAATTAATTCGATATAGCTCTTTCACGTAACCCGAAAGGTAAGTAGTGATACCTGAATGCGCTAGTAAATCGCAACACTCATTCCGAAGCAATTACAAGTTTAAGTATAGATGGCAGGGAAGTGAAACGGTCAAACCTAGCTAATGCTTTCAACAAGTTCTTTTCTGGGGCTGGTGATAACCGTCACAGTATTGGCATTTTTCAATGTCTATGGGACACAGAATCCCTCTTTCTCGAACCGACTTATGAGTACTAGGTGTATTCAATTTGTACAAACTTACGAGATACATCTGGCCTCAACTGCCACAACTTATTAAGTCGACTTGTAAAGTGCGTGCTATTTTTTCTCGCACCATGTTTGGCGCACATTTACAATAATGCACTGAGTACTGAACAGTTTCGTGCTGAGATGGAACTTGCCAGAGTCGCAGCTATCTACAAAAAAGGCGACAAGAATATTTTAGGTAATTACCGGCCTATATATCGATACTCCCGTTCTCTAAAGGGCTACAGCAAGTAATCCGCGTCCGTCTCAACTTCTTTACAGCGGCGCTGTCTATGGCTAGAGTCCCGATATTTCTCCGTGGCGTTAAGTCGACAGAAAACGATCATCATCAATGGCCAATACCTCCAAATGCAATGGCTCAAACACCCGTAAGGTACAGGCTACAAGCACGCAGCGAAGTGAAGCGAACAGTGCATACAGTCTTTGGAATCACGCATACAACATACAGAACAGCATAAGTTTCAATAAAGAACAAGCTCAAAACATAAGCTCAAGCATCCGAACCACATAATTGATGATAAGGCGCTCCTAAGCCTACATGCAATCTGAAGCACGTGGCGCTCCCCGCAAACATTTCCCGGTAAAGATTACTGTTGCGCAAGCTGGCGCGGCGACGGCAGCTTGTGACGTCCCTAGCCTTTCTTATATAAAATAACCAGCCAATCAACTGATTTCAACCTTGTTGCAGCACCGCTACGGTCGGCGGCGTGCTGTCAAAATGACCATTACTCCCATTGCTACCATTACTCTAACATCAATACCATTACTCCGAAGCCATAAAGCATTGCATCTCAGCAGTTGTAGTGGTGGTTTTCAACAGCTACACTGGACACCCACTTTCGCAGGGCTAGGATGACGAGTCAATTTTTTAAGTCATTCTGTAATTACTGATTGCTAGTATGGCTTTACTAAAAACAAATCAACTGAACACGCTTTGCTCGATGAAAAAGAACACATATTGAATAACTTTGAATCGCAGCTCCTCACTCTCGACAAATATTTAAAGCCTTCGACACTTTTACCCATGAAGCTATTTTTCCTAAATTTGATCATTACGGCGTACGGGGGTATTCAATCAACTTAATTAGGGCAAACCTCAGTTCTATCACTCAATATGCAGTAGCGAACCAGTGCGCAGCGTATGTCTTGCAAATTATAAATGGCCTGCCTCAAGGCAGTCTTTTAGGGCCACTTCTATTCAATGTATACATAAATGAAGTGATTAACGTAAGCAAGAAAACAAAATGTATTATATATGCGGACGAGACTAGTTTCTTTGTTTCTTCTCATGACATTCAGCAGCTATAACTGAACCGCAAATACGGTTCTGGGTCCTTAGCACAATGGTCTGCCGTTAATTCTCTAAACATAAATGTTGAGCAAACAAAGGCCATGATCTTTCGTCTGCGAGGGAAATAAGTAGTGCACACATCTCCGCTCTTTTTGAATGGCACAAACATAGAGTGTATGTGAATGAATTTGCGTCCCTTGGTGTAGTCCTCACGCCTGCAATGACTTGGGATTTTCTACATTTCTAAGCTTTGTGTTACTCTATAGGTGCATCGGGATTTTGTCCCGAAATAGGCATATCCTGCCTGTTCACACAGAGTTGAGTGCTTATTACACTTTTACAGCGAAGCTGTTAGCCTCTCGGTGGTCGGCATTTTTCGTGTCCGCGTCCGTTAGCAAAAGTGTGGGCCGATCGCAGTGGCAGTGCAGGGCAGGAGCAGTGGCTCGCACCCCCGTAAGCCAGAGGTTACAAGCACTCAGCACATGGAAGCGAAAAGTGGATACATTCTTTGGAATCACGCACAGAACATACAGAACAGCATTCGTTTCAGTAAAGAACAAACGCAAACAAGCATCCGAACCACATAATTGATAAGGCGCTCCTGATAACAATGCAAAGCACGTAGCGCTCCCCGCATACGTTTCCCGGTAAAGATTACTGTTACGCAAGCTGCCGCGGCGACGGCAGCTTGCGATGTGGGGAATGACGTCTCTAGCCTTTCGTATATAAAAGAAGCAGCTTAGCAACCGATTTCACTGTTGTTGTAGCACCGCTATGGGTAGGCAACGCATAGTTAGGACTCCCGAGGAGCAGCGAGTATACGTGGAACGGCAAATGGCAATACGACCAGCGGGGGCGTGCTGCCAAAATTGCCATTACTGCCATTACTCCAAAACCATAAAGCATTGCATATTCCCCTGAGCAGTTGTAATTATGCAATCAGCCCACCACGATTGGTCAAAACATGTTCGGGCCACTCCCAACTTCGCCTGTCTGTCAGGCGAGGTCTCGAAAACCGCGATAGCTCCCCATCTCATACAACGTGTACACACTGATTATGCATGATTAAACCGCACAAAAGAAACATAGTCCCTATAACTTCAGAAAAGTACCGTCATCCTTGTAGCGCACCCAGGATCTCTGCCAGGGGGGGGGGGGGGGTTGACAGTTTGCCTTAGTTTGCCAATACCGTCTAACAGCACTATATAATTTCAATTTATTCACGGGAAATTGTCAAAAAATGCGCTCTTTGCGCAAGTTTGTGAGTGTGCAGACGATTGTGCGTCTTACATCTTAGTTGCAGTACTAAAAAAAGGGGGTTTAACTCGGCCTCAGGGCAGGACCCGCCTGCATGTATCGGAAGTTATTCGAATGTTATCGATGGTTCTATCCGCTATCTGTTGTCACCAAAACTTGTGTAATCTGATTGTATGCGCGACGCGAATTGTGTAGTACTGCCACCGACCCCGTGAACGAGGCGCAAACGCCGGACCAAATTACAAAGCCGAAATATCAGCTTCCGAAAATAATCGCACGAAAGCAAGGACAATTAGTAATGGGCCCTCTGGGCCCATTACTAATTGCAACCAGCGAATGCCGGTTGCTGCCCAAAGACTGAGTCAGAGCCCAGAGTTGTCAAAACAGAACAAAATAAATTCTTCACACAAGGCAGTTACACACACACGTGCACACTTAGGCTAGGACACAACACAATACAATTCGGATGGGTATTCAAAAAACACAGGAATATAATTAACGACAAGCACTAGGAGTCCAACACGTAAACTACAAAATGAATAGGAACACTAAGTGTCCAATCGTATTCACCCGTGCTGGTCTTGAGTCAGACGATCTCGGCGTAGTTCGGGGCAAATCTCGAAGAAGGAACTTCTTCCGGAAATGCAAACGCTCGATGAACTTGTCGACTAGCTTGCCGGGGAATCTCCTTCTTCCGCAGAAGGTCAGTCTCCACGTTACATCTCTTCATCGGAGCGGTCTGAACCCCCTTCTGATTCTCGCACGGAGTTTATAAAGTCTCCGCCGGGGATTCTCGAACCTTGCTATCGGGGTCGTGATCCCGTAGCATGGCCAAAACCTGCGAACCTTCTAGTCCATTCTCGCATCTTCGACCGCCGCCGTCGGAGGGGGGTGGTGAGTCATCCTGTTGGCGCATGCTCACGCTGTAGTAATCTCTTTCTCTCTCGACTCGCCGGGTAAGAGGGTGCCTCGGCGCCCGCGCGCGCGCTCTCTCTCTCTGTCTGGTTACCGTCGCCTGCCTCATCTTGGCTTCTAGACGTCTAGACTCCGTTGGTCGCGTCGGCTGTTTGAGGCGTATGCGCTCTCCCCCTCTGTTGAAGTTGCCGCGGGGTCGGCGTGTTCTCTCGCTGGTTGCGTAACACGCGGCACATGCTTTGATTACGCGCTCTTTTGGGACAGAAAGGCATCGCTACAAAATACCGGCCCAGATTTAGCTGGCGTGAAATGCCTCGTGGATAATACTAGGATGGCAATGCCGCGACGATGCTGTGCAACACTCTATGTATCGCAAGAAACACCCCAAAACAGGCGACGAGACCAACTGACGGCGAAGGCACGGAGGCGAGGCCGGCAGGCCGGCGCGGCTAAGCTTACCGCACCGCGAGCGACAGCGCCACATTTCCCCTGGTGGCATCTGTGCGCAATGGGGTCACGCGCGCCCGAAGGAAAGCGCCGCCGGTATTCACACCTCCCCAATCTAGCCACCCTAGTTCAGAGCCGGTATTTTGTAGCGATGCCTTATGACTTATTCTATACTAGTCTTATCATCCACCGCTCACGGCCGGCTGATCCCGTTGATATCAAAATCGCTACAAAATACCGGCCCTGTGCCGGTATTTGTAAGTCTAGTATAGAATAAGTCATAAGGCATCGCTACAAAATACCGGCCCTGGGTCGGTATTTTGTCGACAATCTCTTTCTCCGCCGTGCGTTCGCTCCCCGCGAAAGCGCGCGTCCCTCGCCCTCGCTCGCTTTCACTCGCACATACAGCATACGGCCAATGAGAGTTTTTTTTATTGCGATAGCAATTATATGGACACTCAAAAGCAGATTTCTGCCGTCGGCGTCGCCGTCGCCGTGAGGTTCCGTATGACGTCAATGGAAATGAAATCGTCGCCGCGCGCCGATGATGATGATAAGTGGTTCTTGAGGGAAAGGGAAAGGTTGGCCGCGCGCCGCCGAACGCTGTATGTGCGAGTGAAAGAGCGCTAGGGACGCGCGCTTTCACGGGGAGTGAACGCACGGCGGAGAAGAAACGCGCGTTCTGCGCTGCGCTCCCTTAAGGGCTGCAGAAGTAGGCGTCTCTTTGCCTCCTCTACAATCACCATATATGTAGAGCAAACGTGCCTTCTTCCGACGCACGAAAGGCCGTGGGGGGGGGGGGAGGGAAGGGAGGCGACGTTTAGCTGCGGCACCAAGTGCCTATTTATATCAGAGGCTCCGGCAACAGTCACCAACGCCGCACGCATTTTGAGCGAACGCGGGCAAAACGCCGGCGGCGTCGACAACAGTTCTGCGTGTTGCCGGTGCTGCTGCATGTCCAAGTTTATACAGCTGATAAAGCTGCTATCATTACTCCGTATAGTTCTCTTCAAATTTGCTATCGCAATTGATGCTTCGCCTTTCAGGTGAAACTGCGACAACTTTTTTCTATTGCCGGACGCGACAATCGAAAGGTGAGCCCTTAACAGCTTCGCTGTAAAACGGAAACCTGAAAATTCTGCAATTTTTGGGGCGTGGCTGTGCAATATCTCCGGGATTGCCCCACGCAAGAGGCCGCGTTTCTACCAGAAAGCTCGCCTTCGTGCATATATCGTTCGCCGCGAGTGTTTCCTGGTGACCATTACGGTTGCTTAAGCTGCAGTTGTCGGGAAGCGTGAGAAGCAGTCAGGGATCTTTGAATGCTATCGCGTTCCACTCTTAAAAGCGAAGCTTAAGCGTCCTCCATCTTTTTCTGCGTCTTTTCTGGCTTATATGCGAAGCCTCTTCACACGGTAAGAGCGTTTTATTATTATGTGTTTTGGTATTATAGGAGGATAATTTACTAATGTAGCTTAACGTATTATTATTATTATTTTCTCTATGGCGTACCTTTGACGCAACGCTCCTTTCCGGTGCAGGAACTCGCTGGTGAGCTTCTTCGGGGCGCCGGTGGCTGCCGTCGGCTGGCCGCACGCCAACCACATGCGTCGCCTAACGTCGCGCGTCTTCGAGACGGGCATGGTGCAGTGGCACGAGCGGCTCAACGCGAGTGCCTCTGAACGCCCGCGCAGAATGCACCGCCTGCAGTCCGGCGAACCGCAAGTAGGCGGCGAGCGTGGAGGCTTCGTGGCTCCGTTGACTCTGCTGCGCTTCGCCGCCGCCTTCGGTGCCCTGTTGTGCGGGTGCACCGCGGCTGCAGTCGTGGCCTGCTGCGAAGGCCGAAGGCCTTCACCACGGGACTCACGCCAGGGGCGACTTCAATGCGCATACGTGTGTTAGACTCACGGCGGTCGCACGAACTGCGCGCGTGCTCGTCACGGTGCCCAATTTCTCATTTTCCTTTCCGACAACTCCAACTTGAGCGCTTGCTTTCCATGCGACACTGCCATCCATATGTGTATGATAGCTGGGCAAGTTTGAAACGGTTGCATTCTTCAAAAAAGTCGCAGTTTCGCCCGAAAGGCGAAGCATCGATTGCGATAGCAAATTAGCAGAAGTCATACGGAGTAAGGATAGTACTTTTATCGGCCTTATCGACTTGTAAACATTCACTCGCTAACTAACTTAACAAGCGTAGTGTCAGTGCGCACAGCAAACATGAACGGCGGTAGCGCGACGGTGCGGGGGAGCATGACGTCATACCATCTGTGGCGGCGGCGATGGGCGTCTTGCGCTGGAGGATGGATGGATGGATGCTATGAGCGTCCCCTTTGAAATGGAGTGGTGGGTTGCGCCATCAAGCTCTTGTTATTATTTTGCCTAATGTCCTACCTTTATTTTTGAGAAACGCACAAATACAAAGAATTCTAGGCGTCACCCTTTTTGAACCATTACTGGGAACTCTGTTTCCGTACGTCTCCGTTGTTTGTGGACTCCCTACTTTTCTGCCACCAAACCTCCAACCGCCTCTTACTAATCTCTACAGCTTACATGTTTACTTTACCCGTGCTATCCCTGAACCCAAGGACTTCAAGGAGGTTAGAGGAGCCTAGACTTGCAGCTGGGTATATTATTCCAATAAAACATGTTCCGCCGTTTCGCTAGCTTTACCACAGCAAGCACATGCGGCTCCGTTCTTGGTGTACTTCGCTTTATAACTGCGCGTTCTAAGGCATCCTGATCTCGCTTCGAAAAGTAAGGAGCTTCCCTTTGAGTTATCATAAATTGTTTCTTTCCTGATTTGTCTTTTTCGTTTGAGGTAGTTAGTCATAACAGGTTTCTTTTCCATTGCCGCCACCCATAACCTTGTCTCAGCCTCTCAGTTTGCGTTTGACGTTCTTTGTTGCCATGTTGCTGGCCATACCAATCGCATATTTAATGGTAAGCTTCCTAGTTCTTTCCTCCACTGTGAGTCAATGTTTTGCCTGTACAGATACCTGAATACCCTTGCACCCCATCTACTTTGTTCCATTTTCCTCAGTCGTTCTTCAAAATCAATTTTACTCTGAGCCTCACTTGCTTCAAAATGTTTCCAGCCCATATCACCCTGCAGAGCTTCATTAGTAGTCTTCCCGTGGGCGCCCAACGCGAGGCGTCCCACTGACCTTTGGTTGCCATCGAGTCCTGATTGTACTCCTGACTTCAAGCAAACAACCGCATTTCCAAATGTAAGCCCTGGAACCATTACACCTTTCCACATACCCCGGAGTTTGAGGTATAGTAGCGGCGCCTGGTGGTGACGAGAAAAGTTATCTGGGTAGTACCAGCTTTGGTAGTACTGAGCCCTAGCTGTGGCGAAGCACGTTTCTAGCCCGAGTTTTGCGTCGATTCGTAGTTTTTTCTGCCCTGTTGCGAGTGCTCGTCACTTCTCACAGGCTCGTCACTTCTCACAGACCACGCCGACCACGCTGCGAGCTGGCCGCAGCCTAGTTTAACGAAAGCGGACTCTCCGTGTGCCGTGGGACGTAATGCTGGAAACAGAAGGAATTGGCGACGCCGATCCGACCGAGAGATCTAGCTCAGCCTCAAAAACCGGCACTGTCGTTACTGCTGCGTCGTGGGCGGCCACGAGCAAGAAGGCCTGAATCCCAACATCAGATTCTATCGTTTTTCTTCAAGGCCTCACGCAGCGGAGCGTCGGGCGCGCTGGATAAATTCACTACCCTACTACGAGCAGCACAGGTTTGAGAGTCAAATGTGCTCATCTTTGACCTCAAGCCAGCACGTTGAGGCAGCGCAGCAAGGTAGTATTTATTACAGCACATCGATGTTCGAACACTGTCATTAAAAGCTACATCAAGCGAGCAGCGCGATTCGCACGTAGTACGTTACTGCGAGCTCATATGTATTGCATCAGTTATTTATCAGTTGCTAAAGGGACAGATGGCCGCTATTACAGCGCAGGCATAACTACTTTTCTAGCAGAATGCAGTCAACAAAGATTGCAGGAGGCCCGCCGTTTCGCTGCATGCTGAAAGAACACTGCCGTCGCGGCGCGCACGATCGTGCGCTCGAGCAGTTCGTACATCGCGGCATGCTGAAAGACCGCTGCCGTCGCGGCGGGTACCGTCGTGCGCTCGAATAGTTCCGTACACATGATGGCTGCTTATCGCTGCTGTGAATTCATTTATAGCAAGCATTTCCTCGCGTTTGTGCGCCTGAATCTAGCAACGTGCAAACCTTACCTGAAGTTCATCTTCGTACGCGGCTCGCTTCACTTGCGATTGACACCGCTCTAAAACTTCGCTTATTTCTTGAACGGCGTACACGTATTCGGCGTTGCATAATTTCTTGCCTTTACGCAGTGTGCCACCCCTGAAAAAATCTCCGGCGCCCGATATTCGCTGCAGGCTGTGGTACAACGCAACCGAAAGTGGCGGGTCGATATTTTAAACGTGCTTTCCGAAGCAGACGACCGAGCTTGGTACTACCCAGTTTAGGACAGAGGGCGCTCTTTAGCACCATTTTCGCAGCGCCCCCTGGGCAAAGCAGGAGCCCCATAGCGCGGCGGTGGCGTGATGGCGTGGCGCACCTTTCCAGTACTAGCTCAGATGACGTACACGAGTATAGGCCTAGCTACAACCAAGTTTAAACCTCGACATAGCCAAGTTCAACCTAGCTACAACCAAGAGACGCAATCAATCGGCCAGCTTCGCGCGGCCTAGTGCAAGCTTTCGCCTTTTTATTGCGATAGCAATTATATGGACACTCCAAAGCAGATTTCTGCCGTCGGCGTCGCCGTCGCCGTCGCCGTGAGGTTCCGTATGACGTCAATGGAGATGAAATCGTCGCCGCGCGCCGATGATGATAAGTGGTTCTTGAGGGAAAGGGAAAGGTTGGCGCTATCCTCTGCAGCCCTTGAGGGAGCACGGCTCAGCGCCAAAACGCCGCCGAACGCTGTATGTGCGAGTGAAAGGGCGCGAGGGACGCGCGCTTTCACGGGGAGTGAACGCACGGCGGAGAACAAACGCGCGTTCTGTGCCGTGCTCCCTTAAGGGCTGCAGAAGTAGGCGTCTCTTTCCTCCTTTACAATCACCATATATGTAGAGCAAACGCGCCTTCTTCTGACGCACGAAAGGCCGTGGGAGGGGGGCAGGGAAGGGAGGCGACGTTTAGCTGCGGCACCAAGTGCCTATTTATATCAGATTGGCGCTGAGCCGTGCTCCCTCAAGGGCTGCAGAAGATAGCGCCAACCTTTTCCTTTCCCTCAAGAACCACTTATCATCATCATTTATATCAGAGGCTCCGGCAACAGTCACCAACGCCGCACGCATTTTGTGCGAACGCGGGCAAAACGCCGACGGCGTCGACAACAGTGCTGTGTGTTGCCGGTGCTGCTGCGTGTCCAAGTTTGAACAGCGGATAAAACTGCTATCCTTACTCCGTATAGCTCTCTACTAAGTTGCTATCGCAATTGATGCTTCGCCTTTCGGGTGAAACTGCGACAACTTTTTTTAAGCAGGGGCTCGGCCCCCGCTCGGCAGGTCAACTGTAGCCCTGCGGCACCCATTCGACAAGCGTCGGAGGCGACTTTAGTACCAGTGGTGCCTTTTGCATGGTAATTCTGGCAGCCGTCACTTGTGCTTGGGGTCAACCATACGAAGGCATTGTCCTGTGTCCGATGTGCTCTACTCCTGCGTCGACTGCAGCGGATGTCCGCCATCTACTTTGTACGTGTCCTGGGACAAACGTACGTAATTCGAGAATGTGATTGAAGAGCGATCAAGTCGAAGACTATGAAAGATGGACTATGGACCAGTGTTGCGGAGTTAGCACTCCTGAATTGGAATGACCCCGGAATCATTCCACATTTTCGCGACCGCGGAATGGAATGGGCACGGAATGGCGACAACGCTTAGAGGAATATAATGGGAATGGAATTAAGCGCCTTTTGCCCGGAATGGAATGGGAATGGAATTTTGTGTTTTTCCGAAAACAGAGCGCTTTTTCGTCTACACTCTGTTTTTTTTTTGTCAAAATATGCGGAAGAACCAACCAGCCCACGTTCAAACATTAGTAAGTCACGCAGAGTCTCGAGTTTAACAATAAAGCAGTATATTTAAAATGGCTTGGCTGATTACAAGTACGGTACATTTAGAAGCAACGCGCCTACCACAATTATGTCCACTGAACTGCTCAGAAGTTTGCCGCGATTCTTCGCGTACCCGTGGCTCTCTGCCGTTGGTACCCGCCGTGCGGAACTACGGCGGCGGCATACTCCCCCGCCCCCCTTCCCTTTAAGCCTTGCGATTTTTTAAACCTCGGCGGCGCCTTCGTCCCGGCCGCCTGCTGTCTCCCCCTCCCCCTTCACTACTTTGTTTTATTGCGATAGCAATTATATGGACACTCAAAAGCAGATTTCTGCCGTCGGCGTCGCCGTCGCCGTGAGGTTCCGTATGACGTCAATGGAGATGAAATCGTGACCGCGCGCCGCCGAACGCTGTATGTGCGAGTGAAAGGGCGCGAGGGACGCGCTCTTTCACGGGGAGTGAACGCACGGCGGAGAACAAACGCGCGTTCCGCGCCGTGCTTGCTTAAGGGCTGCAGAAGTAGGCGTCTCTTTTATTGCGATAGCAATTATATGGACACTCAAAAGCAGATTTCTGCCGTCGGCGTCGCCGTCGCCGTCGCCGTCGCCGTCGCCGTGAGGTTCCATATGACGTCAATGGAGATGAAATCGTCGCCGCGCGCCGCCGAACGCTGTATGTGCGAGTGAAAGGGCACGAGGGACGCGCGCTTTCACGGGGAGTGAACGCACGGCGGAGAACAAACGCGCGTTCTGTGCTGTGCTCCTTTAAGGGCTGCAGAAGTAGGCGTCTCTTTCCTCCTTTACAATCACCATATATGTAGAGCAAACGCGCCTTCTTCTGACGCACGAAAGGCCGTGGGGGGAGGTGGAGGGAAGGGAGGCGACGTTTAGCTGCGGCACCAAGTGCCTATTTCTATCAGAGGCTCCGGCAACAGTCACCAACGCCGCACGCATTTTGTGCGAACGCGGGCAAAACGCCGAGGGCGTCGACAACAGTTCTGCGTGTTGCCGGTGCTGCTGCACGTCCAAGTTTATACAGCTGATAAAGCTACTATCATTACTCCGTATAGCTCTCTACAAATTTGCTATCGCAATTGATGCTTCGCCTTTCAGGTGAAACTGCGACAACTTTTCCTCCTTTACAATCACCATATATGTGGAGCAAACGCGCCTTCTTCCGATGCGCGAGAGGCCGTGGGGGAGGGAAGGAAGGGGGAGGGAAGGGAGGCGACGTTTAGCTGCGGCACCAAGTGCCTATTTATATCAGAGGCTCCAGCAACAGTCACCAACGCCGCACGCATTTTGAGCGAACGCGGGCAAAACGCCGACGGCGTCGACAACAATTCTGCGCGTTGCCGGTGCTGCTGCATGTCCAAGTTTGTACACCTGATAAAGCTAATATCATTACTCCGTATAGCTCTCTACAAATTTGCTATCGCAATTGATGCTTCACCTTTCAGGTGAAACTGCGACAACTTTTTTGCTTTTGTCGCCGTCGGCGACTCGGATGCATATTCGAAAAAAGTTGTCGCAGTTTCACCTGAAAGGCGAAGCATCAATTGCGATAGCAAAATTTTAGAGAGCTATACGGAGCAATGATATTAGCTTTATCAGCTGTATAAACTTCGAGATGCAGCAGCGCCGGCAACACGTAGAACTGTTGTCGACGCCGTCGGCGTTTTGCCCGCGTTCGCTCAAAATACGTGCGGCGTTGGTGACTGTTGCCGGAGCCTCTGATATAAATAGGCACATAGTGCCGCAGCTAAACGTCGCCTCCCTTCCCTCCCCCACGGCCTCTCGCGCGTCGGGAGAAGGCGCGTTTGCTCTACATATATGGTGATTGTAAAGGAGGAAAGAGACGCCTACTTCTGCAGCCCTTAAGCGAGCACGGCGCAGAACGCGCATTTGTTCTCCGCCGTGCGTTCACTCCCCGTGAAAGCGCGCGCCCCTCGCGCCCTTTCACTCGCACATACAGCGTTCGGCGCGCGGCGACGATTTCATCTCCATTGACGTCATACGGAACCTCACGGCGACGGCGACGGCGACGACGACGGCGACGGCAGAAATC
Source organism: Dermacentor silvarum (assembly GCF_013339745.2). NCBI lineage: Eukaryota > Metazoa > Arthropoda > Arachnida > Ixodida > Ixodidae > Dermacentor > Dermacentor silvarum. The sequence goes on from NC_051157.2 coordinate 183,435,684, forward strand.
TGCTTTTGAGTGTCCATATAATTGCTGTCGCAATAAAAGCGCTTCTCTATGTAAGCTGTGATGCGTGTTTATGCTGGCGCGATGCCTGCTTGTGTTCACTACAAGCTTTCGCATACCAGCCTGCGCGTCGTCTCACCTCGTACTCCTCCCCCCCCCCCCTCCCAATCCTTTTGCAACACTGCCCCCCCTGTCTAGACAACAGACGCCTTTTCCCGAAACTCTGTCGACAAAGGTCTGCAGGTCAGCGCAGCACACAGTCGTAGACGGTCAACTGTGCGCCCCTTCCCTCCATGCGGAGAGAGAGAGAGAACAAACTTTTGAAAGCATTGGATCTGCAAGCCAGCCGAAGCAGGAGAGCCCACGTAACTGCGGCCACGGCAGCGCCTCCCCGAGCCCCGACGCGACGATTCGCGCCGAACATGGAGGTAGAAAAATACCTCAATAAAGTTATAAAAATAAAGTTTTTTCATTCCTCCATGGCGCCGAACAAAACCCGCGTTCGCTCTGTTCTAGGAAGCTCTGTTCTAAGGTGGGGGAAGGGGTGGGGGGAGAAAGGAAGGAAGGTCCGGGTGGCGCAGCCGCCGCCGCGCTGGCGCCTGTTGGCGACTAGAGTAGCCCAACGGTTCATTTAGTAGTTCGCTCATACCGTGAATGCTAGGCAATGCTTCGAAGTCACCCTCTGTGATACCATCCCCACCCTCCTTTCCAGCCTTCTATTGCAAATAAAAAACGCTTCCATAACGCACTGCAATACTGGCTCCTGCGCCCAGCGGCTCACGCACGCATTACGCCCGCCAACATGGCACATCGGAAACAATCTTTTGAAATTACCCGTGAAGAAAACAAACAAGCAGCACGCTGGAAGCTTTGCTCCGAAACATGCTGTAGTCGGAGTTTCATCTCATTTGGGGAGGAAGATGAAGTCACCAGTGGGATTTCCTTGCTAAATTCTTAAATTTTATATGAATAAACTCCTTTCGTCATTCAATAATTTTCAAACGTGATCCTTATTAGACTCCGATAATTGTTTTCCTTCAATCACCCGATTCTTGGCCAATCCTCCATAGTGGGTACGAGCCACTATTGAAGGCAAGCAAGCAAGCGAGCGTACGCTTCTCACATCGGCTCCGTTGACTTATGAGTGTTTCCGCAGGTTTTTTAATCCTACACCCGAAAGCGGCACATCATCGGAAAGAGCAAGTCACCACGAACCCAAGGACACCAACTTTTTGGGTGAGCGTGAACTTTACGTGTTCTTGTGGCACGAAAATCACACTAGTTCCGTCTGAGCACGGCCAGGCCTAACGACGGTTGGGCCTGGCGCATCCTTCGTTGGACTCAGAGATTGAACGAATTACCACTGAGATGGAGACAGACGAGGCAGGCATCGCACGAACGCCAACGAGATGGCGGGAAAGGACGACAGCCGATCGCGAAGCCCGATGTGCCGAGGCGGTCGAAGCAAAGTGAACAAAGTTCTACGAGCGAGTACGATGTCCCGACTATCCAGGGATGATATCAAGACAATTCTTCGACCGAAAGACGGGCTGAATATAAGGAACACCTGCGGAATGAGTCTCGACGAGGCGATACGCAAAGAAGGGGTAGTGGGCGACGACGAGATGATCACGATCTGTCCCAATCCCACGCAAAACATCCTGGTAATAAACACACCGCACGAGACAACAGCGACGAAAATCGCTCAGATCAAGGTTTTGACGACCAACGGAAAGACGCACGAGACCAACGCGTACGTTTCGGCGCCAGAGCAAATGGTAAAAGGAATTATCCGCAACATTCCCCTGAAGTATACCCAAGACCAGCTCACGCATGCGTTGGTGAGCTCGAGAAATCCCTCTTTAACGTACGCCAAGCGGCTTGGCAGGACGACCACCGTGATATTGTTGTACGAAGGAAACAGAGTCCCCACATAGGCCTACTTCAATAGAATCATGATAAGAGTATTCCTGTATAGGAAACAGATTGACTTTTGCAAGGAGTGCGGCAGGCTCGGCCATCGACCCGACGTGTGCCCAAGACCGGAGATCAAACTATGCCAGACCTGCAGATCGAAGAACCCAAGCAGCGAACACGAATGCACGCCCAAGTGCCGGATCTGCGGCGAGGCGCACCCCACGGCCGAGCGAATGTGCAAGGCAAAATACAAGTTGCCGCACATAGTGAAGCAGAGAAGGTGGCGGGCGAGAAGCAGAGCAGAAAGGGAACGCACATTGGAAGAAGGAAAGACGACCCCTCAGCGGACCCCATCACCATCGGGGTACAGTATGGCGGAGGGAAAAGGCCAAAGTCGCTCGAGATCCAGATCCCTCTCACCGATAAGAAGACGGAGCCAAATTCATAACAGACGTAAGAGCAGAAGTCGAAGCCGGAGTCGGAGTGGAAGCCACAACCGGCACCGAAACCGCCCCCTGCCAGACGGCGTGCGGGCCACACGCGGCGAGACACATAGCCCAGCTTCCGGGCTATGTTACGTGTGGTCCCCCCTACGAATGCATGGGAAGGGACGCCAGGGTGTGCACCCTGGTAAAGCGCGGGACGGCCTTCATCGAACACGAACTCGTGCTCCACGAAGAGTTGGACATAGACCACGTCCTGATCGAAGTCGTGCCGAGTAGTGGAAGAAGGAAGACCGGCCTCTTCGTGCCCAACGTATATAGCTCCCCCTCGCAAAGAAACCGCACTCACACTTTCGACACCCTCTTTCGCGAAGCGATGTCCAAGGCCGCCTCCAATTCCTTGCTGATATGTGGAGGCTTCAATGCACAGCACACGCAATGGGGATACGGGGCCGACTAACCGAAAGGGAAGAGGCTAGCCGGACTGATGGATGAGCTCGGCCTGACTGTACTAAACTAACCGGCTTCGCACACCAGGATCGGACAGGGAGTGTGCCGCAACACATCCCCCGACCTCTACGTCTGGTCGGGCGCGGACGTGGTCACTTAGTCAAACCATAGCCTCCTCGATAAACTCTGTGCCTGTCAAGATGCCGAGACAACAATAGGGAGGCGCCGTCGGCAGAGTTGCAAACTGCCGCCGCTCATTTCGCTGAGGGCGCCACCGACGTAGAGTGCCGCCGCGTCTCCCGTCTGCGCGGCGGGCGCGACGCCGACTGTTTTAATTGCCGCGATGGTGGCACAACGATCCACTGGGTGACCAGAGCCTTGTTTATAGCGCTGTAGAGCACCATGGTAGTGTCTCGAATACAGTCTGTGAAAGTGCGAGCGCGGTTGCAGCAACTGCAGCGTCAAAGTGGATCGCGCGTCACACATGGCAAAAAAAAAAAAACCCCGATAAAAACGAAAAAAAAAACGCGAATTTGTTTATTGTGGTTAATACGTCCTTAGTTACTGTAGTAAAGTGGAGAAAGTACGCAAGTCGCCAAGCGTTCTTACAGCTCTATCTTGTCAAAAGCTTCTTGCGACGCTGCTCTATAGTGAGCCGTCCTTCTTATATTCTTCTTCTTCCTTCATTCTTATAGTGAGCAGTCCTTCGGTCCTCGGCGCACGTAAAGTCTCTAGATTTTAAAGCAAAAAAATATCTAGGGACTTTAGGCGCACGTTAGTAGCATACTATTTTTACGACTTTCAGACAAGTTTTCCCCAAGTTCTTTTGCATATCAGATGAGCGTTGTGGCCGACGTGAATATTCATACCCAGAAACCTTTGCACTTTCTACCACGTCCGTGTGCCTTGGCGACCAGAAAAAATAGAAACAAGTATTTAAGGACCTAGAAAAAGCGCCGCATGCCTTGAATAAGCAAGATGCGAGCAAATATTTTATTGCAAACGCTTTGTTGAACGATGCATGCAGCTCAGACATACAAAATACCGAGATGCATACAGTTCAGACTTACAAAATCACGAGGGCACTTCTGTCACTATATGCTTTGTCATTATATGCGTTGCTCGAACTTACATGTATCCACGTGAAGAAGTTCATGGTGCTTCACCCGCACATGATGTCTGTGAACCAGCGTGGCCTCTTCGAATGTTTTTTTTTTTTTTTGACGTGATCGCACGTCAAAGGCATCTAGCAATCACGGTCGCTCAGCGTTAAGCTCAGGTCCACGATCACTCAAGAAAGTTTAAAATTTGTGGACCGTACCAACGCTGCTAGGTTTGACCGGAATGCACGAGAAAACTCGACAAAAACAATGCACCCGACTTGCGATCCCAGCGGAGGTAACGGAGAGACGGAGACGCGGGCACACGGCAGGAGTCATGAGCTAGTCTACGTCGGTGGCGCCATCTCTCGGTAGAAACTACCAATGGGAGAGGGAAAAGCGACGGCCGATCGAGCGCCGTTTGACAGGCACAGAGTTATCGAGGAGGCTATGGTCAAACTCATTCGAGTACCTGGGGAGTGACCACAGGATCCTGTGTGGGACCGTGGGAGAGAATGAAAGCGAGGAGGACGTCTGCTGAAAGGCCAGAATCGTGGACTGGGATAGATTCCGGAAAAATAGAGAACGAGACAAGAAGGACGGCCCGATTGAAGACATCAGCGAATGGTGCAGAGAACTACTCGCGGACGTAGAGAAAGCCACCCATAAGATCGAATGGACGGATTGGCGACAAGAACCCCCCGGAGAAGGGGGAGACAGGTCCCGCGGCGCTGGGGACGACGACGCTCCCCAACCGTCCAGAGTGGACAGCCGGCTGCAACATCTGGTTGCGGCCAAGAAACCCATGCAACGGAGAGCGAGTAAGCAAAAACTCAACAGGAAGGTACGCAAGAAGATCGCCGAAATCAACCGGGAGATCGAGACGCATTGTGGCCGCCTGTGCGAACAAGAATGGCAGGAGCTGTGTGACACGATGAACGGGAACATGAGCGCGGGACGCACCTGGAAATTCTCAGGCACCTGCTCGACCCGGAAAGCACCAGAATGGTGACCCGTACAGAGATGGCCAAGCTGCGACACAAGTACAAGGACGACCCGGAAGCCTTCGCGGAGCAGATCGTGCAGACGCACCTCGCTCGACCGGAAGGGAAGAGTCACCCCGAGTACTGCGGGGCTCCCAACGAGGAGCTGGAGGCGGACTTTTCCGTGCAGGAAATTAGAGCGGTCCTCCAGCTATTGAAGACCAAATCGGCGCCTGGTCCTGACAGGATCACCAACAAAATCCTGAGGAACCTGAACGACGACGCCATCGAGAAGCTCTGCGAGTACATCATCTCGTGCTGGAAGGAGGGCCGAATTCCGCAAGAGTGGAAGTCCGCGGACGTTGTACTCACACCAAAGCCGGGCAAACCGCTAGAGGTCCGAAACATGAGGCCGATCTCCCTCACGTCCTGCGTCGGGAAAGTGATGGAGCATGCCTGCCTCAACAGGGTGACGACGCTCCTTGAGAAGCAGGAGGCCTTCGGCACCCACATCATCGGTTTCCGGAAGGGACTTTCCACGCAGGCCCCATGCTGCAGATAAAGGAACAGGTCGTGAACGCTTCGAGCACGAACGTGCGCGCCTTGCTCGGGCTAGACCTCAAGAGCGCCTTCGACACGGTGAAGCACATGGCCATATTGGACAAGATCAGCCGACTCGATCTCGGGGCGAGGTTCCACCGATGTCAGCAGCTTCCTGAATGGGCGCGAGGCGACGGTCATGATCGACGGGGCCACGCCGCGAACGGACCTAATGGACGGTGCGGGAACGCCGCAGGGCTCCGTACTCTCCCCTATGCTTTTCAACCTCGTCATGATCGGCCTGCCGGAGCGTCTCGATGTGATAGAGGGCATCAATCACACGAGTTACGCAGATGACGTCACGGTGTGGACCACGGAGAATACGAGCCTCGGAGAAATGGAAGACCGGCTGCAGCGGGCCGTCCGAGAGGTGGAGCGGCACCTTGAAGACACGGGACTCGTCTGCTCACCCGACAAGTTAGAGATCCTACTCCACAGACCGCGCAAGAAAGGACCCCTCCTGCAGGGCGTGCTTGACGCCCGTCGTTTGGGCGTCCGCGTCACGACAAGGGAGGGGACCCGAATACTGACGGTGTCCAAGTTGCGAGTGCTCGCCTGTGGCTCGAAGAGAACGGTGCCAACCGCGAGCTGGTTGCCCGACTGCAGAAGAAAGTGGCCGCCGCCACGCACCTTGTGCGGTGGGTCGCGAACAAGAGGAAAGGAATGAAGAAACACAACGTGACGAAGCTAATACAGGCCTAGGCGCTGAGCCACGTATCGTATGTCGCCGCCTACGCCGACTGAACGTGCCGATCCGCAGGGCGTTCAAGACCGCCCTGGGGGTACCCCAGTACACGCCAACCCACAGGCTCCTCGAGCTGGGCGTACACAACACGCTCGAGTAGGTCGCCGAGGCGCAGAGAATCGCGCAGCTGGAGAGGCTGTCGGGCACCAGAACGGGAAGACGAATCCTCGACCTGCTCGGAATTCGATATCACGAGGCACGGGGACTGAAGGAAACACTGTTACCGGAAGTCAGGGACGCCATACAGACGGAAAACATGCCGAAGAACATGCACTCGGTGCATGACGTACAACGACGTAAACGCAGGGCGGTAGCAATCCTCGAGGAGCACTGAATATGCGAAGGCATCCTCTTCGTCGATGCAGCCAGGTACCCGCGGCCCGCCGGTAACGTTGATGGCGACGAGGGACGACGACCATCACCGCCACTACAACAGAATGTGCTAGACGAACCGGGGATGCCAACACCACCATCACTACTACTACTACGACAAAAACGGCAGCAGCAAAAGCGGCAACATCAACGACACGGCCGGCCGACGGCGCCCGCCTTCTCCATGGCAGTCGTAGATACGAAGGGAAGGATCCGAGTCACGGCATCAGTGAGGCTGCCGTTGGCCGAAGCAGCGGAGGAGATGGCCATAGCCCTCGCGGTACTCCACGGAAGTACGGAGGATAGCCTGATCATTAGCGATTCCAAATCAGCGATCCGGAACTACACCAAAAGTTGTGTGTCCGCGGATGTGGCGCGCATGCTCAACGCCAGAGCCGGGGGACTTCATGTCCGGCACGATTACGAACAATGCCCTCAAATGGTTCCCCGCGCACGTCGCGGAGCTTGGCACCACCAAAGACAACAGCCGCGACCACAACGACAACAACAATACTAACGGCCGAAGACACACCGGCATCCCGCCCAACCACAACGAGCGCGCCCATCTCGTCGCGAGGCAGCTTACCCGCCGCGACGCAATCCCCCAGAGGGCAGCCGCCGCCGTTGTTGTGCGGGACCCCAACGGAGGAGTTACCAACACAACCCAAATCGCGGCGGACGGAGCTGAGGGTCACGGGGATATCGCGATATCGAGGAGTTTCCGGCCTCGTACCGAGAGGTTCCTGGTCACTACAAGAAAGAACATAAGAAATATCCACAACCCCACGGGCGGCTGGACAGGTCCAAGGCAGTCGACCTGAGGCGGTTGCAGACAGGCACTTTCACCAACCCCTACCACCTGCACCGCCTATGGCCCGCGCTGCACCCATCGCCCGGCTGCCCTTGGTTCGAGCACGAACGGGCTGATATGGCCCAGATGCTTTGGGAATGTCATCGCCATGAGCAAGATGCACCAAGAAGAAGGGAGAAGACAAGAGCAGGACCTTCTGAAGGCGGGCGCCTCGCTGAGAGATGGCAAGCCGCCCTCCTCAGGGATGCACCCGAGGACCAGCAGTGGGCCGTCCAGCGGGCCAGGGCCATTCCCGAGGATCTCGGAAGATTTTTCTCCGGCGATGGCCCCCTGGCAGCCTAGCCCCGGGAACCAACAGCCATAACCGTTGGACAAATAAAGTTTATTCCTATCCTATCCTATCCATCTCATTTTATTCGGCACCTAAATGAAAGCACGAACGTGAATACACGTTCGTGCTTTTGTGCAACAAGAGAAAGGGCTGGCAAGCCAGCCGAAGATATCGTCGTCCTTCATCGCTGGGTGCAGCTCTGTGCCTGTTCATCGAAAGGCTGCTCTTGACGACGCCATAATATAAGGTCTCCATGAACACTACTTTTCTCAGCATAAAAATACACTATGTCGTCATTTCAGCATTAACACATTTAAGCTTAAACAATATTAAAACATCACAAGCCGTTAAAACATGCTAATACTATAGGTAGCGGGAGAAGTGCCCCTATGAGAATTAGTAGGGTGGTTGTACTGTACCAGGTATGTCACCAAGCTACTTTCTCTCGACCTTGGTAACGTGTTTTGAGTATTTTTGCAGTTCTTAACGCGTCTGATGACATCAGCTTTATGGTGCGTTCATGGGTATCTCAATAAAACTATGAAGATGTCTTTCCTGCGTTGAGGAATTACAGGAATGGAATTGAATTGCCTGGCTCCGGGAATGGGATAAGTTATTTGTTTTAGATGCGAAGCAGCTTATGGCGGGGGCTTTGTCCGTCCCCCCGTCCCGCGGCGTCCCACACCCCCACAGCGCATGCGCGTCCGCTTTCACTCTCTCCTCTCCTACGCTCCCCCTTTCTCTCCTCTAGGAATCCGGAGCAGCGCGCACGACAGGTGGTGCGACAGCTGCATACTACGCTGCGGGCGCCGCGGTAGTTCCGCGGTATGAAAATGACGGAGCGCGCGGGCCTCATTCTCTCTCCTGTGCAGCGCCGCGATTAGCGCTCGGGCCGCTGCCGCGAAACCATCTCCCCGCTGCTTCGCATGCACACATGGTTCCCTTTAGCGGGAGATGGAGTAATTATTTTTCATTCCGAGGAATTGAAAGGAATGGAATTGCGGCAAGTTCTAATTCCCCGGAATAGAAATGGAATGAACTGGGGTGCCCACTCCGCAACACTGCTATGGACAACGCATCTAATAAGTCGCTGTTCCAGTATCTCTATGAAACGTGCCGGCATGCTTATATTGAACTCCATTATGACGTCACGCCGTGTGGCAACCCAAGGGGAAAAAATCTAGCTAACTTTTTTTTTCGATAATGATGTGGCATGAGCAAACGGCTGATGTGGCATGAGCAAAAGCATGGTACAAAAGCCTCGTGTCATACTGCTGTGCATACATTTCCCCGAGGCACGGCACATGACGGTCACCACCCTTGCTCTGCTAAAATTCTTGGCACAGCATACTGTTCCACGAGCCACCTGAGCTAGCGTGAAGCTACCTGCTCGTGCATTAGTGAAGGTTCACGTTATTTTCTTTAGGTTACCAGTTAATTTTCATTTGTTTAGTTGTGCACTTTGAGTGTGAGTTATACCATAGAGGTTGCATTTTGACCACTTTTGCACGTCAGTAGGTGTCAAACTATAGATATCGTTATAGTGCCTGAGGTTGGCAATGAAGCAAGGCAACAAATGTGCTGTATTTCAGCTAGACTTATTTGCATTGGGTTCAGATATTTTAACCCTTTACCGCCGGACTTATTTATGAAAAAAAAAAACGTTTCCAAAATGACATATTGTCTAAGTGCTTGATTTTTAGTGCTTGAAGAACTTTACTATTTCTTGAATGTAAAATAAAATTATCCGAAATACATTTGTCTATGCAGTTCCCAAAGTCGTAATTTTTGCTTGTCGCGTGAATTATATAGGGTGCCCCAGCTAACGTTAGCCAAGCTGTTAAAGTCTAGTGACCGAATACGTCGTATGATCCGACCTGGCACCGTGTTTTTATTCTTTGACCTGTTTCACTGTCGGATCCTGTGACTCAGTGCTTCACTGATATATACATATATACTGGTCGCCGGCCTGCGAGGGCCCATTGAAGAGAGACGTCAAGAGGAAGCTTTAGCTCGGGCCCAACTCCGACGCGGCCTATTCAAATACACGTGAAACGCAGAAACGCTTTTCTGAGATAACCCCTGGACCGATCTTAATGAAATGTGTTGCATTTGAGAGAGAAAGTTACATTCTAGTGACTGTTGGAAGCGAAATTTCGATGTAGGGCCTGAATATTGTTAAAATAATTTTCAAACATTTGAAAGTTCGAAAAAACATAGAAGCATGAGGTTTACAAATGTCCGTCCTCTATAACAGATATCGCGGTTCCGTAAACGGCATCCGTTAGATAAATTAAAGCGGACAAATTCGATATGTGAATTTATATCTTACGCGAATTCGTTACGTTGTGTACGAGGGCTCTGAAAAAGCCGTATTTCCATATTACAAATATTTTTGAGATTCATGTGTAACATATCGCTGTTAAGAAGCGCAGAACTCGCTTGAGGAAAAAATTTGCGACATTCATAACAGGCTTTATCTGGTAGAAGACACTATGCGCTTGACTGGAGAAAACGCGTGCTTGGGCGTGTCACCGCAAGTGGCAACTTTAACCGAACGTCTTGACGAGCTTGAAGATCGCTCTCGCCGAGATAATCTAATATTACATGGCATTGAAGACAGTGTTGCCGAAACATGGGCCCAGTGTGAAGAAAAGGTGTGTAAAATCCTTAATATAACGTTGAAGCTTAACCTGGGTACTGATGACGAACGCATATCTCGTGTGCACAGGCTGGGGAAATTCACACCGGGAAAGTGCCGGCCTGTCATAATCAAATTTGCGTCTTCCAAGCTACGCGAGGGCATTCTGGCCGCAAGAGCCAAACTGAGGGCTTGTGACGTGTCGGTTAATGAAGACTTCAGCAAAGCCACAAGAAGTGTGCGCAAAAAGCTTTTTGAATACGGAAAGGCTAGTAAGGAGCAGTTCACGGTACGTTACAACAAATTATATATACAGAAAAAGTGCTTCGTCTACTCGCGAGCAACCGATAGTATTTGTGAACTAGAATCTGACAGTGCCGTAAGTTCAAACAATTTCTCGTCCGCTTCTACGTCTGCAGGTCGTGCCACTTACTTGTCCTAGCACAACAAACGTTTCGCCCTCTGTTCCACGAAGCATATCCTTGCTGCTTTCAAACGTGCGAAGCATAACCAATAAGCGAGACACGTTATCGGCTATCGTTGACTCATGCTCTGCTGACGTTGTGGCGCTTACAGAAACGTGGCTTTCTGCCGAAGTAGCAAGTAGCGAACTATTTGACTGCGATAAAAAATACACCATCTATCGATGTGATCGTCGCACCGGAAAAGGGGGAGGTGTACTTATAGCAGTAGCCGATAACCTAGCGTCACATATGATACCAGTGAATTCTTCCTTAGAGCTTGTTTGTGCGAACATCCCTTTGCGTCATCAGAGTGCTCTTTTTTGTGTGTGCTACAGGCCGCCCAACGCGACGCCTGATTTTTGTGAATTATTACATGACGCGTTGAACTTCTTAGTTGTACAATTCCCGCATGCTCCTTTGTTTCTGTTAGGAGACTTTAACTTCCCTAAAATTGATTGGTCAGGTACCGGCCCTACAAACACTGAAATGACCGTCGAGAATAAACTATTTGTTAATGTATGTTTAGATTTCAATTTCACTCAACTGGTGACCAAACCAACAAGAGTAGGCCTTACGTCTGCTAACGTGTTGGATTTGATCCTGACCACGACACCAAACTTAGTGCACTCACTGACTTACTTTCCTGGTCTTAGTGACCATTGCTGCCTTGAATTTACCTTAAACGTCGACATTTCACCCCGGACTACTATTACCAAAACTATAAGAAACTACAAGAAAGAGGACTATGCAGCGATAAATAAGGAACTGGAACAGTTCATCGATAATTATATGCCTGGCTTTTCTGACAGGTCACTCGAGCAGAATTGGAGCCTCTTTAGAGACGAAGTCGCTTCATTGATCGACAGGCACGTACCACTACAAGTTATATCCAAAAAGCAGCGAGCGCCATGGTTTACAACAAACCTAAAAAGGCTTCTTAATAAGAAAAAGCGCCTCTTCCGGTCTGCAAAGCTCGGCAGCAGTGTTTTTCGTTGGCACGCTTATCGCGAAGCTCTTTCCGCATATCGCACTTCTATCAAAAACGCCAGGAGTGACTATCTCAACATTACGCTTCCCTCGCTGTTGTCTACTGACCCATCCAAGTTTTGGAAAAGCGTTAAACCAATGAAAGACACTGTAATAACACTTACTGATTACGATGGGAGTGCACTGCGCAACGAAGAATGCTGTTCCGTTATTAACAATGTTTTTTCGCAATGTTTTTCTGATTCAAGAGCAATTTCGGTGCCGCAGCTATGCGACCGCGGGTTTTTTCCAATGGATTTTCTCGTGATTGAATTTGAAGGAGTCATTAACTTAATCCGGAAACTTAAGCTGTCGTCTGCCTGCGGCACCGATGAGATAAACGCGAAATTTCTGAAAAACACTGAAGTGTACTCTTCCATAATTTTGTCACACATTTTCATGCAGTCTCTTCAGTGCTCCACTTTTCCACCTGATTGGAAGGTGGGGAAGGTGATTCCCGTTTTTAAATACGGTAACCAACACTCTGCCTTAAACTACCGACCAATTTCGTTAACAAGTATCCCCTGTAAGATGCTTGAACATGTAATCTATTCTAAGCTTATAACATTTCTTGAAACCAACTCATTCTTCAGCAGGTTCCAACACGGCTTTCGTAAGCACCACTCGTGCGAAACTCAGCTTCTGTCTTTTACGCATGATGTCATCTTAGCGCTAGATAATAGAATTCCGGTTGATTGTATGTTTTTAGATTTCGCAAAAGCCTTTGATAAAGTGTCGCACCAACTATTACTACTTAAGCTCAGCACGCTAAACATCGACCCCAATATCCTCAAATGGATAGAATGCTTTCTGACTAACCGCACTCAGTACGTAACAGCTAATGATTGTTCCTCACATCCCTGCGCAGTTAAATCTGGCGTTTCACAAGGATCAGTTTTAGGTCCTTTGCTCTTTTTAATATATATCAATGACCTTCCGCATAACATCAAGTCATCCATAAAACTGTTTGCAGATGACTGTGTCTTGTACCGTAGAATAACTAACGAAAACGATAACTACCTTCTTCAAGCCGACCTTAATCGCGTCTCTGACTGGTGTAGTACATGGCTTATGACTCTTAACGTAAATAAATGTAAAAGTATGGCAATCTCGCGTCTTTCTAACACTTCTGAACCTTTTACCTACACCTTGAATGGAACTAAATTGGAGCAGGTTATTACTTACAAGTACCTTGGTGTTTACATATCCAATGATTTATCATGGCACTCTCACATTAACTACATTACTAACAATGCTTGTCGTACTCTTGGTTACCTTCGCCGAAACTTTCGCCAAGCACCAGCACACCTTAAACTACAGCTACATCAAACATTAATCCGTCCAAAGCTCGAGTACGCTTCAGCCGTATGGGATCCCGCTCAATCAACGCTAATTGACACCTTAGAATCGGTCCAGAACCGTTCAGCTCGATTTATACTCAATAATTATGCTCGTACTGCCAGTGTCACCTTGATGAAATCCACTCTTCAACTTCCAGACCTGGTAATGAGAAGACGGATTTCCCGTCTCCTGCTTTTTCATATAATTTTTTTTTTCATAATCAAGTACTTCGACAGGAATTCATCTCAGAACCTGCCTACTTTTCATCACGTGTTGACCACCCAAATAAAGTAGCCGTTCCTTTGTGCCGCACTAATCTTTTTTTACATTCTTTTCTTCCGAAGACAAGTAGAGAGTGGAATCACCTTCCTCCCTCCATCGCTGCCACTGAGGACCAAGCATTGTTCAAGTCTGCAGTTACCGAACACTTACTGGTGTAGCTGCAAACTTATGTTGTTGTTTTCCTGTGAATTCCTTTTATTGTTTTGTTTTTTTTATTTTCATTGTACCCACCCCCTCTGTAACGCCCTCTGGGTCTTGAGGGTATACTAATAAATAAATAAATAAAATAAATAAATTTTGTCCGCTTTAAATGTACTATTAGATGCAATTCAAAGAATTGTGATATCATTTTTCATTGATGAGTTCATCATCATCATCTTCTTCCTATATTTATGTCCACTGCAGGACGAAGGCCTCTCCCTGGGATCTCCAATTACCCCTGTCTTGCGCCTGCAAATTTCTAACTTCATCACCCCACCCAGTTTTCTGCCGTCCTCCACTGCGCTCCCCCTTCTCTTGGTATCGATTCTGTAACTCTAATGGTCCACCGGTTATCCATCGTACGCATTAAATGGCCTGCCCAGCTCCATTTTTTTCGTGTAATGTCAACTAGAATATCGGTTATCCCCGTTTGATGAGTTTATCAGTTATAGAGTTGTGGAGGCAGTATAGAGCACTGGAGGCATAATGCTAAAGAGACAGCGGATCTGATGGGCACCTAGCTAGTCCTGGCTTTTGGGCTAGGCTAAGCCCTACCAAGTGATCCCCAGCATTTCCCGTAATTTATTTATTATTTCTCGATAATTGATTAGCTATTGATTGGTTATCAATTGGTTGTACTTCATGTTGAGGAATTCCTGCTCGAAACGGCTGTACGCTCCTTTCATGGACTTACGAACTCGACGTCGTGATGCCTCGGCTTCTCTGTAGTCTGGGCTTTCGCGCATGTTCCGCATGCCGAACCGATTTCGTTCACTTTCTCGATCGGCGCATTCGGGATCTGCGATTCTGCGCCGTCGCTTGGCTAAGGCTTCCTCGGCTCTCTGTGCAGGATCAGCTCGACGCCGGCGACTGTATTCTTGTTTGGCCAAGCGGCAGGATTGCCGGAAAGCGGCCTCTTCCTCGGGAGTGCGGTTCTTCCTAGGTCTCCCCATGGCTGCTACTACCGCCCGCACACTAGCAACCTCGCCTTCACACCTGCTACACGAACGTTTGTGGTAAGCGAAGCAGGTCTATGACGCGCTGGTCTAGGCGCGGAGTCTTGCGAAGCTATCACACAGCTGCTATGGGGTTGCTAGGCAACGCAGTGACGTCATAGCTCAGCGAGGTTTTGCGGCTCGCGGCACAACTTACCGCCGGCTTAAAGGGATACGGACACAAAATCTGAAAATTTTACGAAAATGCTGAAAATGAAACCTTAGTGTGTGATTACACCGAAAGGAAGTAGTCACTTAGCTTATTTTTCAGCCGATGGCTTTACTTTTGGCGTTTTTGTGAGCGCGCGCCTCGCCGCCCGACCCGCGGGAGTGGGAAGGCCTTCGTCGGATAGCCAGCCGGCCGGCCGCGGTCATTCGAAGCGCGCCGACGCCGCCATCGCTAGCATGGATTCGAGTTCTGGTGCCTCTACCAGCGATGAGTACATGTCTGAAGACGAGGGCCATTCCAACTTGGCGAGAAATATTGCCGCTTACGGTTACGAGTCTTCCGCGTCAAGCGACGAAGAAGAGCAGGCGGCCGTGGAAGTGCCGGTCAGGTTTTTCGCGAACCGTAGCGCGAAGATTTCGCTCTGCACCAGACACATAAGTATAAACTGCACGCACGCGATCTTGCGCGCGACAGCGACAAGCGACGCGATGGAGATGGCTGTCGCGTTCGCTCGTCGCCTACAAGTCGTTCAAACACACACACACACACACACACACACACACACACACACACACACACACACACACACACACACACACACACACACACACACACACACGCACACACACACACGCACGCACGCACGCACGCACGCACGCACGCACGCACGCACACACGCACACACACACGCACACACACACACACACACACACACACACACACACACACACACACACACACACACACACATGAGCAGATGCTTACAACACAAACGCCCAAGCGCAGCTCTGAAGCATTTATGTAAAGAGCACAGTGGCAGACTTTTTCATTTTTAAAATCACAATTAGCTTGCATGCGCGGTTCTAATCATGACTGAAACCGAAAAATAACAGTTCAGTTATATTTACGTTCATCAAAATTTCTGAGGAACGGGCGATGTCACGGTAACCATAACAATACTCTACTCAAACCGAAATAAATCGGTGCCAGGGGAACTCTGAACCGATAACCAGAGCAATGATAACCCGATATTCAAAAAGGCGAATCAAGATAAATCAATTGTCTAGTATTGCGCACTAACCGTAACTGAAAACAAGTCGTTCTGCCGGGTTGAGTCCCTGGTTAAAATTACTACTGTGTTTTGCAATGATAAACCTACGCGCAGAGTGAAACATTAAGAAGCATTCGATACATCCTTACATTTAGACGGCTTGTTCAGCTAGGGTCTTGATGTCCGAACAGCATACCTCTCGTTGACGGCAGCCAAGGACCTCTCCAAAAGCTTAAGGTCATATCGTCTGACTTCAGGTAGCCATGGGAGTAGCCGTCTTCATGATGACGTAACCCTTGGAGGTACTTTTCGATCACCTTCTGTCGGTCAGGAGGCTCGCTCATCGTTGCATTCCGCACTTTCACAAGCGACACAAAACAACGCACGCCGCGAATATGATACGCGCGCCAACTTTCTCGCTCACGTGGAATGAGCTGATCTAGGGTACCTCGATGCGCGCGCCCGCTTAGGGTGGTGCCAGCCTTTGAACCAGTCGACGCCGCCTCGACGGGCTTTACCTCGACCGGCTGTTGCGCGCTCCCTCCGCGACTTTGTTGCTCGCATTCTCCTCGCCGCCCTGCTGCGCGGGTGTACGCGAAGTGTTGCTGCGTTCGCGCTGCTTTCTTCGACGTGGAATGCCTGGATGTTGCGTTCCCCAGTGCTCCAACCATTCGCGAAATAGTTGGAGGATGGTTCATTTTCCAAGAGACCCAGAAAGGAGGCTTCTGTGGCTGGTGCGAGTCAAGCGTGACAAGTGGCGACCGACCAACACCTCGTGTGTCTGCAGCCGCATGTCGGTTCCGTGCTACGTTTATTGTGATTTATTGATTTTGATTGTGGGTAGGTAAATGCCGTTCACTGGAAGCAGCGGTCACACGTGCTATCTGCACTATTAGTCTTGCTCGACGTAAAAAAAAATGTCACAGTTTCGCCCTAAGGGCGAATCAATGAATGCGATAGCAACACAGCAATGTCATACGAAGTAAGGTGAGCGGCCTTGGTAGCAATATGAATTGTAGTAAACATGAGCTGATTAAGTAAGCAGGTGTGCTGTGGCGTAAGTAGACCGACATGAAGAGAGACTCGATGACCACGAGAAGGCGCGTGTGAAACGGTGGTGTTGATGAGAAGCGCTTACCGTGGGCAGCGCGTGCGAAGGGACACACCTGTAGTGCTGCACTGCCGATCTGGGCAGCATTGCATGTGTAGCGTGCGTTGGAAAATGTGGCCCGACTATTACTAACTGAATGAACAAGCGTGGTGTGAGCGCGCACAAACAAACATGAATAGATCACACTGAATGACTGCAGCCAACGACTGTCAAACGCTGACAGCAGGGCGAAGGTACGTGCGGTCTATCGCTTCAACGGAAACTGAGCGGCGAATGCACGGCGCATAAAGGTCAGAGCCGTGTGGAGATAAGAGACGGTGCGGTATAACGAACGACGAGCGCGGTTGTTGGCAGCGTAGAAGTGCGCCCCCCCCCCCCCCCTCCCGCTCCCTCCGGCGCTGGCTTCCCGCTTCCTTGCGTGCGCGTGGGAGAGATAAGAGACTGTGCGGACGAGCGACGAGCGCGGTTGTTGGCAGAGAAGTGCCCCCCCCCCCTGCTCCCTCCGGCTGCTGGCTTTCCGCTTCCTTGCTTGCGCGTGGGAGATTGAGTGCGTTCGCTCTCCGTGATAGCGCGCGTCCCCGCACGCTTCCGCTGGGGCATACGGCGCGCGGCGAAGATTTTATCTATACGGAACCTCACGGCGACGGCGACGGCGACGGCAGAAATCCGGTTGAAGTGTCCATATAATTGCTATCGCAATAAAAGCTCCGCGAAAGACTGACAAAGTCATGAAGATGCACTAGCGTGCGGGACCGGTAGTTGCCTGCGGCATGTTTGTTTGCGTCTGAGATTGTGCAATACGATGTTGCCGCTTCAGAATAAGTGCCAAACGTGCTTTCGCCGCTTTCTTTTATTGCGATAGCAATTATATGGACACTTCAACCGGATTTCTGCCGTCGGCGTCGTCGTCGCCGTGAGGTTCCGTATAGATTCCAAGGGCGATAAAATCGTCGCCGCGCGCCGTATGCGCAAGCAATAGCGCGCGGGGGACGCGCGCTATCACGGAGAGCGAACGCACGGCGGAAAGCAAACGCGACCGTCGCGCGAAAGGCCGTGGGGGTATGGGAAGGAGAGAGGGAGGGAGGCGGGGCGACGCTGTCCTGCTTCACCAGATGCTTATCTTGCAACCGGGCACAAGGGGAACTGGCCACATCTCCCACGGGAAAGCAAGAAAGCGGGAAGGGAGCGCGGGAGGGAGGGGGGCAACTCCTCTGCACAACTCCTCTGTGCTTTGCCCGGCGGTGGCGGTCGCCCGCACCGTCTCTTATCTCCACACGGCTCTGGCCTTTGTATGCGCTGTGCATTCGCCGCTCAGTTTCCGTTGAAGCGATAGACCGCGCGAACCTTCGCCCGCTGCGGCGGCTGGGCTTGCTGCCAGCGTTTTGACAGTCGTTGTCTGTGGTCATTCAGTGTGATCTATTCATGTTTGCTTGTGCGCGCTGACACCACGATTGTTAATTCAGTTGGTAAGCGAATGTGTCCAAGTTCATGCAGCCGATAAAACTACTATCCCTACTCCGAATAGCTCTCTACTAATTTGCTATCGCAATCGATGCTTCGCCTTTCGGGCGAAACTGCGACATTTTTTCATTGCCTTTACAAGGCGCTAGTTGGCGAACTGCGGTCGGCGTCCAAACATTGTATCAGGCCATTGCCTGCCGCATGTTTGCGTCCGAGATTATATAGCAATAGTACAATGTTTCCGCAAAGTTCAGCGAATTTTTGCTTTGTGTGAAGTCTTTATCTATGTTCATATGTCACCACAATTGTTTTATAATTTATTGTCTTCTATTTAACATTCATGTTCAGTTTTACAAGTGCTATAAAGTTACGGTCTCGTTAAGAATTTTGGTCACCTATTATCTGTGTGTTAATGAGCAATCAATAAATATTTTCTGTTTTGCTTGGGTAACAAATTTTGTGCTCATTCAGAAACACAAACTGGTCATACCTCGACGAACACGTGAGATATCACATTTTATTACTGTTTGATGGGTTTTATTCGTTTTTTTTATTCCCTCAATAACCAAGCTCATTTTTTTTACCGATCAAATATCAGTGCAGGCCAGTGGGCTTGCTTTGGGACATCCATAACAGAAACATTAAAAAGGCTAAACACGCTGGGATAGGTATTGGGTTATGGGTTTCATCAGTTTGATTCCTATCTATAGGTGGAAAGAAGCTACAAAGGAAAAGGACAGATTTAAATGTCTAGAATGGAGGGCACGGGCGTGGTTGCAAATAAAATCTCAATCAGAAAATTAGTGGATTATGACATTTTAAAACTTTTTGTTTGCGCCGAGACAATTAAGATACGTGGGAAGAAGGGCGGGCCTGCCAATACCCGCGGCGATTCGTGGAATATGCGCTGACCTGTCGCCCAGATGTAACCCATCGCCGCGTTTTGAAACTGTCTATTGAGGGCTCCGCAGCTTAGTTAACGGCGCTTTTTATCGCAGCTTCGCTAGCAAAAACCTCGGGTGCATAAAAACTCTGAGGAATTATTTTTCGCTGCTTCTTTGGGAAGACGGGCGTTTGGCGCGAGTAAGCTAACGACGCCAATTTATGTTGGGGCGAGTTGCCATTTCGATCCACCAGTGAGGTCAGTGGATCAGCGATAATTTCTGTCAGGATTCATTTGATTCCCTGGTATTCTACAAACAGCCTCACTGACGTCATTGACGCATATAGCATGCAGGAGTGCTGGTCGACGCCGTTGACTTTGGCTACTGCTGCCACTTTTTTATCTGCATTAAGGCTTTTCCGACAAACATTTACAAATATATTCATTTGAAAGAGAAATGCACGACCACACTTTTCCTATTTTTGCCAATTTATGCGCCCGTGGGGCGATAAGCGAGCGGCGCTACCCCCGCGAGAACGAAACCTGGTTCAGAGAGTGGAAAAGATGCTATTTTCTGCTACCCGGAAGGGAGCACGGCTCAGCATCATGGCGGGAGGGGGAGAGGGGGAAGAAGAGATAGGAAGGGTAAGGGGGAAGGGGTAGGTAGGACGTAGAAAGGGGTAGGTGGCAGCAGCTTCCCATGGCAAGGGCCGCAAGGGGCGGGCAGGCGGGGGGCCCCCTACAGGGAGGCAAGTCCCGCCACAGCGGCAAACTCCAAGAAGCATTGCAAAGCTGCGACGGGACTGTG
Organism: Dermacentor silvarum; assembly: GCF_013339745.2. Taxonomy (NCBI): domain Eukaryota; kingdom Metazoa; phylum Arthropoda; class Arachnida; order Ixodida; family Ixodidae; genus Dermacentor; species Dermacentor silvarum. The sequence goes on from NC_051157.2 coordinate 183,455,866, forward strand.
GCGGGGGAAGAGGAAGTCTTCCTCTGAGGTGGCTGGAAGGCCGAGGTTGTTGTATGCCACTGTCATCGCGTGCCTTGGGTTCGCGAGGTCTGGACAGTGGCATATGATGTGTTCCAGGGTCTCTGGGGAGCCGCATCTCCGGCAGGCAGGGGATGAGACGCGCCCCATGCTGAACTTGCGTGCAGCGGGCCATGCACTTCCGGTCCTGAGGCGCAGGAGGAGCGTCCTTTCCTGCCTGTTGAGTCCTGTGTCGGGGAGTGGTCTCGGTGGTTGCCCGCGGGCCACACGCTTGTCCGGGTGCGCAGCGGTGAGCAGTTTCAGCAGGCGGTGTCTCGAGAAGTCTGCCGCTGCTACCGCAGTGCTCACTTGGACCGGCTCGTGATAGGCTGCTTTGGCTGCTGCATCCGCCTCTTCGTTTCCGGCTATCCCTGCATGGGAGGGGAGCCAGTGGAGTGAGAGGGGGATGCCGCTCCTCTGCAGCGCTGTCAGCCTTAGCAGCAGGGCCACTGTGACGCCTGCTGGGTCTGGCTGGAGCAGACCCTGGAGAGCCGGGCGGGAGTCCGTGAAGATGGCTACCGGTACTTGCGGTGGGTGAGCAGCCAGGTAGTCGGCTGCCAGGTGCAGATCGCCTAGCTCCGCTGCTGTGGAGCTCGCCGCAAATGGAAGGCGGCACTGTAGGTTCTCGCCCAATGCGGGGACCACGCAGGCTGCCGTTGCCGAGCCGCTCGATGGGAGGACAGATCCGTCCGTGAAGACGTGCAGGTGCTCGCCAAGGTAGTGGAGCTTGGACAGCGCTGCCTGCTCGAGCTCGCACGTGGGCGTTCTCCGCTTCTGCTTGCCCTCCAGCGTGATGTGGACCTCGAGTGGCTGTTGGTGGGGGGGGGCTTCACCGCAGTGGGCGGAAGCCCAACCAGCTCATCATACAGTGCGCAGATGCTGCCCATCCGGGAGGAGGGGCGACTCCGTAGTCTGCGCACCAGGGCGTCGCCATCCGGTGTATGATGAAGCCGGCCCACGTGCAGGAGCCCCTACCGAAGCATAAGCAGCAGGAGCGGCCAGGTCTGGGCTTCTGCCAGGGAGGCAGCCACGGGCGAGTTACGCGGCAAGCCCAAGAGCGACCTCATAGCCATCCGGTGCTCCATCTCCAGCTGCTTCTTGCGGGTCGGTGTTAGCTTGGCCAACGGGAGCGAATACAGGAGCACGGAGGTGGCAGCAGCTTGGCACAGCCGGATGGCCCATCTTGTGGTGCAGCCCTTACCTTGCTGGAGGAGCCGTCCAACTTCCGATCTTACGTAACGTGCCTTGGTGGTGGCGGCCTTGGCAGCAGGTATCCATGTGAGGCGGTGGTCCACCTGGAGCCCAAGATAGGTAACCTCCTTCTTCCATGGGATGGACGTGCCTCCCAGCACCTGCCTCCCGACAGTGACCCGGGCAGCGGCCGATGGGTCCACTAGCAGAGCCTCTGTCTTGGCAGGCGAGAGCCCCGGAAGTACGAGAAGTCCAATGCCCCGGAAGTAGGAGGCCACTGCATCCAGGGATCACTGCAGTGATGACCAGATGAACTGCAGCTTGCGCCTCAGTCCATGTGTCCACAGTGCCACGTCGTCTGCGTAAATGGAGCACTGGGTTGGGAACCTTGGGTCAGCCGGGATCGCTGCAGGGAGTCCCGCCAGGGCCGTGTTAAAGAGAAATGGGCTTAGCACCGAGCCCTGGGGCTCTGTGACGCCTGCTCGGTCACTGTGACGCCTGCTCGGTCACCCTGCGGGGGCTGCTCAGGGTCCGTCCGACTCTCACCCGGAGTGTCCGTCCCGTCAGGAAGGAGCTGATGAACTGCCTGAGGCAGCCCCCGATGCCGTCCCGAAGTCCGTCCAGTGCGTTCTCGATGACAGAGTGTGGAGGCCGTCGAACGCGCTCTGGATGTCCAGCAGTATGAGGAGGGCCACCTCCCCATTACTTCTGGCCTCCTTCAGTGTGGAGATCACGTCGGCAATCGAGTCGGCCGTGCCCCGGTGCCGACGGAAGACGGTCTGCTGCTCGGGCAGAAAGTCCACCGCCCCTGCAATCCAGTCCAGCCGTCCCAGTGCGATGGTCTCCATCAGCTTACAGGCCGCGGACGTCAGCGACACTGGCCTGTAGGTGATGATGGCCGTGGCTGGTCGTCCTGGCTTCCTGATGGGCACCACCACCGCAGTTAGCCAGGCCTCCGGAAGCAGGCCAGTCTCCCAGACCTCATTGTTCATGGCCCCCAGGAGCTGCCTTCGGGCCGCCCTATCCAGGTTCTGGAGCATCTGGAACGTGATGCCATCCGCTCCCGGGGCACTGCGGCGTTTCGCTTTCTTCAGTGCGTGTGCCAGCTCGTGGTCCTGGAGCGGATCCTGGCATAGAGCGGCGATCTGGCTGGTCGTCCAGGCTGGGTGGTGGCCGCCAGGCTGTCTAGCGGATGTGGGACCGGTTGCAGCTGCAGGCTGTGCCACTGGGAGGGCAGAGAAGCGGTCTGCCCGCAGCTCTGCCAGTGTTGCCTCACTGATCCCAAGGCAGATGGCTGCGGAGAGCACCGGATGCCTCGCTGCTGGTCCACAGAGCAATGACCGGAGGAGCCTCCATGCCCGGGGGCCGCCATTGGCTTGACTGATGGTTGGTTGGCAGATACCCTGACAGCTCTGCCGTCTCCGGTGATTGGCGTGGCGCCTGCAGGCAGCATCGATGCGGTTGTGCTCTGTGCGATGCGCGGGCAGCCATGTCCTCAGTGCCCGCCTCTCTGCCCTGCATCTGGCAGCCCGGATGTTCAAGTGCCGCAGGTCCGGGGCTGGCTGGTCCTCTGCCATGCGGGAGAGTACAGTAGCCGCCTGTGCCGCATCGGCCACGCATTGGAAGAAGTCCTGGTCTTCACTGATGCCGTCCAGTTGCCTTCTGAAGGCCCCCCAGTCAATGGTGCTGCATTGCCTTGTCCTCGGGCGCTTCCCTCCTGCCGGGGTGATGGTGATCGGCAGGTGGTCAGAGCCCCAGGAGTCAGGCTGAGTCGACCAGCTGTAGTGGGCCCCCTCGGTAGCCACACTAACGTCGATGGCCGTGCAGGTCGTCCGCGCTCCCCGTCGTACGTAGGTGAACGCCCCTGTGTTCAGCACCTGCATGCCCGTGGTCCGGTAGACCTCAGCAAGCTCCCTGCCTCTTTTGCAGCAGCTGCGGCTTCCCCAAGCCGTGTGGTGGGCATTCACGTCGCCGCAGAGCAGAAAATTGCGGCCGAGGCGTGTGGCTAGCTGCCGGAGGGTGGACGCGTCCCATCTTTGGCAGGGCCTGACGTAGATGGAGGCTACAGTCGTGCCCAGTCCTCGGAGCCTCACGGTCACGGCGCAGCACTCCATGGGACCTCCAGTCAGGTCAGCCACATTCACCTCGGCGTGGTTCAGCTCCCGGCGCACGTAGATGGCACAGTGTGGGGGGCCTTGCGGGTGGTTGCCGTCCAGGCAGGGGGCAGCAGTGCCGGTGGGCAGGGTGCAGGCGGTGGCGCTCGAGTACCCCAGGTACCCCGGGAGGCGCAAGTCTCCGGCAGCCACATAAACCTCCTGTAGAGCGAGTACGTCGTAGTCGCTCCGCAGGAGATGCATCGAGAGGTCTCCTTGCCGCCGCCGCAGCGAGAATACATTCCACTGGAGCACACTCGGGCGGCGGCGACATTTCCCTGCTGTGGCTGGTGCAGGATAAGCCATGCTGGTTGACTATTGTCGGGACTGCCACTGCCTGCAGGCAGATGGCTCGCAGCGGATGGTCTGCTGGCAGCATGGAGCTGACTGCCTGCATCGTCAGAAGGAGGTTGGCCACCAGCTGGTCCACCGTGGTCTGGGCCGGGGGGCAGCGGGCGACACGGGGGCCACAGGAGACTCTGGCGGCTGGCGGCTCATGGGGCTGGTACCGGGCGTCGCATGGGGGCAGGGGCACCCTTCACCACGCTCGCGAATGATCGCACTGGGGGTGTCAAGGTCTGCTCCGCCTCGCACTCCTCACGCACCGCGGCTCTGACTGCGCGTCTGGAGAGTGCTGTGGCGGAGGAGGCCATGATGGTGGCGACCCGGCGTTCCTGCTGCCACATGGGACAGGCGGGGGTGTCTGCTGTGTGGGGCCCGCTGCAGTTCACGCAGCGAACCGTCTGGCAGGGGGAGCCTGCAGCGTGGCTCTTGCCGCTCGTCCTTGTCAGCAGGCTACCCGTCCACCCCGTGTAGAAAGCCGGTGCTCCTCCCGCGTTCAGCCGGTAGGCGGGCAGTCACCGGGATGCCGTGGAGCTCGGTGACGGCCATCAGCTCGTCCAAGCACGCCCGGGTGGTGGTATCGGCGGCCACGATGTTGCGTTTGTGGTTCACCCTAACCACAGCAACACCGGGCCGCGCAGATAGTACCGCCGCGAGCGCGAGCCGCGGCGCACCACGGAAGGCTCCACCGGGTGCCGAAGGGCGCAACAGCACCGTACCGACGACCTCGGTGTTCACCGGCAGTGCCGCGTTATTAAAACCCCTCTATATCAAAAGTAGCGACACTCTCCTCCTCCGCCTACCCTCCTCCTTGTTTCTCCTCTCTTTCGCGCTCCTTTCGCGACCGTGGCGCCGCCTACACCGCTTGAGACACGTGCACTTGTTTATCTTTGATCGTTGACCGCTTTTCACCGGCTAACATATGTTAAACGTAATCGCTCGGCGCAGGACGCACCTACATGTATTGGAAGTTTCTCGAACGCTATCGATGTGTCTATCCGTTGTCACCGACGCTTATGTAATCTGATTGTTTGAGTGTCGCGAATACATAGTTTTCACGGACGTCACAACCGGGGCGTATGGGATAGGTGGCCGCCATTGCGGAGAACTACTGCCGTGGCGCCGGCCTTTGCTGCGTGTGCAGGATGCGATACTTTCGTGTTGTGCGTGTTCTAATACGGCACAGCGTCGCAATACCGATGTGTGCCATGATCGGCTGCAGTGCGAGAAGCAAGTCTGCCGCACAGAAAACGAGCATGGTGCCAGGAACCGGGCTGAACGGCTTGCCGAAAGTGATAACTCGACAATGCGAGCGCACGAAAGTGTTGTCGGAGGAGCGTCTCTGGCTCGCTCGCATAAACAGGAAAGATGTAAATAACCTACTTTTTATGCCTACACTTAAGCAGAGTAGCAGAAGGTCGTATTTAGGCAAGCGAATAGCGAAATAAGGTATGTTGCGTCGTACACAATGCTTGGCAGCGTCGAGCATTTGGAGCAGTGAGCCGCGCACGGTGCCGTAATAAATAGCTAACGAAAGAGTTCATACAAATGGGTACCGCGTTATTCCAGCGGTACGGATTTACAAACATACTTTTTTTTTAATCTTCGTAACCTTACCTCGCTCAACAGGATGACGTGCTCGGAGGGCCGCATTGCTGTCATGCCGCTTACCCGGCCACTTGTGAAATAGTTGTGAGCCTCAAGAGACTTGTATGATTTCATTTCAGTACGCGATACGTGGTTCGTCGACAGCACCAAATATTTTACAATGTCAGCATGCGTCGTAACCGGTAGCAGGTCGACGTCCGTCGTCGTGTCGGTCCCGCCGCACAACGTGTACGGATCAACACCGTCGCACATGTTGATTTTTGCTGCGTAGCGAGCACGCGCCGGGCCCACCAACTTGGCAAAATATGATGGGCAGAATTCCTTCCACCTGGCAGTCACCGTCAATAAACACGCCATAATTCACAAATCGCAAAATCAACGCCGAAAGACTGCACAGACGGCGCTCAAACATTCGCCCGCATCGGTTGCAGTACTCCCACATGGCGGACGACCGCTAGCAGACGGCGCTGTGACGTCACGTGAAAACTATGTATTGTGCAGTATTTTCTGGAAGACACGCGGGCACCAGGGATTACTGTCGAACCTTCGATGACTCATGTATAAAAGCCGACGCGTTTCGCCGCTGATCAGATTTCGACGATCGCCGACTGTGTTTGCCGCTATCGTTGTGCTCCTCGCCAGTCGGTAGACGCTTCTCGGGCGAAAATGGCGATGGAGCGCGATCGTAAACAAACGCAGCCAGCCCGTGGCGGCGGGACGGCCCACGTGATGCCATTAGGCCAATACCGACGCGGCGTCCGCCTCGGACAGGACGTGCGAGGAGCAGGCGGCATTCTTCAAAGCGTGTCGCTACTTTAGGCACCCTAAGCTGATCTAAGGTCCCTGTATTTTACCATACAGGGAACATACAGGGATCTTAAGCTGTGGCGCCGCACACCGACTGCGCCGCCAAACAGAGAGGGGAAAAAAAAAGAAGAAAATGGTGATACGTCATCGAAGCGAGGCCCCGCCCCTGCACGGATTTGTTGTGAAACCGGTCGCACCCAAACGGAAGTGGCGTAGTCGACGAGTATCGCGGTGGGAACATGAGAGCCGGTAGACAACAGTAGCCGAAATAAATCAAGACAAGACTGGCGTACTGCCGTCAGTGGAGCAAGAGACAAGTCGAAGCAGACGCAGGAATGTTTCGCGTATTTTTCGAACCAGTTATTTCATGTTCCCGGCCTATCCGTGAATTTCGGCAGGCTCTAATACAGCGGGCCTGAGTTCTCTTCGCTGGGTGAGTAAACACTTCATCCTCTGCAGCACAGCTTTCTAGTTTCTTGTGAAAGTCGGGGCATATTTTGTCCTTTCTCGCATTTGGGGATTGTTACAACCTGCAGTGGTAACAGTGTACAGGGCCTCGAATGTGGGGCAGAGATGCGTGTGTCAATCATTCAGCTGGTTGCTGCATGTGCTTACTGTAACAGCACGCGGTAGAGACGCGGCGGAATGTTTCGAAGCCAGCACGTTTGCCGAGTTACCCTGCTTATGATGCCGCTTACAACTACGTCGACTGTAGTCGTTAATGGCGTACGAGCGTGTTGCCTTTGTCACGCGTTGTGCAGCACGTTCCAACACTGCTCCGTCGCAGTTTATTTTGTTCTTCCCTCCGCCTAATCCGAAAAGTGCGATCTACCTGCGTGACGAGCACAGCTTTGTTCCTGGAGACAAGCTTCTCAATAGTTAGTGACGTATGACGAAGTCAAGAGTGCTGCAACAGGTGACCCCATAGGTAACATGTATCCTTAATGCTAGCGAATTGTGTCCTGCAGGTCTCCTTCGCCTTCCTTATCCTTTGTATCTATGAATCCTGCCGGGAAACTTCTCCCACAGCTGGGGAGATTTCTTGTTCATAGAGTGGGATACACGTGTCTGTCAAGCGGTCAATTGGACGGATTGGTTTTTTGTATGTAATTTTTATTCATTACTATCTTTGTTCACATATTTCCTCGTTTAATCTTATGTGTAGTTTTATATATCTCCTTTTCTTCCCTCCATTTGACACATATTTCCAGCTTGTTCTTTCATTATGTTTACTTGTGTACAATGTAATCTTCTGTATTTCTTATTTAAATTTGTTTCTCACTTATCTGTTCTTTGTGTTCTTACCACTTTAGCTCCCCATTCTTATCTTGAGGCTCCAAAGGGACCTTATAGAGGATAGTGTACTGATTTGATAACAAATGCATTGTGCAAGGCTAGTCTATCATAGCTGACCAAGCGTTAGAATGAAAGGAAATCTGTACACATATTTTATATTTTAATGGGGTTTTTGTACAAAAATGAGAAGTTTGGGTTGTTCAGAAGCCTCTTTTCATTCATTTTAAATGTGTTTCAAGCCAGGTGTCACTTTGTAAGTGAGGGCTTTTTCCTCCACTTTTATTTTTGACTTCATTTTTACACTCTTGCATATTATCAAAACATATTTGGGGTGGAGGAGAGACAGGGCATGCCTATAAGTGGGGGGGGTGCCTATAAGGAAACCAAATAAGACTAAGTTTCACTGGAAGATGGATACTTGAAGTGCTAAACAGTAATCAAACAAAGGATGTCACTCGAGCCAATGTTTCAACAAGGGAACCGGTCCTTACAAGGGCAGTTGCCCCAAATAGTCCACTTGTTGAAAAATTGACTGCAGTGGCTTCCCTTATTTGATCAGTCTTAGTTACCTGTAAGGCAATCAACATGATTCCAAGGAATTCCACTGAATGATGTAGGAATGTAAGAAACTCCAAGGAAGGATTATTAATAAAATCTTCAGTTTATCAAGCCAAAGGGTGTGGCCACACTCTTTGCCAAGAAATAATTAGGCGGCTTTTCGAGAATGTCCTTTCATTCTCATTTTGTCTTGTGTTCACGCATTAATTAGTCTTGGGTAACATTTTACCCAGGTGGTTGGAAAATAGTCTTACTAGAATCAGGATCAGAATTACCTTTATTGGGCTCACAGCTGAAAACAATATACAAGCAAATATATTCAAAAGGAGGGCTGAGAGCACTAGGCTGTAGGGCTATCATTGCTCAAGGCACTGGAACCTTAGTTGCAAGCACTTTCCAGGTACACAACATAATGATCAGTAATGTCATACAAAGAAATGTTGGTAGGAAAAATGTAGTCACAGGGGACGGTTGCCATGTAGCGATGCCAGCATGGCAGCTGATATGGTGAAGGTGATGCGATGGGCCAGCAAGTAGATCCTTTGTTGTCCTTTCCGGCATCTCACTACTTTTCATACTTTAACGAAGCAGTTCTGCAAATTTCCAGTTTATGTGCAGTGGCAGCATTTAAATTGCAAATAGTTCTTTGATATGGGCATTTGGGACATTAATTTAATAATCCTTATTTACCATTAATTAACGTAATCTCATTAGCAGCAGGCCTTCCAGTTGGACAATTATTGTTGCCACAGAGTGGTGCTACATAATTTGCTCGTACAATTTCTGGCATCTGCAGATGACCTTCTTGATGTTTGTAGGCTGTGTGTTTTGGCGGCAGGTGTACAAATCTTGCACAACAGGTCATCCCTGCAGAGGTTCTGCCATTTTGTACAAACGAGTGCAGTGTGGGAAGCACGTAGTTGCGGTCTTGTTGAGCAAACCTAATTGAACCACACACAGTTGAAAGTCTGCACATTTGCACTAGCCGCGTTTAGGGACACGGCTGCGGCAAGATCATAGCAAAGTGTCAGATATGGCAGCCACTGCTGATGCAATGCCATTTGAATTCAGTGCTGTAGAGTCTTGTGGACTAACCCCCGTATTCTTAAACACGCCTTCACTCAACGCTTCTCCTCGACTCAGCCAAGTCGAGGCGACAAGCGTTCCTTCACTCGAGGCGCCGTTGCGTTTCATGAACACTACTTCACTTTTCCTCCGCCAAGGAACGCCTTGAAAATGCTCCCTTGACTCGAGTGAAGTGCACCGACCGAGAAAAGCGTCTGATATCGAGGCTATTCTTAAATGCGCTTAGCAAAAGCCCAATTATTTAAGACAGATATGTGTTTCCGTTAATTTGGCTTTGTTATCAAATGACAACACGGCGCAATGCACAAATTTAGCTCGGCAGCGCTGCCACTGTTAGCGTTCGACTGATAGATCAAGCGGGAGCTGTGTTTGAGGTCTGGCAACGATCGCACCCCAGCAGCTGAGCATGGCGCATGGCTGAGAAATAAGAAAATTTGCGCCCGCATTTGTCTGCTGCTCATTGTTTCCTTGTGCTTAATTTGCGGTTCACGCTGCAGTTGTTAATCGTGGTTATTATGGATGATTTTGTCCGTGTGTGTACTGTGATCGAGCCGGATTGACTTCGAAGGAGGCAACGCATGGAACGGTTGATGGGCAGCTTTGTTTAACTTCAAGACCATGTGCTGCTGAAAGCTTTCTGAAAGCAACAGGACAAAAAATAAGGGTGAGTGAGCAGTTTCTGTATGGAAGCACATTACGCTGTTGCGGTTCTCGTGAAGTTGCCGCCGCGCTATCAATAAAACGTGGCCGATGTATCCAAGCATGACTGGCACCAGTTGCTCATGCTGCGGGCATTAGCACCCGAAGCAGACTATTCGAGGCAGCATAAGATTGCGCGAGACGTTCCCTTTTTTTTTGCATTGGAGCTTGTGGGAGATTCGGCGTGACAATCTGTTATCGGTTCAGTTGTTTAAACATAAATGCACAAAGCACCGCTCCACGACTGTGTCCGATGATCATTCCACTATCGCGTAGGAAATATTTCAGTAGAGAAGAAGCAGTTGTAGTATGCATGTGGCAGAATGCATATCGTTGTGTGCGTAGCTCCGGTAGTTTTATGGAAACAAACGTTTTTCAGTCCTGTACTTTATTTTAGAAGCCGTGGTGGTTAGTCGGTTTGTTCAAATTGCAGAACATATCGTCAGTGAACCAGCACTGGTGCCTGCATTTCCAGTGCTGCTTCACTTCACATATAAGCTCCGCAATCTTTTATTCTTCCGAAAATTCACTTCTCAGTAGTTCATTACCAGCATTAGTGTTTGTTCGTCTTACCTTTTTCAATGTGCTATGTCGTAGCATCTCCTGCACGTCCCATAAACTGTGCTTTCAAGTTCACGCAGCGCCCGCATTTTTTTTAGTTGTGCTCTATCTTTTCGTTTCAGTTGCTTACCTGCACTGAACTTGGCGTGCGAACGCCCTATGTACATATCATTTTTGGTATTCTGCTGCAGGATGTGGGCCTTGGAAAGACCAGCTGATGGAAAAAATCAACGTCTGTGTTGCACGGTAAGACAATGCAACTGACGTGAAAGCATCGATAGATACGGTGTCTGCCTATGGAAATGCACCATCTCGCTTCCCTGAAAGAACTTAGGTGCTGCGGAAGTACTTGACTGAACAGCCCGGTAGTTAGTCTGTGCTTATTTTTCATACTTATCATTAATAATATAGATGTTATGTCTGGCCACATTGACAAAATGGCGTGCATTGACATGCACGCCGTGTTATTTAAAACAGCAAACATGAAACAGCTATGCAGTAATGAAATCAAACTCATATTTCGTTCCTCTTCAACAGTCATATATTCTTGTTTTGAAGAGCATAGTCATGATTATGATGCGCGAAGTCATGAGTTGCCCATAAAGTGTTACAGCTGAGACGTGAGCTTTCTTACTGCCCACAATTTGTAATGCAGCACTTTAGTATTTAGTGGAATGTTGAAGCTACTTTTGCATGAGCAAGTGTGCATCCAGAAATAAGCCATAATTTTAATGGTTGTTCTCAGCTTTGCGGAACTCATGGTAGTAATGCGCTCTATACTGTATTTTTCAGCAACGCCATTGTGACAGTCTGCATCACCATTTGGCCTGTTGTGGGATCCCACAAGACACGCTCTGTTCCTCGGTCAATTACTGAACTTCTGCAAGCCCCATGGAAGCCAACTGTGATCCGCATCGACTGGAACAAATTCATTGTTCCGGCCTTCATAATTAATGTTTAAGCTGAAGTTAGAAACGGAGCTGACACAGCGTATATTCTGTAAGAATTTACCACTGCATACTGTCGGTTGGCCACACCCGACGGTATGCTACTGTCTAGAACACTGCTAGTCTACTGTCTAGAACACGGATGGCGTTTTATTCTAGAATAGCTTTGTCAGTAGTGCTACTGCTTGTGTTTGTAGGATCCGAGTCCACGCTCTTTTTCCAATCCCATCAGAACACAAAAAGACGAGGATAATTTTAATTTATTGTTTCAGAGATTGACCCTTGGACTGACGAGAAATTATTCAGTGATACAGACTGCTTTAATAAATATGGCTTAAGAAACCTGGAAGAAAAATACAGACTTAAGCTGCAAAGTGCCTATGAAGGCAGATTTATGAAAAATGCCTTTTGTGGTGATGTTTGAGCTGTTAGGATGTCAGAAAGGAGATAGATGTTTTAGCCAAAATAGTGCGACAACGACTACAGTGCAGCAGTACACATTAACTGGAGCTCCACTCTTCTCCCCCTGCACACCAACGCAAGCGCAGCACCCTTGAAAAGGCAGTTGCTCTGCATGGTTGCGTTGGCAGCCTGGTTCCTGCATAAGAGAAGGGGTTGGTTATAAACATACAATGATGTTAACCCACATAAAAACTAGCTTAGGTACAGTATTCGTTTTCATCAGTTTACTTTTTGCAGTAAATGCATTCATTAAAGATTTTCATTGTGTTCAGGAAGCCGATTTTTTTACATTGATAAGTTCGGACTGTTTTCATTCATATTTGCAAAGATACAGTTTTAGGCTGGTTTGGCGTTTGCACAGCCAGACCGACATACACCAATCTAACACTTACACAATGCACTCACTAATAGCTGCAATGTGCACAACAAATATATGTGAAATATATCTGCTACCACTTGCTAGCGTTTTCTGTATTAGGAGCTGGGCCAACTGCTACAGCTTTTTTTATTACAATAAAGATAATGTGATGTACAAAAACTATCCTCTCTTGTATTGTTATTCAATGTTTTGTATTGGAATAAAATATTGCATTCCCTCTGTATACGTGCCAGGTATAATTATGAAAACCATTTCATGGTTGCTCACTTCCTCGTTGGGCTTGGATGTTCATAAGCATAAGCTAATTAAACTAAATATTTTGAAGCAAGGCTCACGTAATTATTGCTAACGACTGTAAATAACAGCTACTGTCGCACGTCCCACGCAAAAAAACAGTATACTTTTTTTTTGGTTTCCCTATAGCAACTAAATGCATGAAATTATAGAGAAACAGAAAAGTGAACGCACCTGGTCGTTTTTAGAGAAGCTCGCCTTGCTGTGGTACGCTACGCCGTCCTTGGAATAGCGTAGTAAGTGATGCACCCGAGTACAAACCGCTCAGGCGGAGCGAATTCCGGCGCTCGCGCAGCCAGACCAGCATCCAGCAATCGAGCACACAGGCAATACACCCACTAACGGCAGGAATCTTCGCAGTTGTCTTCTTTTCATAGGTTCGAAGTGCGCCGCAGTTATGTATCGTGCAGCGTTTCAAATGGTGCGGCTTTGTATGATCCCGCGCGAGAAACACGGCACTGGCGCTGATATAGTCGTTTCGGAGCACTCGCACGAAGAATACACGTATGCAGGTCATCAACTGGCTCATGCACGGAATAAGACGACAGGTCACTGCACTAGCTGGCAGTTTTCTTGACAGGACGGCCGTTCTGTCTCGGTGCCACAGTAGAATTACTCCGTTGCCGAAGCGCTCCAGAGGGTTGCACCAGTCCGTAAAACGATGCCCTGGAAGATGCGCAGCATCGTTAACGAAAGAAAAGCTGCGGAGGCAACTGGCGTCCAACTGAAAAAGCCGACGAGGCGAGCGACAGATCACGACGCAGCCATGTCTGCGCACTAACTTCACTCAAGGAGCGATTCAAGGTAGCTGCGGGGCTACCTTGAGATTCTCGAGTAAAACGCTCGAGCTTTCCTTCACTCAAGGCGCGTTTCGAGTGGAGGGCGATTTGTGAAATGAAAAGCCGCCCTCAAGGCGCGTTTCGAGTGGAGGGTCGAGTCGAGGTGCGTTTGTGAATACGGGGGTAAATGTTGTAGTCAATAAAAGGCTGTTTGAGAATGATGTCGATGATAGACATTAAGTATAAAAAATTTCCATTTTGTGAAGGTACTGTAGACGCTAGAGGTTTCATCTTATTTGTGATTGTTAGAATCGGGGTCTTGCTACATACAGATTATAAAATCTGATGCACTTTAAGTTTGGATGCACACTGTGTTATGGAACTATAAGCACTGGTTGCGTATTTGATTTGGGGGTTTGTTAGAATGGGGCAAATAGTATTGCTAAATGGGCACGTGTTTCGATGTTGTTTTATGCCACTTGCTTTAATTCAGCCTTGTGGATAATTCAGTCAATTTTGTTGGTCCTATCGTGACCGAATTAAATGTATGCCAACTGTACTAGTAAATGGGTCTGCAAACAGTGCCAAAAACACATTTGTACTTGGAATTTGTACAGCTCCCTTTTTGACGGTGAGTCAGTCAACACAAGATTCATTCATACATGTTTTGAGCATTCTTCACCACGTTAAAAAAAAAATGCAGTGTACCCGCCGTGGTGGCTTAGTGGCGTTGCGCTGCTAAGCATTAGGTCGCGGGATCAAATCCCGTCCTTGGTGGCCCCATTTCAATGAGGGTGAAATGCAAAAATTAATGGGTGCACGTTAAGGAACCCCCAGGTAGTCACATTTATTCCAGAATCCCCCCACTACGTCCTGCCTCATAATCCTATCGTGGTTTTGGCACCTAATACCGCAGAATTTAATTTTGGTAAAAAACGCTATCCAAATTGCCTTAAGCATGTTTCCTGTGATTTGGATAATCACCGACTTCAGATGCAGTCTTGCTAACATGTGGGAAATGTTAGCTCCTGAGCTCTCGTGCTTCTTTTGATCAGCAGCAGCGGCATGGCGGTCTCCAGTGAGTGGAACACCATCCCGGCATATGCAGCCCATCTCTCCCCACTCCACCCGAAGCTGCCCGGACGGGAAGACCTCATCAAAGAGCTGCGGTCGCTTCGCTCCCCGTTCACTTGCACTCGCATACAGCTGCCCCTGCACTGCAATGTGGTAAGAAGTCCCGCAACTCGGCTGTATGGGCAGCTTTAGTCACCACTGGTGATGAGTTGCAAAATTAATCAGGTACTGGGCATCTCGCGTAACTTTAGTTGCGGTTGTGAATGTCTGGTCTGCGACACTTGGATGAAACCGATCCAATATTGTTGGCAGTTCTCTTAGGAATTTGCAGTACCTTTACAATACTGCCGGACACAGCTTGTGCGCAGCTAGCCACAATGAGGGTTGGTCGTGACACCATGCGGCAGCTGGTGTCACGATCAATCCATGGTGTGCATTGCTTTGATTGCATTGATGCATTCATTGTACAAGAGAACTAATCCATCCAGGGTGATATTTTTTTCAGAAATGCATCCCCTTAGGGTAACTTTTTTCTTAAATTGCAGAATGAAATTTTTTCTCTGTGGCTAAATTCAAGTATAAAAAAAAAGTTTTTAGGTGGCATTGAAGTGCCCAGATATTTCTGATGTGTGCTGTATTGTTGTACTGTGTGCAGTATGTTGTATGGGTAAACTGGCATGATTTTTTTACTCGTCTGATAGCATGCACACAACTTATTTTTCTGTCTATACGGGTTTGACATAACTAGGGCCGTGCATTTTGAAATGCCCCATTTCATTTTGCATTCTTATCGTGTGTCGCGCTGAGGGGTGATCGCAGCAATAATGGAGATGCAACGGCTACTGAGCCATGTCTGAACTAGTGAGAAAGCGTCGCAAGTACAGAAAATGAAGTGGAAAAGACTATGGGCAAGAGACGTGCGGCTATAGCAAAAACAAGGTATGCCATGTGAGCTCCTGCATGCAAACGTTCTGGCAGAACCCATCTCGTGGTGAATGTTGGTGTTAATGCAATAAGCATTGAAGTAGTGACATTGAAGTAGCATTGAAATGTTGCTGCTGTAGAGTCACGTTACGTATGGCCCATGGTTCCTCTCTCGTGCCTCTGTTTGGACGTGATGCGCCATTTAGTGGCACTGCTGCGAAGTCCGTGCACTACATACCAGGTGTTTCAGCGAACACTTTAAACAAATTTTATAGGTTGCCTATTCTAGTTCATGCCCTGGTCTACTTGAAGAGGCGGACATTACTTGCAGAAAAAATTGAAATGCATCATCAACTAATCAACAAAAATTAATGAATCAGCTTTTTCACTAATTACTTTAGGGCCCAAATTGCCTTCCAGTTACTCTCTCAACAGAACATGGTTTTATGCATTGAAGCACAAAAACAACTGGAACGCCAATGCATTTCTCCGCAAAGTTCTGGAATTAATATCTCCAAACTAGTGTCATCCTGAGAATTCGTTCCAAGTGGATCCGCCTTGCGAACTCCACGGCTATAATTTGTAAATTGCAATTTGGGCCGTATGTTAATTAGTTAAAAAAAACTAAGTGGTGAATTTTTGCTGATTAGTTGATGATGCATTTCAATTTCTTGTGCAAGTAATGTCCTCCTCTTCGAGTAAACCAGCTCATGAACTAGAATTGTGCTATCTGCCACAAACAACCTTTAAAAATTTTTTAAAGTGTTCGCTGAAACACCCTGTATATTTGGAGAGGTTGTCTGAATATATATGACGTGCATGCAATCCCTCCCTCCATCAGGTAAATCTTTAATGATTTTGCAGGGGCATATTGCAGTGTTTGATATATCGAATGTGGTAAAGAACTGGAGTCCGATATATGTGTAGCAGTGGAATGCTGTTATATGGGATTTCCAAGGGGATGTTGCAACAGTTCGTTATAGGCAATAACTCAGTATAACAGAACTTGATATATCTGTCATTGACTGTATTCTAAAAGGATTTGTTCCAACAATGGTGCGTAGTCAAGGCAAGTTAGTGCAGTCGCGAGTTATTGTCTCTCTGCATTGCACATTATGTTTTCGAGGGTCGCCTTGCGACCACAGTCATCACACCCAGCAATGTCAGCCATTCAACTATGGAAGGCAAGAAAGGCTACGCCTAGCCATAGCGAACAAGGCAGGGTAGCTCTGCATCGGTACACAGCACACGGGCGTCGGTCTTGATGTCACAGTCAGATGCAACTAGAATAATTTGCGTTCTGGCACGAGATATCACGTGGCTCTATGTGGAACATGCAATGTTTCGAAAACAACAGACTGCACTTTCTGTTCAACCTTCGCATGCCACCAGAGTAGGAGAAGGAATACCAAGACGAAGGGGCATGTGATCTGGATTAGCAATCAGTCTGATGTTGTCACAGGGTAGCCACATGAGAATGTTAATAGCCAAGCAGGGCTACTTTTTTCTGTCCTTGAAATTTTCACTTTGACAATGGGGCTGTTTCTGGGCTACATCTTCATTGGGCCTCCATAAGTACGGTGGTGCCATCTAGTTTAGGTGCCTGCAAACACATTCTTTTACACACCGCAAATTGTACATAAAAATTTCATAAACAGCTGCTCAATCTTGCTGAAAAATACCGTATTTATTCGAATATAAGGCGGTCACGATTATAAGGCGAGGGGGGAGTTGAAGGACCACAAAAAAGGAAAAAAGTGTGCACACTAATATAAGGCGAGAGATCCCGCCAGAGGGCCTCCTTCTCTTTTCTCCAATGACGCACGTTGTTTTCTGGGACGCCGTGCTTTCGACCTGCAGCGCAGTTGCCCAAAGCTTCGGCATCGGTTATCACGTTTCTCTTGAATGCCGCATCGTAATGACAACGACGACTTGCCATGATCACTAGTCGCAACGGAAAGGTTCCCGTAGGTAATCCAGTCAAATGCCACGCCGAACGAAGGTAGCGTACACTCTTAACAAAAGTCACGGGAGGCTGCCGCTACACCAGCGAGGGAACACAAAAGACAAGCGCGTGCAAACGCACATGGAAAAGTGGCCGAATAGCTGGCTGCGGTTTTGAACTCGGCTTGTGGATTAAAACATACTGGATTTTCGCTGGCTGTTTTTGACTTTTTATGACTTCCCGCGACGCGCCGTTGCTGATCTCGGAGCCCGCGACATTCTCGGCCGCTGCCTTTGCGAAGGCAACTGCCGTCAGATCGTTTTCTTTTTATTGCGATAGCAATTATATGGACACTCAAAAGCAGATTTCTGCCGTCGCCGTGAGGTTCCGTATGACGTCAATGGAGATGAAATCGTCGCCGCGCGCCGCCGAACGCTGTATGTGCGAGTGAAAGAGCGCTAGGGACGCGCGCTTTCACGGGGAGTGAACGCACGGCGGAGAAGAAACGCGCTTTCTGCGCTGTGCTCCCTTAAGGGCTGCAGAAGTAGGCGTCTCTTTCCTCCTCTACAATCACCATATATGTAGAGTAAACGTACCTTCTTCCGACGCGCGAAAGGGTGTGGGGCAGGGGGGGGGGGGGAGGGGCAGGGAAGGGAGGCGACGTTTAGCTGCGGCACCAAGTGCCTATTTATATCAGAGGCTCCAGCAACAGTCACCAACGTCGCACGCATTTTGAGCGAACGCGGGCAAAACGCCGGCGGCGTCGACAACAGTTCTGCGTGTTGCCGGTGCTGCTGCATGTCCAAGTTTATACAGCTGATAAAGCTGCCATCATTACTCCGTATAGCTCTCTTCAAATTTGCTATCGCAATTGATGCTTCGCCTTTCAGGTGAAACTTCGACAACTTTTTTTCCCCCGTTCTCACTGACGATGACCCATTTGATTGCAGCACAAACATGTAATAGCGTTATAATGTTAAATATTCAGAATTATTTACATTTTCATGCAAAGGAAATATTAGTGTGCCTTTACCGACTGTGAAGCAATGATTGATGTTTACCTCGAATATAAGGCGGGGGTAGACTTTGAGGCCGCGGTTTTCGGAAAAAAACCTCGCCTTATATTCGAATAAATACGGTATATGGAATGAACCTTATACCTTGTCCACACGTACATGCTACGTATAAATGCATGATCTTGCATCATATTTGGAATATTTTTAGCATTACAATAATGAGTCGTAGCAACATAGTGGTGGTGCCTTGTGGTTGCCACATCAGAGATGCATTGACTCGCTCCATTTCTGTGGTCGCTGTAGCAGCCACAAGTGAGCACAGCAAGAACAAACATGCGCAGCATTCTTATTTCTTTATTAGCAATGCCATCATACCTAGCCTTATTGCTACCTGAAGACGGAAAACTTCCTCTGTGTCATGTCATGATAATGTCTATGACACAAGGGGTACAGCATTTGGTGCCAAATTTAATATCAAATTAGAACATCTTATGTTTATCAGTCTTCATACTTGCTAAATGTTATCCTTTTAGATGCAAGAAGCCTGTAGCCAATAGCGCTATAGTGTCCAGCTTCACGTCTTTGTCTTTCACACTTACTGTTTTAGTGTTTAGTAGAGCGGCTGCAACTTGCAAAATATGTGTCAGTATTTGTTTAATTGACCGCCGTTGTCCATTGCAGTGCAAAGCTGTGCCGGCCTCAACTTGCCCCGTCGTGTCGGAGCTGATGCCCATGATTAACGAATGGCTGTGGTCCCTGGCCGTCGAGATCCATGAAGTTGAGCCGGGCCGCCTCGCACTCACTGCCCTCGAGAATGACAACATGCCCCGAGGCGCCAGCTGGACGGCCAACCACGCTGCCATCTTGTTGCACTGCCTTCTCACCAGGCACCGATGCTTTCAGGTGTGCCAAGGGAGGGGGGGTAGCTCTCACACCTTTACTGTTTCTTTAATCGCTAAGTTCTCTGCATCATAAGCCACCAATGGGTCACACTGGCTATTCCTCCTGCTGTGTGAAAGCAATAGTACTGGCACTGTCGCCTGAGCATGCCTTAAGCCCCTTCTTGCTTCCTGCGGAGGGCTCCTGAGATTTATGGTGGATGTGCCTTGAACGTGCTAGCTTTGTATGTCTTTCTTCCGAAGCATTTCGTGTTTGCTCCAGCAGCCCGCATTCATTTAACTTTGTAGCGCTAGGACATGTTCGCCCTGGAACCAAATGGGCCATGTCAGCAAAAAGAACAAAAAAAAGAAAAGCGCGATCTGATGGCACTTGAAACTACAGAGCAGCAGCCGAGAACGTTGTGGGCTCCGAGATCACCAACAGCACATCGCGTCAAAAAAAAAGCCAGAAGCACCAAAAATCTAGTACGTTCCAATCCACAAGCCAGGTTCAAAGTCTGACTGTTCTGATGGAGTCGCCATCCCATGACGCACTTGTCACTTCTGTTTACCTCCGGGCATGCCTGCAGGCTTCAGGTGTCCTTTGTTTGGTGTGGCATTTGGCTCGACTGGATTGCCTATGAGGACTTTTCCATGTTGACAAGTCACCGTGTCAAGTCGTTGTCACTATGATGCAGCATTAAAAAAAGTGGTGA
This sequence comes from Dermacentor silvarum, assembly GCF_013339745.2. Taxonomy (NCBI): domain Eukaryota; kingdom Metazoa; phylum Arthropoda; class Arachnida; order Ixodida; family Ixodidae; genus Dermacentor; species Dermacentor silvarum. Next base: position 183,475,638 of record NC_051157.2, read on the forward strand.
TAATTGAAGCTGGAGCTTTGGGCAAGTGTGCAGTAGGCCAGAAATATGGCATCCCCAAAAGCCATGTGCGTTGTTAGAGGAAAGAGAAGGAGGCCCTCTTGCGAAAAGCTTTCCGGGGACCACGGAAGGGTGTTTCCCAAAGTGGAGGCAAGCCTGAGTGAATTTGTCGAAGAAACCAGGAGTTGTGGTTTGGCTGTGACAGTGGAAATGTTGCAGATCAAGGCACGAGAGTTTGCAGTGGATCGTGGCATCTCTGGATCACAATTCAAGGTCAGCTGAGGCTGGGCACAGAAGTTCATGAAGAGAGCCAGGTTCTCCCTTAGAAGGCAGACTTCTGTTATGCATAAACTACTGGCTGACTACGAACAAAAGTTTGTCTTCTCAACGTTACGTCATCAGATTGCAAAAAGTACGCACCTTCCTCCTCGGCCATATCGGGAATATGGACAAAACCCCAATATTTTACGACATGCCGTCTGCGCAGACGATACACATGAAAAGTGATCGTGAAGTGAACATACGTACTGCAGGGTGCAAAAAAATGTGGTTGATCCCTCTTATATAGGAATCGGTATAGAACACGAAAGTGAAACGTGTCTTCACAGAAGTAGTGTAATGTTTATTGCACATTGATATATAATGTCTATTGGTGTTTTGTGGCTAAAGCGCCCTTAGGCGTTGATGCACCCACGCTGACGCCTGGTGGCACGTCTCCTCCATCACGACTACCAACGTCGATGACCATGAGCAACCGTCGTGCATATGGAAGCTGCACTACGCTGCACACGCTAGCACAACGCGAAAGACGAAGCACGTAACTGACACACTAATACAACGCGCAAGACAAAGCACGTAACTGAATCGTCACCGAGTCAAATCAGCGCGTACAGCGCGTCGTAATTGCAGCCTCCGTGATCAACTTCAGAAACATTTTCAGAGCTAATTGCGGAGGCCACGCTCCGCTGTGCTGAGTACGGTGAACGCCACCTAGGTGGCGTTGGTAGTGCTTCTTGATGCCAGCGTCCCTTCGAATGCTGGCATCGAAGCGTCGTAGTGCTGAGACCACCGAAGCGTTCACTGTCGGTGCGCGTTAGTGTCATAATGCAGTACTTCTCTTTTCTGCTCGTAGGCGGCGGCACCGCCCCGAGCAAGAGCGCGGGTACACGGAGGAGTGTTAGATATATAAGGCGCGTCTGTGTAGCTCTCTGCAAATGCGTTTGTGGCGCAATGGGTTAAACGCTCGGCGATCTATCGTCGCGGACCGAGAGGTCGTGGGTTCGATTTCCAAATTTTGCATGTTTGTGGAACTTTTTCTTCTGGTTTCTTTCTTTGTATTATGTTCTATGACGTATTTCCGTGACGGAAATACGTCAGTGAAGTCTTGGTGGACCCCGGCATAAAACACTTTTGTGTTAAAAAGCTCGGATCACCATCATGTTGGCATGCACCGCCAGTGGGCTCAAGCTGTGCCGTACATAGTGCTAAAAAGAAAAACGATGCTCAAAAATTAATTCCTCAAAGTTGTGCACATTCACTGTCAAGAAGAAGGCTGGATGACTGAGGCACTCGTCATCGACTGGGTTAACATTTGAGGTGCTCTGCACATTTATTTTGTACACGTCAGCGTGCACGCTATTGGCACCTATCTACAAATGGGAGAAATGCGCAGGGTGGTAAGTTACGGCCTCCGAGATATACCGTGTACAGTGGAACCTCGATGATACGAATCTCACGGGGTCACGAAAAATATTCGTATCATGGAAACACAATTAAAGCTCGCTAAATTAAAGAGTCAGAGGTGAACTCACTCAGGCACATGCACGTAAAAAGCATTTACAGTATATATCACTTATAACGTAAGAACTGGCTACTATGCTGCCTTTTCCGACTCCTGTTTACCCTCCAATAAAACTCCATGTAAACGCATACCGCTTACACTGCAGCCACGTGAGACGAAATACCGGTTATATTGCGGCTTCCGTGGTAAAATCTCGCCAACAAGGGCGGTAGCGAGCACGCTTCTCAACGAGGTGCGCCCACCGATGGGAGAGGAGATCAACGAGGGCGATGCGGAGGAGGAGCATGAGACGTCGAGCATAAGTCCAAGGGCGATCGTCGCTGCGCGCCGTATGTGCCAGTAAAAGCGCGCGGGGGATGCGCGCCTTCACGGAGAGCGAACGCACAGCGGAGAGAAAACGCGAATTCCGTGGCACGAGAGGCCGCGGGGGTAAGGGAGGGAGGGGGGCGTGGCGACGCTGTGCTACGTCACCAAATGCGTATCTTGCAACCGAGCGCAAGGGTAACTGGCGACGCAATCTCCCACGTGAAAGGAGCAAAGCGGGAAGGTAGCGTGGGAGGGATTAAGGGGGGGGGGGCTTTAACTCTGCCAACAAATGCACTCTTCTACTTTGCGCCTGTGCCGGCTGTCGGCGTTGGTGTTGTCGCGCGCACCGTATCTTGAAAGCGATCTCCACACGGCTCTGACCTTTGTATGCGCCGTGCTTACGCCGCTCAGTTTCCGTTGAAGCGATAGACCGCACGAGCCTTCGCTTGCTGCGGCGGCTGCGCGTGGGGAAGAGCGGACGCCGCAGCGAGCGAAGAGACAAAAGGAAAAGCACAAAAGCGCCGCCGCTTCAAACTCTTCGCGCCCAGTCGCGGCTTCCGCGCTGTTCGGCGCCGCGTCCGCGCCTCCGCACCAAAAGAGAAAGGGAAAACACGCGTGACTGCTCGCTGTTCTCTTTCGCGGCCGTCGGTGGGGCGGCGTTTATTCGTATCAACTGACGCGGGTCAAAAATCGATTCGTAACAACCGTTCTCTAGCACATTGCAAAGTAATAGGGCTTGGCCGGGACCTGAGAAAAATTCGTATCATCCGGAAATTCGTATTAGCCGTGATCGTATCATCGAGATTCCACTGTATACAGTGTAGACCGCTTATAACGTAAGTCGCCGGAGTCGCAAATATCCGCACTATAAGCGGTACCGCACTATAACCAAAGCAACAATTTTCAAGGCCTGCACATATGCAAAACATGTGCCCCGAGCCGCCATGTGTATGCGACAGTTGAGGAATGCGGCTAGAACGTTTGCATTCAATTTACAGTCGAATATCGTTAATTCGAACCAAATCACGCGGCGGCGCCTCCGACCGGCATTGCGCCAGCACCACCATAGAGTAAAAGCTTAGGAGAGACCCCTCAATGTCGCGTGCGAACAAAAAATAAAAAACGGCGGAAATTTCACCCTCTCTCGAATGGCAAGGTCGCCGATTCTGCGTTGTGCCGGAACATGCGTGTACGTGCCGACGTCTCAGCCAGGCTACCGTAGTAACGAGTAGAAAATGGCAGTGAACCCTTCTTTCTCCTTTATGCTTCCTCTACTTTCTAGTCACGTGTTGACCTTGAATGCTGCGGCTACGACGCAGAGGGAAGCAGTGGCGCTGTCCCAGGCCGGCCAACGAAACTGCCCACACCAGCAAACGGCTGCTTCCTGATAACGGCAGAAAACGAAACTTCGGGGAGCTGGCGCCGGGCCATCTGGAGTGGCGGCGGGCGCGCACGGTGACAGTCGAAAGTGAGGGAGCTACGAGCGAGGGCGAGGGGAGACACCGAAGCGGTGGAGTTGCCAAGGCGAAATCCGCTTCCCTGCCGCCCTCCTCCCTCCCATTCCACAGTCTCCGCATGCGCCCTTCGCCGTGCCGTGCCTGCGCCACCCGCTCCCTGAAGTTCGTTTACTGCCGTTATTGTGAAGCGAGCGTTGGCTGTTTCGTGGCCCTCGCTCGCTATGCGCGCCGTGACATTTCACGACTCGCACTCAAGATTCTGGTTTCAGCCTCACTGGCTGTTCGTTCGCACCACGTGCCCTTCTCCTCCACTTCATCTCTCTTTCTTCCTCGAGCACTCCTTGGGGCGCCCGTTTGAGGGGAGTGTTCGCCGTCTCCGCTGACTCCCAGGCAGCCACACTGTAACCGGTATTTCGTTTCCCGCAACTGCACTATAAGCGATACATGTATACATGGAGTGCTATGGGAAAATTAACGGGAGTCTGAAAAGACTGCACTATATCCGGTCCTGCACTATAAGCGTTTACGTTAAAAGTGGTCTATACTGTACTTGCGTAATGAACGCACTTTTTTTCCCAGAAATCCAAAGCAAAGTTGGGGGGTGCATTTATTACGCAGGGTAAATTTTATGGGAACTTTTTCGAGACAGCATAAATTGAAAAGTAAGATGGCAATGATTTGAAAAATGCATTAGATAACTTATTTTTGCAGTAAAAATGCAACTACAATTAAACCTGGATATAACGAAATTGACAAATTCCCGAAAAACTTCGTTATTAAGAGGATTTCGTTATATGCAGGTTCGGCACAAAAATTTGAAGAAGAAACGCTTACCGTATTTACTCGATTCTTACGCGCCCTCGATTGTAACATGCACCTGTTTTCTGTGACCAAAAGAGAGGAAAAATAATTATTTACACACACAGTACCGTGCACCTCATGCTTTCATACAGAAATACAACTATCGCTCAAGATTTACTCCCAATACACTAAAGCTGCGATGAACAAAAAGTCCCGTGGACGAGTGTCGTTTCGCACAAGCGCGAGGCGTCGGAAACGAAGAGCGAGCGACACGATGGCGTCGTATAGTGTCACCTAGTGTCAGGTTAGTGAAGTGAAGTGCAGAGACTTGCGCTGTAACCAAAAAGTGGTGCTGCCAGCGTGTTGAAAAAAAAAAGTTTTTTTGTCCTTTGGCAGCATCAACTGGAAAAGGAGAGAGTGCCGGCTTGGGCGGGCTAGGCCAGCTGCAGCAAGCGGCAGGACCAGGTTTGAATGAAAGGAGGGGGAAAGGTCACGCCCGTGGCGGCAAGATCGCCGGGTCGAGGCATGCAGGCCCGCCTCGCACCCGCACGCACGCACACGTGCGCTCGCTTCGCATTCCGTCGCGACGGAGAAGGTGCTTCCGGTTGCTGCTCGCGCAAAAATGACAAAATTTTGGGTGAAATCTCGAGGTTGTCGGAGGGGAAAATTCGTTATATCAAGGGGGTATCCCGCTGCCACTTCGTTACGCAGAGGTCTCAAATACATGTGCTTCTATGGAGTAATGGCGGGGAATAGAAAAACTTCGTTATATCCAGGAATTCGTTATATGGAGGTTCGTTATAAGCATGTTTAACTGTATACTATTTGCAAACCGTAACAGCGTTGTTGTTGCACTTCACTCCGCATTGGAAACGCCAGACCTGTCGTTCTGCTCGCTGGCCGCTTCATTCACATCGTGGATCCACAACAGCTTGTCCTTGCAGCTGCTTTCGGCCTTCTGCCGTTATCGCAAGTATCACGTTGAAGCGTTGCTTTTCGGCACCTGTTGGTGCCGAAACAACTATGCTGCGTGCGTCTCTTTCCTAGACTGTCCGGCTCATTGGCATGTCAAAGTTTATCTGATCAGCATTTCCGTTTTGTGAGCAGATAAAATCACTGTCCCGCAGCAGGCGTATAACTCGACTTAGGGCCCATCGCACACAGCAACACCAATGACGGGCACAAAAGCAAGCAACAGACACTCGAATTGGACACTATGCCGACCAAGGGCCGGCTGCCCCTTCTTCACTTGGACTCTCCCGTGCACTGCGCTCCCGCGCCTGGCTACGCATTGCGTGCATGCTCTCTGCTCTTACATCAGAGTAAAGTCCGTAAACTCCGTAAAGTAACTGTGGCAGAGAGCCAGTTACATTATTTTTTCTCTAAAGCCTGCGAAGTGCCTTTGTGCCGATACTTTTGGCAATATTGCGGGGAGAACAGGCTGAGCATTATCACGGTCGCTCTTTCTGTCAGGCCCCAAGCTACCGTGATAACACGTAGCGTGTTCTTACTGCATGCTTACCGCCGGTGTTCTCTCGTCAAGGCTTTGCTGTCAGCTTTTCAGTCAGCAAACCCACCCACCGCCTGCCGGTGTGCCGCTAGCGTGGATGTGTAGCCGACAGAAGTTAGCTGCAGAATTTTGTTCTTCGTGATCTCGCTATTTCTCACGTGGCATCATTATTATGTATTTCCAACACAGCAATGGGCATTGAGATCAAGTGCGCTTGCTTTAAACATATGTGCTAGAGTAAAGGATTCTAGTCTCTCCGGAAAACTACAGCACGGCCGTTCGATCGTGGGACTGCACAGTAGCAAAGTTAGGGGTGCGTTCATTATGCGATAAAAAAAAATTCAGATTTTTCGCGACCAATCCGAGGGTGTGTTCATTACATGAGTGCGTTCATTACGTGAGTAAATACGGTAAGTGCAAAACCTTTGGTGCTCTGCCCGTTTTCGAAGGCTGGGTGACTACAAGCTGCTGGCGGATTTATTACACAGTTCGTGCGTTTCTGTTACACACTGTGATGTGCTTTTTGACACTTGGGCGTGGTTAATGGAGGTTCCTTGGATCGAGCGCACCTCGTGTTCGCAGTCTTAGCCGCTTGACAAGCACGAAACCAGGGAAAATTTATCAGTGGCTTGTGGAACCCCTGGGTTCCGCGGAACTCGCTTTGAGAACCCGTGATATATGGTATTGTTAGAAGCGGGCTGCACCTTATTAGGAGCAGTAGACTTTTGTTTCTTACAGAGTTAGTTATTTTCCCGCTTGGCAGCAATTTTTGAACGGGCTCCATTGAAAGCAAAAACTGTTGAAAGCAAAAACTGCCGCCTCCGGAAGCAGCATGTGCGTTCCGAAACATTGCAGATACAGTTAAACCTGCTTATAACGAACCTCCATATAACGAATTCCTGGATATAACATAGTTTTTCTATTCCCCGCCATTACTCCATAGAAGCACATGTATTTGAGACCTCTATGTAACGAAGTGGCAGCGGGAGACCCTCTTGATATAACGAATTTTCCCCTCCGACAACCTAGAGATTTCGCCCAAAATTTTGTCATTTTTGCACGAGCAGCAACTGGAAGCACCTTCTCCGCCGCGACGGAATGCGAAGCGAGCGCATGTGTGCGTGCGCGTGCGAGGCGGGCCTGCATCCCTCGACCCGGCGATCTTGCCGCCGCGGGCGTGACCTTTCCCCCTCCTTTCATTCAAACCTGATCCTGGCGCTTGCTGCAGCTGGCCTAGCCCGCCAAGCCGGCGCTCTCTCCTTTTCTAGTTGATGTTGCCGACGCGCTGGTACACGCTGGGACACATCACACTCGATGAGCGCGGACACGCGCTGTCAAACGCTGGCGGCGTGTGGAAGCGCGCTGGAGAAGCGAGCGAAGTGACCTTCATGCTGTTGTCTATCACTTCAATGCAAACTGAGCACCGAGAGCAGCACAGCACGCACAAAGCTACGAGCCGCCGACACACCTACACTGCTAGACTCTGCCCCAACGCAGATCGCTTTTAAGATACGGACCGCGCGCCGCCAGTACGCAGTTGATGCCAGAGTACAGTACAACGCCGCCCCGCTATCCCTCCCCTCTCGCTCCCTGCTTTTCTTGCGCGCGCGAGATTTAGACGCGGTCGTCGGCTCCCCTCGCAAGTTTTCACTCGCACATACAGCACACGGCGCGCGGCGACTGCGTTACCGCCCTTGGACTTTATACGGAATATCTACGAGCCAAAACCAGTTTTAGGGCCACAACGCGTCATAGACACCATCTTTATATAGCAAATAAGGATCTCAAGGGCCATACTTTTGCGGCGGAAACCCAAAATACGTCATAGTTGTCGCCCCCGGCACTTTGGGCGGCCAATGCCATCGTTAAGCCACCAAGCCAAGCCACATGAAAAGTCAAAATGGCCGCTCGTGCTGGCTTGGGGTGGCAGTTCGCGACGTATGATGCGGGAACGGTCCCACAGTTGCAACGCAACAGCGGGGTTACCAATGCATTGGGTTCTATGGGAGCTGTGCCGGGACCGGCCGAAAACGACGTAACAGCTGGGAAAATGCAGCCCCTGGGAACGTAACAAAGGGGTTCTACTGTGACAATATACGACGCTACGACACCATCGTGACGCTCGCTCTTCGTTTCCGATGCCTCGCGCTTGTGCGAAACGACACGCGTCCACGCATCCAGTACCTGGTGTGACATTCCAAGGATGCGTGCTTCGACGAAAACGGAAAACGGGTGCACGTTACAATTAAGGGCGCATTAGAATCGCGTAAATAGATTAAGCGTTTCTTTTTCGAATTTTCGTGCCGAACCTGCATGTAACGAAATCCTCTTTATAACAAAGTTTTTCGGGATTTTTTTGTCAATTTCGTTATATACAGGTTTAACTGTATTGCGATTCCACTGCCTCTGCGGCTGGTTTTTATTGATGGCTCAAGCAACAGAGAGTCGGAGAATGTGGCCTACGGCGATATTCAACCTGGCGAAATACGACGATATTCAACCCGGAACTTGAGGATGCACAGCTAGCTTGTGCTTCTCCACCAACTGAAGCCATTCAGCACTTGCTGTGTGTTCCACATTGAGGAACTGCTTTGCTGCATGGCACACTCAACTGTAGGGCTTCCAGTTAAATTTTTGTAGCGTAAGTAGTTTTCAAGGAGAGATTTTGATTTCTTTGCAGATAGTGGCTAATGATAGCGAAACATTTTCTATACAGTAGAACCCCACTGTTGATTACGCGAGTGTGTTGATTATGCGAGTAAATACGGTAGTTTCCACTAGTGCTGCATCTGAGATCTCTCCCGGAGATACAGCACCATTATCAGCTTAAAAGAAGTCACCTAGTTTGATATCGCCGGGCACTCCACCATTCGTGCGCAGTGCATCCCATGCTTTGGCGACAACAGGTGAGTTCAAAGGTACCTCTTCATCTTTGCAGACTCCAGCTTGGGTGACCTTGGATATCTTGGCCTTCATAGAGCAGTTAGCGACTGTCTGTCTCTGCTTTAACTTCTTGCCATGATGCAGCAAGCATCTCGATCGCTTGGTAGATGTTGATCTTTGTCTGCCGTTCGAAACGGCTATCCAGCAGAATCTTGTTTATCAAGCGACGGCGATAGCAGCACTTAAAGCTGTGGGTTACCCCTTTATCCAAGCGTTGAATCAGTGATGTGCAATTTGCAGGAACATACTGCAGCTCGATGGTCGAGCTGACGGCCTTCGACGTGGTGTGTGGGGCAATTGTGAAGTAGCAGGCAGATTTGGCGCCCTTGTCACTTTCCATCTTCATTGAACAGCTTCACCAGTCGGTGAAGATTTCTCTTGGCATCTATGCTTTTGAATTGGTCACATATTTTACTGGCATTCGCTTTGTTCCTTTGAAACATCTTGGCCGGGCATTTCTCCCAATAACAAATGGGATTCTCTTATCACTACCGTCACTGTTGGCGCAAAGCAAAACTGTCACGTGGAGTTTGCTTTGTTTTCCGCTGCGACAATGTTTGAGCGCCGACAACGTTTGAGCGCCATCGTGCGATTTGGCAGTATCCGATAGAACAAAGCTGTCTCATTGGCGTTGTACAAGTCCGCCGCCTCATAGCGGCCAATAATGTCAGGCAGCTTCTCGGCCACCCACGAAGCAGAGGCATTGCCGTCTGTGGAGGCAGAATCGCTGCTTAATAACTCTACCGACGACACTTCCGGCTCTTGAAACCTTGTAACGAGCAGTTATTTGCCTTGAAGTCGTCGTGGCCAAGGATGCATGCAAAATCCTTAGCTTTCTGCTGCAGGATCGCGCCACTTATGGGCACGTTTCGTGCCCGTGCATCCAGAAACCACGTAAAAACTGCCTTGTTCACATCAGCGTACGTAGACTTCTTCATCGTTTTTTTCTTGCAAATTTTGCCCGACTCCACTGCATTGCAGACACTATCTCTTGAACGCAAAATTGTCAATAGGGAGCTGGTTGCGATGTTGAGCCGAGCAGCGACACCTTTCTTCTCGCCCATAGAAACCGCATCCACATTTGGAAGCTTGTCTTTAAGAGACAAAACTTTGTGCTTCCTCATCACGGAACTCATGTTCACAGCGAACCGACACCGTCAACAGTAAGAGTACGCCCATAGCCACGCCGAGACGAGAGTAAACCTAACACAGACGAGTACCAAACCGACCAGGCATAGTAGTGACTCCTGACGTCACAATTACATAAGCAAAAGCTGCAGAGCATGGCCTTTGAGATGGTTCACCGGCCTGGCCCCACGACGCAACAATGGCACACCGGCTGACAATCTCGAAGGTCATGTGAGAAGGTTGCTCCGCTTACCGCAAAGCGGTGCTAGCTGTTCTAGCAGTTCTCGTATCTTCATTGTGGGACGCAGTTGCTTGCTGCCTCTCGCAGCCTGCCTGTTATTTTTTTTTCTTAAATTACAAAGCTTACGCATTGTGCATATGAATTTTGAGTAAAGTTACAGCTCAAATTAATAAATAATTAGTGTTGCAAATTCGTTATATCAAGGTCAATCATCGCAATGCATTCATTACATGGAGGTCACAAATACATGGGCTTCTATGGGGATGGCATTGGGGATTGAGAAAAATTCATAAAATCCAGGAAATTGTTACATAATGGTTTTAACTGGATTTAGTGTGAACTGAAAAAGGCACAGTTAGGCACAACCGCAAATTTTCAGTAAAAACGCAAGGATCAGGTGAACGGGATGCCCTCCTATATTATCAGCAGGTGAAACAACACGAGGATAGACAGACATCAACTTCCGGAAAGCCATCCAACTAAGGGCAACACCCTGAAGCACAGCAAGCCAGCGTGTTCTGATAACTAACATGTTTTTGGCTGTGTTGTGAACGCACCAGATAGATACGCCCAGTTCTTCAGTGTGCAAAGCTTCCGGTAGTGGAGCGTACAAGCTATGTTGGAACGGTCGCAGCCATATGACAACTCTGTTCTCTTTTTGAAGAAAGGGAGATGTGCTGTCAGCTCTCAATTCGCACTGACTGTGTTCCATGAACTGCCGGCCTCGGCTTGCTCTGGAAATAAACGTTCCGCCTCCCGCTTGCCTCTCTCCTTCCTCCCTTGCTGTGCTATATACGAAACTGAGAATAAACAGTGTGGGGCTCTCCTCTGGTCGCTCACTGCTGGTGCACATCTCATCCCCGTCTCACTGCTTGCCAGCAGTCCCAGCTGCCCGGAACAGTGCACCTTGGTTCTGCAGTAGACAGTCGCCAACCGATTTTCTGGACTTCGAAAATTCAGACTTGTTGTGCATAGAGCTAATGCATTTTCGCGACCAATTTTTTGGACGAATTTAGGCTCCTAAATTCGATTTTCTGGACTAAATTGCTTGTTCTGAGCCACGCTACCTGTTTTTGAAAGCCGCCATGTTGGATTTTCCGCAGGCTTGCCCAGGCTTGGCTTTTAGTGGCCCGCTGTATAGCCTCTTAGATTGGGAGACGCAGTGCGCCATCGTGTCCCAGAGGCAATATCCGCTCTTCCTTAGCTGCCAAGACTCGCAGGGGACAGCACTTTTTTCTTTTATTCGGTCAGCACTATCATCATAATCACTTCGCGAAATTAGTTTTTATTATTATTAAAGTTTGCTTGCTATTTTGCACGTGGTGTGCGCGCCTTGGAGACATGTGTGACTTCGCATTTGTGTGATCGGCGCCACCTCCTGTGCCTGCACGAGAGCCAAGTGGTGCGAAGCGTAGCCTCTGCGATCAGCTCCGGCTGCGCGCCGTTGCTGAGTCGTTACAGAGTTAGCAAGATCACACTTCTCCATTGCGCTACGCGCCAAATGGGAATGAATGAATTAAATCAACTTTAGTCAAAGTTCTGCCGAATGGGAAGGCCGGAGCGAATGACGCGCTGTCGGAGCTGATCGTGGAGGCCACGTGCGAAGTAACGGGGCTTGTTTCTTCGATCTCAATCGGAGATCGCCAACGCAGTGACGCTCTTGTCGACTGTATGCGGAGACATCAGTCTTGCGCAAATCCAAGCAAATCTGATCACCTCCAAGCATAGCATGAGGCAGGGCATTATTAAATAATTTTTTGTGCCACTCTAAGCCTAATAAATTTTCTTTTTTATGGTGAACAAGTTTGTCGGACTGTTCGATTGTCGGACTATTTTTCGGTTTCTGCGAAGTCTGGAAAATCGGTCAGTGACTGGTACACTAGACGTTGTGAAGTGCCATCCAGGGAGCGTTCGGCTGCAGGAATACTTAGAAAGGGTGCAGTAATAGCTGAGTTGGAAGCAAGTGAAATGTTAAGAAGCCGGGGTGCCAGGGGGAGGCTGCCCTCCTTGAAGCAGAGGCTTTCTCTCGTAGCTTCAGCCAGCACCCACTGGTGTTGTTCCTCATAGAGTTGCCTTCAATAATTACTAGAGGGAACTCTAGCGCTGCGATCGTTCAAGTGGCATGGGAATGGTGGTTAGAACATGGATTTGCCTCATCTTCGTACTTCTGGCTTCAAACGTTCTTCTTGCGGCAATATTTACTGCACTTTATCTGCCTTTATCATCATAAATTTTGAAGCAATCCTATATTTCTAAATGCAGGGCCTACCTCGAGGACTTCATATAGACGCTTGAGGGCATGCACGTCCCGCGTGTGGTGGATTAGAAGTCTTCCAGAGACTCTAAGTGTGCTTTGCTCCAAAAGCAACGAAGCCAAGTGGACCACCGCCACGCTCCGCTCAATTGGTTCAACCAGAGCTATAGGGTACTGCCGTTGTGGCTTCCACTGCTGGCATGATCGTTATGCGCACCCACATTAGGTGTTCCTCTTAAGCTGTGTGCATATACCACTGCCCTGGTGAGCGTCAAACTCCTTTCTTTGGATGCTGACCAACGCAGACGGTTTTCCTCCAGTCTGATCACATGCAGCGTCAGCGTGCGACACCTGTAATGGTGATAGCATGCATGCCAGCATTCGAGATGCCTTCAGTGCAATGCTAGACCTTGCTATCACTTTCGATGCTTTGCCTTCAGGTGAAACTGCTAATTTTTTAATAACGACCACTGCCTCTTTGTCTCGCTTCTTTTCTAGCTGTGCAGCACATATGCAGGGGTGGTTTTGAATGCCTTGCTTTTCAGAGGAAGCCACGATTTGTTCGCACTGTGGCCATCAATCTGTGCACTGCAGGCCCCATGGGTTTGCCATTGTAAGGAACGAAGCGACTGCACATCCGCCAGTTGTGGTTTATTGAACCAACTAGTCAAAGATTGCGCTAGCGCGAGCCTTCACCTCACGCGTTCTCTCCTCTTCGTCGTCTTCAGTTTTATCACACTCCCACGGCCGCATTGCACGTGTGCGCCTCCAGGAGGTAAAGCCGCTGTATAGGACGTCGCACTTGCTGGCCGTTCGATAGTAGTATCAGGAAGGACCACGCAATACCGTCTCTTCCTTGAAACGCCTTAACGGCGCGGCCCGTCTTCCATGCCATAGGTGGAGTGTTTATGTCCTCGACGACGACAACATCGTCGGGCTTTAATTTTGATGACGGCACAGGCTTGCTGTGGTGAGCAGCACGCAGAAAAAGAAGGTATTCCTTCTTCACTGCTTCCGAAGCCTGCGAAGCAGCTGTTCCCGATGCCGAGCTCGTCATCAAAGGTCAGGCACATCAGCATTAAGAGCAGGGTTTTCTTGTTCTGTTTGCAAAGTGATGAGACGCTTGCCGACTAAGAAGTGTGAGGGCGTCAGAACTTCTGTGGATGTGACGTCATCCTCCAAGTAGGTGAGCGGATGGCAGTTAACTGCCACCTCAACTTCAGCAAGCACAGTGAGTAGCTCGTTGTAGCTCAAGCTGCTCCGTCCCAGGCAACGCTTCAGTGCATCCTTAATTGTGCGGATTACACACTCCCAGAAGCCTCCCCACCACGGTGCACATTCAGCAATAAAGCGCCATTGGATTCGGTGAGAGCTGGCATAGTCTTGAACATTGTCTTTGAAAAGGGAGCACAAATGCTTGGCGCTGCAGCGGAATGTTTTCGCGTTGTCAGAGTGTACGATAGCAGGAATTCCACGTCATGCTGCAAAGCGTCTGAAGGCTAGCAAAAATGGTTGCGCTGTCATATCTGTGGTCAGCTCCAGGTGTACTGCCCTCGTCACAGCACAAGAAAAAACAACGATGTACACTTTTATAGTGGATGGTAATTCAGCACAATAGAGTGGCCCGCAGAAGTCAATTCCCACCACTTAAAACGGTGTTGCTTCACTAATTCTTTCCCTTGGCAAGGCAAGGGGCAGCTTCAGGAAGTAGGCGCCGTCGGCAGCATGCTAAGCACGCTTTCAGAGCGCGCTTCACTGTGTGATGCCCCTTAAGGATCCAAAAGCGTTCCCGAAAGTCCAGTAGGGTGAGTTGAACTCCTCTATGTAGGAGTCTTGCATGTGTTGCATCAACCAAAAGGTGTGGTGAACCGCTGATCTGCGGGAAGCAAGATCGGATGCTTCAATTCCTCTCGGTCGTTAAGCTGCTGCAGTCAGCCTCCTACACGAAGTAGTCTGTCACGGTCGAGAAACGGCTGTAGCGTCAGCACACTGGAGGTGTTGGGAACTCGTCCTTCCTCCAAGGCCGTGACTTCGATTGCGAATGCGGAGTGTTGGACAAGCCTCAACCAATACATCTCCGCCTGGTGCAACTCCGACGCTGTAAGTGGTCCAGTACAAGATGGCGTGTTCTGTGAAGCGTTCCGACGAAACCGCATGATCTAAGCCGTTACTCGGAGTAATAGGGAGAGGCGTCCAAAGCTTGCAACCTCAAGCAGTGGCTCGTGTGGGGGCGAAGGGGGTGCCACTACTGCGGTGGGGCAAGCGGATATCTCTTCACTGGTCTCGCTAGAAAGGGCCTCTGGTGAAGGAGCAGAACAAATATTCGCAGGCCATTGCAAATGTGGCTGTGACAACCACGTAGGACCGGTCCACCAGCAAAACTTGCGCGTCAATAGCTGGGCTGCTACTCCACGCCTGAGCAAGTCTGCTGAGTTGTCGGTGCCTGCGCAGTGTCTTCAAGAATACCCCGAAGTCTAGCGTTGGATTTCGAGAACACGGTTTCTCACGAAAGTCTCCCATCGTTTCGCGTCCTGACAGCCCTGACAGCTGGATGTTTCTGGAATTC
The DNA here is from genome assembly GCF_013339745.2 of Dermacentor silvarum. NCBI lineage: Eukaryota > Metazoa > Arthropoda > Arachnida > Ixodida > Ixodidae > Dermacentor > Dermacentor silvarum. Next base: position 183,490,642 of record NC_051157.2, read on the forward strand.
CTCGGAGGTAGTTCCAAAGCCTGGCAGCCAACAGGTACGCAAGCAGCTCTAGGCGTGGCAGCGAGGTAGTCTTCAGCGGTGCGACCCTGCACTTCGCTCATGAGCAGCTGAACCTTAAATGTTCCTCCTCTGATCTCGTAGCGCATGTAGACGGCTACGCCGTATGCCAGTGGGCTTGCATCGCAGAACAGGTGAAGTTCAAATGGTGGAATCTGTCGCGGAGTGTGACAGATGACGCAGCGTGGAATTCGCAGCAAGGAGAGCCTCGGTAGCTCGGATGTCTAGCCCTCCCACTGTTTCTCGACGTCTGCCGGTAATGGCTCATCCCACGGTGAGTTCCTACGCCACAGCTGCTGGAACAATAATTTCGCTCGAATGATGAATGGAACCATGAGACCTAAAGGATCATAGATTCTTGCGAATGACTGCAGAACTGGTGCGTTTCGTGGCTGAGTGCGCAGCGACATACTCGGAAACAGCTTTGGTGGTAAGCATGATATCGTCAGCTTCGCGGTCCCATACTAAGCGAAGCAACTTTGTTGTTGCTTTGGCTTCTCCAATGTTGTCGAGAGAAGTGTTGTCCTTGAGGAATTGACAGCAAAGAACGCTGGAGTTGGAGCACCACTTTCTCAACTCCATACTTGCATCTGCTAAGATGGCTAATGCAGCACGGTAGATTTCGAGGGCCTCTTCTTCAGTGGAAGCTCCTATGACGAGGTCGTCCATGTAGAATGATGTCTTTAAGCGTGTAGCTATTATTGGCCGAGTTTGAAGTGATGCCTGCAAAGTAGCAGAGATAAGGAAAGGGCTAGACAACGCTCCGAAGGGCACACGAGTCATTCGACAATGGAAGGTATTTTCCCCTCGTCACCGGGCAGGCGGTCGACCCATAGAAAGCGGAGAGCGTCGCGGTCTTCAGGTCGAATTGAAATTTGAAGGAAAGCCTTCCGGGATGTCCGCTGTCAGGATAATTGGGTCCATCCTGAACTGTACCAGCAACAAGAGCTCAGCACCAAGTTTCACCCCTTTGCCCAAGATGTCGTTGAGGGATGACTCGCCACGTTCATGGGAAGAGGCGTCAAACACTACGCGTATCTTTGTAGTGATAGCTTCCCGACGGATGACTGCATGGTGCGGAAGGTAGTAAACCGTCGCTTCGGGTTCTCGAGAGGTGTCGATACGTTCTGCGTGACCTTCTTTGAAGTACTCACTGATGGTGCGGTCATACTCCTGGAGTAGCTCCTGTTGTCCTTCGAAGCGCTGAAGCTGGCGTCTGAGTCAGTTTTCGGCGACACTTCGATTGGTTCTAGTCAATTTTCCCTGGTGCCTTATCATGAGAGGAACCACTTAGCGTCCTGCTTCCTTGTGCACGTACTGTGTGAACTGAGTCACTGACGCTTGGTCACAAACACCGGCGGTATCCTGAGGGTCAATGATCCCTATTGCATCGAGTCGCCACATCTCCGTCGGGTCAGCAATGTCATGTGCGGCTTGCCCATTCTGCGCACACGCAAGGAATAGGGCAGATACGCTGGAGTTCCAATTAGGCAAGGCATTGGCGGGCCTTACTGGGTAGACGCCTTGCACCAGCCAACCGAAGACCGTCTCAACCGCGCATAGATCACTGCTTAGACGTTCTATTCTTCCGGTCACTATGCGCCAATAGTAATCTGACCCTATAAGGACACTGATTGTCGGTATCGGCCGATCGCCCAGTCGATTCTCATATGCGACAAGCATCTTGCGTTCACGCAACTGTGCGAAGAGATCTTGTCCGATGGCTGGAGTCTTCACGGTGTAGACTTCCGGTACCTCCAACGCGTCAACGGTGACGTTGCGGGAGTCGAACCGACGTATGAAGTTCGAGCTTAACGCTTCGACAGCTGTAAGGGCGGGAACACTTAGAAGTGCCAAACCTCCAGAGAGAGAGGTCTTCTGTCCCGAGGGAAGGCAGGTTGAGCCTTTTGGGCAGGTCGCGTCGAATAAAGGTTCTCTGGCTGCCGGTGTCAAGCAGTAGTTGAACTAACATGGAATTGTGTTTTCCGGACGCCCAAACTGTGGCCGTTTGCATCAAGACAGGTGCAGACGTATCACTACTAGCTGGAGCACTTGTCACTGGCGGCTTGACACTTTTCTTTGGATCATGGTGGACAAGTGGATCACTGCTCTCCGGAGACGGGTAGTTGCGATCTTGGTTCCATATGGCGCAAAGTACGGAAAAGTGACGTTTCGAGTATAACTTGCACTTGAGCCACGCGGCGTTGCGGCACATTCGTGCTCAATGGTCCTCTCTGCCACATTTAAAACAACAGTTCTTTCCAGCAAGCCGGCGTCTGATCTCGTGGGCTGACAATGTGGCGTGACCACACCTTTATGGTGTGGTCACGGTTATCGCACAGTACACAGCAGGGATGCTCGTTCGATGCAGATCCTGCGGCCAAGGCTAATGCTGACGGTACTGGCGATGGTAGACAAGGTTGGCATTGCCCTTGTCCCGCGGAGGTAGTTTTCGGTAGGCACCTTGCACGGGAAGCCTGGCTCTCTTCTCTGCTCTCGACTTGCACCTGCAGGAACTTCATGACCTTTCGCACCTCCTCTTGCCGCGACCTCGGAGTAACCCCGTCATCGGGCTCAGTCTCCTTCATGCGTTGATGGTAGAGAATAGCGATATCTTCGGGAAGCGATCGCATAAGGACGCGATGAAGGATAACCGCGTATTCTGACGCTGGAACCCCGAGGCTGTCGAGGCAGCTTGTACGAAAGTGCACCTCTTCGTAGAGTTCCCGCAGCTGCGATACTTGAGAAGAACGATCAAGTGGGTGCGATGGCAAGTAAACAGTCGATGTGGTCGTCAACGAGGGCGGTATGACGGCCGAACCTCTCTCGGAGCATTTTCACTGCTACAGCGTAGTTTGCTTCCGCCAGACGCACACCTTCAATTGCATGCTTCGCTGTGCCGGTTAAGTAGGATCTTAAGTACGAAAATTTCTCGATGTTAGAGAGCTTGCGGTTGTTATGGATCGTGGCCTCGAAATGTTCCCAGAAGCCCTGCCACTCGCGAAGTTCACCGGAGAAAACGGGTACCTGTAGTTTCGATAGGGCAACTCGGTGTAACGGTGCTCGGGAACTTGCTTGAGTGGAGACACCTTGGGTGGCGGTTTCGCTTAGAACGCCCTGTGTGGCGCTGTCTCCGGCTCTTGCAGCAGAATTCAGAATGAAGCGGACCCGGCTCATGGTGTTGCGGATCTTGTCGTGGTACTCCAGAGCAACAGTGGCTTCCGCCTCATACTCGTCACCGTCGTCCATGAGGTCGGCAAGTCGTCTCGTTGAGCGCTGCTAGCGCCGAGTCCTTGTCCTGCAGGTCATCCAAAATAACTTGCAGGTCGGATGGCAAAGGATGCTTGGCTTGTAGCGCTTCGGTAGCGGACGAGATGAGCCGTGTAGCAGCGGCTCGAAGTATGCCTCTGCTGCGTCTCAGTCGATTCATCGTCGGTGCAGGACGCCAGTCGTCTCCCGGGTTTCACGGCAGCATAAATGTAAGGAACGAAGCGACTGCACGTCCGCCGGTTGTGGTTTATTGAACCAACTGGTCAAAGATGGCGCTAGCGCGAGCCTTCGCCTCACGCATTCTCTCCTCTTAGTCGTCTTCAGTTTTCATCAGGGATGGAAGCCCTGTGAATAGGTTGCTACCTAGCTGGTTTGATGCTGGCCAGCTGATGCTACCTAGTTGATCTTTAGAAAAGAGCAGGATCTTTTATTTGAATTCACAGCTGTTTTGGCAGCATGCATTGGTGTAATTCTTCGCAAACAGTCGTCACTGCATGATCTGGGCAGTGTGCTTGTCTATTTGTTACGCCCAAACCTTGCAAGGGGCCCATTCATCATCATAAGCCTATTTTTTAATCTACTGGCAGGATGAAGGCCTCTCCCAGCAATCTCCAGTTACCCTGCTGTTGCGCTAGCTGCTTCCAACTTGCACCTGCAAATTTCCTTATTTCATCACCCCATCAAATTTTTTTTCTGTCTAGACTGTGCTTTCCATTCCTTGGCACCCACTCTGTAACCGTTATGGTCCACCGGTTATCTGCCCTGTACCTTACATGGCCTGCCCAGCTCCATCTTTCCCCCCCTAATGCCAACTACAATATTGCCTAACCCCGTTTGCTCTCTGATCGCCGTTCATAATCGCGTCGATAGCGGCCGCGGTTTCCTCTGCAGCGGTTGCGGCAAACAGTTGCTTCGGTTTGACTCGGTGCAAAGCTGTCAAGGACGAAGAGCACCGGCTACATCGTGATAGATGTGCGATCTGTTGGCGATCAGCTTACTGGCGAAAAAATAATCGGGATGTGCACGCAGTAGTGCAAAGCGTGTCGCAATGATGGCGCGCGGCCGTGGCCATGCTGCGAAGGAAGTCACGAGGCATCGATCGCCACTGCAAGAGCCAACCAGTCACGAGATGACGAGAATTTCAGCTTCCGCACTGCTTTTGTGCGAAATAGCAAAAGGATTTGCTCATCCATTCCCCTAATAGAAGTGTGTTAACGTAGTAAGCATGTGCTTATTGTTTTCTGGATACCCTGGTAATTCGGCATTCGGTTAATTCGAACTTTTTTTTCCCATCCCGTGAAATTCGAATTAATTAGCTTTTACTGTAATATGTGATATACTATTCGAACTATTCGATTCGAAATTATTCGACCAAATCACTATTCGCTTCGAATTTGCTTCGAACCTCAAAATCATTATTCGCCCATCCCTAGTTACGCCTAACATTTCTCGCTCATTGTGCAGTTCTTAAAGGGCTGCTAAACCACCCTGAGGTCAAAATTTAGTTGTGGTGTTGCAGTTGTGCGCGAGTCTACAATGAACACGTAGCCGCGAGAATTTTCCGAAATGGTGCCGTAATAGCGGAGTGCCGTGATATGATGCCGTGATAACCAAAATACAGCCCTCGCTCGTTTCGCTCTTTCTTTCGCTACTCTCCTTGTCAGCTGGTCTCTCCTCCTCGCCGAGTGCTCCTCCAAATGTCACGTGACATTCCTCGTCGCCAACGCGCATCTCAAAACACTGTCCACTTCCGGTTAAGGCACGTCTGCGCTAGCGGCAAATATACCGACAGGTGAACCGACCTCCAGTGCCGTAGAACGTCTGCCACACGAGAGGTGTCCAAAGTATATGGCAGTTCAGCCGGCGCACCGCCCGCAGCACGATCGACGCGCCAATCGATGACGCGCGAAGCTGCGAGCCTTCGCCGCCGGCGACGAAAACATCAGCTGCAGCTTCTGTTCCAAGCAAAATTATTTCCGCTAGATAAAGCGATACTTAAATTATACATTTTATGAAAAACAATATCCACTGATGAATAATAAACTTGAACAGAATAATAAACTTGAACTTAAACGTTTAACATGAACGAGAGCTCCAATACTTGTCAAGCTCAGCTGCAGCGCACAGCTACCGACGGGAGACGACCGGCTCGGCTGTACTCGTATCACAGCGGACGGCGCTCCTAATAGTATAAGCGTATTTTTCTTCTTTGTGTACGATTATTGCGAAGAGCGCCAACAACAATAGTCGTTGGTTCTTGCTCGACCAAACGACATCGTCGACCCGGTTGACATCACCAGATGCACCCTGGTGACATCGTGACGACTGCTGGGGATACCGGAAAGGCCAGGAGAGGATGGCATTGTTTCTTTTTTTTTTATTTTGTGGCGCGCCCACGGAGCGTAGCACTGCAGCATTTGGCATCGTTGATTGTGACGCCATTCTGAACTCGATGCACGTGTTTACTTGAAATGTTAAAAAAATATCTGAGGTGGGTTTGGGGGCCCTTTAACTTGTTCTCAAGCTTCTTTGTTAACCTCGAAATTTCTGCCCCGTATGTTAGCACCGGTAGAAGTCAATGATTGCACACTTTTCTTTTCAATGGAAGTCGTAACCTCCTAGTCAGGATTTCGTAATCCCTACTGTTTGCACTCCAACCATATTTTTATTATGTAAATTTCCTTTTAATGATCAGGGTCCCCTGTGAGTAATAGACCTAGATAAACGCACTCCTGCATAGACTCTAGAGGCTGACTGGCAATCACGAATTCTTGTTCCTTCACCTGGCTATTGTCTTCTTCATATTAATCTTCAACCCTACTCTTACATTAAAAGGCCTCTTAAAAACCTCTTAGTAGTTAGAAATAATCCAGTACGCTCCATTGTAATGCTCCAGCAGAATCAAGGTGTGGCCTTTGGGAGTGTTGATAATAATATTGGCTTACTTCCATCAATAAAAGGTTGACTGGAGGGAGTGAGAATAAATGCAACTTTCTGCTTGATGAAGTTTTCCACCGCTGTACGTCAGGTGGAGGCTGGGGGCAACAACTAACATTATGCAACACTGTAATTTGCACACGACTAAAATTAATATCCACACACAACAGCAAGAAAAGGTGGCAAAGTGCAAATTTCATATCCTTTAACAAAATTACCTGTATTTGCTGGAATGTAACGCAACTGCAATTGTAATGCGAGGGTCAACTTTTCAGTCTGTGAAATGAAAAAAATAAAACCGCGAGTGTAAAGCGAGATGAACAAAAAGATAAATGGTGCCTTTATTCAAGGAATCAATTCGGCAACGGGTTCTCTTCACTCATCATCGTGTCTGAGAAGGAGACGGAGCTGTCCTTGGGCGGTATTTGTAAGTGATCACTTTGGGAGATAGTTTCACTTTCGCGAAATTTCGCGTGACTCAGCACCGAAAGTGTTCCCGGCAAGTGTTTCTGGTGCAGTGCCAAGCTCATAATCAGTGTCAAAAGCGCTGTCGGCCAAATACGGTGCCGAAACGAGCCAAGTCTTGCGAAAGTGAAACTTTCCGAAAGTTATCGCCCGAGAATCAAATCATCCATGTTGTCGAGCTCATTTGAGATGAAGTACTTCTTAAAAGACCGCACAACCATTTGATTTAGGGACAGTGCCAGGCCACTACGAGACCCTTCCGATCTGCCCCGCATTTACTAAGGGCCTTCCATTGGTGCCACTATCCTAGAATCTTCGACTCATTCACATTAAACCGCCGAGCCGCAGCGGAGTTTCCCAGCTCCTTCGCCATCAAAATTACTCGTTTCTTGAAGCGGCCATCATAACCGAACGCTCTGCGTCTCCATAACATTGCGAATGAACTTATTCAAAGAACGAAAGGGCACAGGGTAGTGCAACACCGTCACCATACCAAAAGACCAGCGACACGACAGTGAAACTGGCATCGATTGCAACAAGGAAGAAGCTTTGACTTCGATTGACTTGTCTATGGATTGAATCAAGACGTAAAGGTTGCCAATGTAACGTTAAAAACCTCGAGATTTAGAATATTTGTTTAAAAATTGCAAATTTCGCCATTATTCGAATGTAACGTAAGGGTCAAGTGCAAGCAATGAAAATCATGAAAATAACTCTCGTTACAATCAGGTAAATATGGTACTTGTGAAATAGCAATGATTCAAAAGCAGGTAAATACATTACCGGGTGTACACTGGTGAATGTAGGTTCGTGGATGTGTAAGATCTGCTAAGTTAGAATCAGACAATCACGTGCCTTCTCTTTTCTGCTGCAGGTTATCGAGGGGCTGCAGTCCATTCTACCCTGCTACCGCAAGCTGTTCTGCGATGCCCTGAGGAACAGCACTTGTCTGACCGTGCTTCGGCTAAGCAAGTGCGAGCTGACGGGACCTGTGGTGCGAAGCGTCATTGCTGCCATAGGTGGGGCTGAGTACCTGGAGGAGCTGTCCTGGGACTGGTGCAAGTTTACCACTGGCAATGTCCGTGCGGCCGAGGATGCCCTTTCGAGCTACATCGTCAAGACAAAGTCACTCCGCACCCTCAATGTGGCACATGCGCCGCTGTTTCGAGAGTCATCTGCACTCATCGAGGCCCTGGTGAAGAACACGAGCATCATCAAGCTCATTGTGGGCTGCTCAGTCTTGAATCAGGGTCAACGTAGTGAATTTCGCCGCTATCTTGCTACCAACAGGACAGTGACAAATTTAATCATCTGCAGTGACCACTGCAGGAGTGCTCCGGATGTAGGGGAAGTCTTCAAGGCACTCACTGAGAACTCAACTTTGGAGGTGCTCACAATTGAACACTTTGAGCTGGACCCGATTGTTGCCATGCAATTTGCCAGGGTGTTCTGCTTTAACACCACGCTGCGCGAGGTTGGCTTTCCCCACTGCACGTGGGACTACCAGTTCGTAAGAGAGAAAGAAGACATCCAGAGACAACGCATGATGTATGCCCTGGCGGCCAGGCTGGGAAGAGACTGGCGGGTTGGGCCTCTAGTGAAGGCACTGCAGAAGACATCATCGTTGCAAAAGCTTGTCCTCGCTGGGTGCTTCACCAACGACGAGACCCGGCAGCTTCTGGAAGCAGCTGCCAAATGCTCTTCTCTGCAACATCTTACCTTCGACTCGGTCATGATGCTGTCTGTAGAGACGTTCTACCAGATGGTGCAGGAGACAGGTGCTGCTGGAAGGTCAGACTAGGCACGTGCCATTCGCTGCCTGCGGCTTTTGTGGCCGGGCTGCAGTCCGGCAGCGACCTTGTGAGCATGGGCCACCACAAGTTCTTTCATCTGAACACGCCAGCATTCCGTGAGATCGCAGCTGCCCTTGTGCTGCACGACCGTGTCACTGCGCTGGAGCTACGACTCGACACCTGGGACGACGACTTTGTCGAGGAAGACGCGTCCACCATTGCCACCTATCTGTCCAAGACCACTGCCCTGAAGGAAATCTATATGAAGTTCAGCAACTTCAACCAGGATGCTCACCTTATTATTGAGGGCCTCTCCAAGAACAAGACGATAGAAAAGCTTGGAATTGAGGACTGGCTTGTGCGCAGGAAGGACATTAAGAAACTGTGCGCCTGGCTGGTGGACAGCAGGACAGTGTACCACCTTGTTTACCTGTGTGCCCAGTACGAAGCATGCAAGGTGCTCATTGAAGACCTGGCTGACCTGCTTGAGGACAGCTACACTCTCACGTACATCCGTGTTGTGGAGTATCCCTCCAACTTTCAGAACTGGCAGGCTGTGAAACACTTCAGGCGGCGCAACTTGTCACTCGTTGAGTGTGCTGCTCACTTTGTGCTGGGCTCGACATTGAAGCGGGCGGCTGCCGCTTACGAAGCTGTGTCGTGGCACCCTCAGCTACCGTCCAAAGTCCAAGAGCTGACACCACTGAGACCCTCAGAAGTGAGTCAGAAACTGCTAGAATGCAATCGCCTCGTGCGGATGCAATTCTGGCAGCTTGCAGGCATTGTGAAGGAGGAACTTGTGTGTCACGAAAGAGTTGATGGTCGGATGCAGATTGACAATCTGGTTCTCGACGCGTGGTTGCATGTTCGAGAGTTCTTGAGCATCAGCGACGTCCTAGACGAGACGGGAGAGAAGCGGAGGCTGCCACGCAAGCGGAAACGGAGATAGCAGTGACCCTGCTGCAGGCAGCAGAATCAGCTTTCTTGTGACATGTCATGTCTTTGTTTCACTTGACTTTGAAAGTGTCCCAGCTACTGCACAAAGCTAAGTCAAGCAAAGCTGTGGCCACCTAGGAACTATTTGTGTTAATAGGAGGGTTCTGCCTCACATGTGTCTCTGATCACAAGACACTGCAACTGGCAGTCTTGTACAGTGCTGTATGTGGCTTTGGATTGGGAGGAATTGTTGATTAACTCTTTCGTTACTGCAAGAAATGGGCTCATTTTCGGAGCTTTTATGTTATAGCATGTTATTTCAAGATTTACTGTACCTACTCGATTGTAACGCGAGTTCTTTTTCCAGATTTTTGTTACCTGAAGTTGATCCTCACGTTACAGTCAAATACCGAAATTCAAGTTGTCTAAAAAGTGCAATGATGCACCCAATTCTAATCAATGAGTGAAATGTATGAGTGAAAGCGTGCGTGGGACACGTGCTTTCACGAAGAGTGAATGCACGGCGGAGAGCAAACGCGGTGTCTTCAGTCGTGCAAAGGGCCGTGGGGTGATGGGAGGGAGGGAGCGGAGGCGCTGTTCATCTGCGGCACCAAATGCGTATCTTGAGACCGGGCTCATGGAGAACTGGCAACTCAATCTCCCACGCGAAAGGAGGAAAGCCTGAAGGGCAGCGCGGGCGGGAGGGGGCGTGGCTTCTACTCTGCCATCAACTGCGTACTTGTACTTTGCACGGCTATAGGCTGTCGCGCGCATCGTATCTTGAGAGTTACTTGAAAGCGATCTACACACGGGTCTTACCTTTGTATGCGCTGTGCTTTCATCGCTTGGTTTCCGTTGAAGCGATAGACCGCACGAACCTTCGGTCGCTGGTGCTGCCGCGCTCGATCACGCCAGTGCTTTGACGGTGGTTGTCTGCGGTCATCGAGTGTCATCTACTCATGTTTGCTTGTGCGCGCTGACACCATGCTTGTTAGCGAATGTGTTCAAGCGAATGTGTTCAAGTTTATGCAGCCGATAAAGCTACAGTGCAGACTGCTTATAATGTAAGTCGCCGGAGTCTCAAATATCCGCACTATAAGCAGTACCGCACTATAACCAAAACAACTATTTTGTGGTGATAATGGACACTCCAGGCGCATTTCAGCCGTCGCTGTCACCGTGCTCTAGGTTCCGTATTCGCTTACTAAATGAATTAACAAGCACGGTGTCACGTGCGCACAAGCAAACATGAACACATCTCGCTCGTTGACCGTGCAAACGAACTGTCAAAACGCTTCAGTGACGAAGCGCAGCGAACGCATTGACCTTCTTGCTATCATGCCTCTCGCTTCAATGCGACCAATAAGCGGCGACCAATAAGCAGCGAAAACACGGCGCGCGGCAGACTTTCCCCATCGCAGATTGCTTTCAAGATAGGGCCAAAGCGATCGTATCGCCGCAGTGGATCGTCGCAGATTACGTCCTGCTTGGGTCCACTGAAACCGTTCCTCATTGCTTTGCTGGCGAAAATCCTCTCCTTCTGTGTGCGCCAGTCCCGAACGCAAGTTTTGGATTCTCCGAACACCCGTGATGCAGCATGATTTCCATCCGTCTCCGTACACATGATCGCTTTCCTTTTAAATGCGGCATCATAATGAACTCTGTACTTCATGCTGATATAGCAGACGCAGAGATCATGAAGACAGACGATAAACTATTGCCTAAGCACGTCTACTGCAACACATGGAGGAAGCTACGGTAGCTAGGCTCGATGTGCGTGCGAGGCGGCCATTTTGAAATGCCGACGGCTATGTGGTAACGCAGATTTAGGGTCGTACTCGATTCTAATGCGCACGCAATTTTCGGACCTGTTTCACCGGGAAAAAATTGCGCATTAGATTCGAGTAAATATGGTATTTGTGGCTTGAGGGGAGCAGTTTGCCGTCTAGGTTGACTGCCGAACTTCCAGGCAGTCGCACTATAACCGTTATTTCGTGTCCCGCAACTGCACTATAAGTCGATACGCACATACATAGAGTGCTATGGGAAAATTAACGGGAGTCTGAAAATACCGTATTATATCTGGTCCTGCACTATAAGCGGTTATGTTATAAGTGGTCTGTACTGTACTATCCTTACTCCGTATAGCTCTCTACTAATTTGCTATTGCAATTTATGCATCACCTTTTGGGTGAAACTGCAACTTTTTCATGCATCCGGTGGTCTCGTGTTACTTTAGCGGTTTTCTTTTTTTTGTTTGTTTCTTTTTTTTGTTGGATGCAACAAAAAGTCACCTCTCACGTTACTTTCGCAGTTTTATTTTTTCTTGATGGACGCAATGAAAAGTCACCCCTAGCGTTACAATCGCGGTCGCGTTACAATCGAGTAAATACGGTAGTTATTGCAATGTATACTGCGATGCATAAAATTGTAGCCTGATCACTGTTGTTTTTTATGGATGCTATAGTAGCAATAATTGCTCTGATAATTTTTGAGAATGCTTGTGAAACTTCAAAGAAGCACCTTACTATTTTTGTTATAATTACTGATTGTGCTAAATATCTGGAATATACAAAATGTGCACCTGTTCCTCGTTCCCAACTTTTGTAAGTCAGATCATGCGAAATAATTATTGTGAAGATTTGTAGACGTTAATACTAGCCATAGTGATGCCCGTGCTATGCAGGAGAGCAGTAGCTTTGCAGATGTGAGAACGGGTAGGTTCCTGGTGTACAGGGAGCATTTGTATTTGCTCACTGCAGCAGGCACGTGGTTTATTTTTTTGTGAATTCATTAGGCTCCCGAATCATGCAGCTGCCTCCTCATACTTGATTATTGCATTCAAACAGCAGGGGTGGGACGCCTGCACCAATTGCGGCATTTTAGGTACAAATGCAGATTCTTGCGCCAAACACAGAAAATTGACCGAAACGGCGCCACGCTGCACCAGAGCGGCTTTGGTATGTGTGTTCTGGCAGTGGCCGCAAACAGCGAATGGATTCGTTCTCCTGAAAGAGTGCAGCTGTCCACATTCCGCAGACCACATGACGGCGCCTCCCACACAGTCTCTCCTGATTTTCAGACTTATAACACTGGACGTTTCGGTGCTTCTAGCAAGTGTCAGGTGCGCGCACTCCCGGCTGTTGTCACTGTTGTTGGAACGGCCAGGGTGGCTGTATTTAGAGTGTACTAGAATACGGTTGAGTGGGCTGAGTGGCGCGGTGCTCCCTAGCTGAGGCACAAAAAACAAAAAGTAGGCTGAGTACACCGTGAACGAACTAGATATTAGGGAGGCGCCCGCTGCAGTGGGTTCAGCGGGCAGGCAAATCTGTCCCTAGGGCCAGTAAACCGTAAAACTATTCCAATCTGTTTTTATGCCCATATGGGCGATGACTGAGCCATTTTGACGCATCGCGATAGGCTAATGGCGGATTTGGAATAAAAGGTCGCAGTTCTGCCCGAAAGGCGAAGCATTGATTGCGACAGCAAATTGGTATACAGCTATATGAAGTAACAGTAGTACAGTAGTTTTATTGGCCGTATAAACTTGTTAACATTCGCTTACTAACTAAATTAATGAGCATGGTGTCATGTGCGCACAAGCAAACATGAACACATATCACTCGCTGTCTAAACGCTGGAGGGAGGAAGCGCGGCAGCAGCAAGCGAATGAATTGACCTTCGTGCTGCCTCTCGCTTCAACGTGAACTAAGCGGCGAAAACCCAGCATGCACAAAGCTATGAGCACGTGCACTCTGTCCCCATCGCAAATCGCTATCAAGATAGGGCCCGTGCTGCGACACCATATGCAGCAGCCGCCGGAGAACGACCCCTCCCCCCACGGTGCCTTGAGCACGACTGAAGACGGCGTGCTTCCTCCCCGCTTTCCTCTCTTGCCCGCGCGAGGTTGAGCCGCCGCCGTCGGCTCACCCTTGCATGCTTTCTGTCGCTGGCAACGATGTTATCCCCCGTGGACTTTATACGAAACATCACGGTGACGACGACGGAAGAAATGCGTCTGGAGTGTCACTATAATTGCTATCGCAATAAAGACAGATTGGAGTAGTTTTACGTTATTCCAGCCCAGGGTTGATTGCAGCTCTCTGCATCTGCGGTGACATATGGTGACCCAGAAATTAATGTAACACGTTGATTGGACCGCATAATTTGAGAACATTTTCTGCTATCATCATGGGCGTCGGCGCTGGAATGTATAGTTCAGTTGTAGTTCCACCAATGTTTCTGGCTTTACAGGAAAACAGGCGCCGTGCCGCTGCTCAACCCACTCTTCCATATTCTAGTACGCTATAGCTACAAAGCGTGCTTCTACTACGCGCTTTGTGTTGCTTTATTCTCTTTTTCGTCGTGGTTTGGAAGTGCGCTGCCATATTCCATTATTCCACCAAAATTCAGATTGGCCTGCTCCAAAATGAAATTTACTCTGTGCTAAGCTGCTCCAGAATGAAATTTGTTTGCTCCAAAACACAATTTTACTTGCTCCAAAAATTGCTCCAAAATGACTTTGGGCAGTCCCACACTTGAAACAGCTTTTCTGTGTAAGCAAGGTGGTCTAGTGTGCGTTCAACTCGCACTGGAGCCTCGAAGTGCTTTGTTCAGTTCCTGTACAGTGCTGTACAGAAATGTGGTGTGTTGCACAATATTGTACAGTAAGAAATAAGGTCAGTGTTCAAAATGTTAGAGATAGGACAGCTAGTCAAGCTTTGGTCGAATTTCGGTCTAAAATCGACTGCATGCTTTTGTGCGAGTGGAAATACCGACACGACAGGAACAATTGCCCATAATAATGTTTACATATGCTGTCGGAGTGCTGACGGATAAAACCAACCCACAGTGGGAGAAATAAGGTTGCACTTGATCTTACTGGAACGGTCACAAAATAACACGCACTCCGGCATCTACTGTTTTTTGAGACATCGTGAGAACAGCCTATACGTCGAATCATAAAATTGACAACCTGAGCGCAGCTTCTGTGTCTTTCATTTAAAAATTATGTTGCCGAGTCGACCACAGCGCAAATTTTGTCTTTCTTATTGAAGAAATGCTAGGAGCACTGGAGGCTTGTTTCGACGCAACCCGCAGTCAAAGTTATATTTTTCCAGACTCCCTAATGCGAAGACGACGCTCGAGCAGCTCTGGCAGCTCTGAGAGCAGCTCTGGCTCCGAAAGTCTTGACGTTTTTCGGTGGGACGTTTCCTTGCTACCACCTGGAAACCAACATCACTGGATCCGCGAAGTGCTCCGCTCTCCAAGGACACCACTTTTTCGGAGATTGGACCTTTTTTCGGGAATTACGACCAAGAAACCACTTGCACCTCGTAGCGGCCCCGCTAACCCTAACGATAAGTTGGGCGGCGGTGGCGACGCCGGTGAACACGCGCTCGACGCCGGCGGCTTAGACCCCGACAGCTGACTCCGGTGCAGCGGGAGCCTCTACATCGACCCACGACATCCCACGAGGGCCCTGCGGTGATGAAGGTATGGATGTATCCGGCCCTTATGCCAACCGCATGTCGACCCTTCCCGATAGAGATTCCAACTTCCAAAATGGCAGCGCTCGTTCAGCAGCACTGCATGACACTGAGGCGGAAACGGGATGGGAGAAAGTCTTGTCACTACGTGAGAAGAAACGGCAGGCGAGGGAGCGCAAGAACGCGCCAGGAGAAGGCACCTCGTCGCACTTAACCGACAAACTAGAGCAAACGACGACACCGACCACGCAGGAGGCGTCTGCCACCGCTACCGCGTCAAGATCTGAAAGTGGTTATCCGCCCGCATCAGGGCTTACCCCTTAAGAACATCAGCAGCCAAGGGCTGGCCCGGGCCGTCGTGGAGGCATGCCAAAACAAAATACGAAGTGACAATTTCATCCTACGTATCAAACCAGGATCGAACATCGCCGTTGTGTCGACACTGGAGAAAGAGGACGCACGGACTATGCAGAACATAAAAACGCTGAACATTAATGGACGACCCCATCCCGTTAATGCGTACGTAACGACTGGAGAAGGTGCAGTACGAGGCGTAGTGCACGGAATCGAACCCCACACGTCACCGGCAGTTTTAAAGGCAAACCTCCAGATCCGCACCCAAGGAGTGGAGGTAGTGGAAGCCCGAATGCTCGGCGACTCCCAAAGTGCAGTGATTACTTTCTTCGGAAACGTAATACCGAGATACGTATACTACTACGGTGGAGAGAAGGCCTGCCATTCGTACCGTAACGCAACTGAGGTGTGCAAAACCTGCTGCAGCGTAGGCCATCGAACGGATGTGTGCCCACAACCGGACTTGGCTGTGTGCCGCGTGTGCGGGTTACAGGACCCACCGGAAGGACACGAGTGCAGCCCGAAATGCGCTGCCTGTGGGGAGGATCACACCACGGGTGACCGCAGCTGCCGAACACGACTTAAACCTGTGCGACTTTCAAAGAAGACTCCGCTAGCCAAGCGCACACCACGGTGGTTTGCCAGCGAGGATGAGGACTCTGAACTAGAGGCCTACCCAGGACTCTGGTCTGAACATCGACGCAGCTGTTCCCGTTCGAGGTCGAGGGAGCGGACCTGGTCCGGGCAACCTGTAGTGCAACCACGACCAAGGTCCCAGTCGCGACCGGGAAACCAACAGCAGCAACATCCCATCCAGATGGAAGACAGCGCCAAGGCCGCAAAGGCCCCGCTGGCACAGAGCAAGTCACAACATAATCAGGTGAGCTGGGCACAAGTCGCGTCTCACACTGCCAAACCAAACTCTCCCAAAAAGGCGCCGACGCCCATTACACAGAACCCCGAATATCTCAAAATAGTGGAGGAGAACCGTGCCCTCAAGAGTAGCTTGGCGGAACTCAGAGCCGAGTTTGAGGCATTTAGTAGATCGGTTGCTCACAACAATACAAATGCACACACACAGGCCGACACAGACAGGTGATCACAGCGACAGCGCACACACAGGCTGAAACTAGCTCGCCGACGACGACGCTAGACCAGGTAGCCCAAAATGTGCAGAGACTATTCGCTGAGATTCACACGCTCAAACGACATGTCGATGACTCTATTGCGTCAGTTCACGCGGGACTCCGCAAGCGCACGAGCGAAAGCCCGGGAGCGCCGACACGGGGACTAAAGGGTATGGATGCGACTGACAGCGATAGTGCCATCCATGGCTAAACTAGGAACACGTGTCGCAGAAAGTCTTGAGGTGTGGCAGTGGAACTGCTGCACGTTTTCGTACTAAACACGCTAATTTCATACAATATATGGAGTCGGTGCCTATTCCTCCGGATATCATTTGCTTGCAAGAAATAGGAAAGCACAAGAGAAATCTTAAAGGGTACGACTTGCACACCCATCCCGATTACCCACAGGTCGCCACTTTCGTCAAAAAGGATGTCGCGCTAAGTGTAGAATAGATTCATGGGGAGATTATACAACATCAAATATCACGATACGGCCACATAAGCGCGGCAAGCCGAAAACAGTGATTGTAAACATATATAGCCCTCCCAGAGACAGACTGGCGGACTTTGAGGATGTGGTTTCCGCAGCGATGCGTTTAGCGTCTAGGTGGGACAGAGTATTGGTTTTAGGGGAATTCAATGCGCAACACTCCGAATGGGGATACGCGGCAGACTCTCCGAAAGGAAAATTTGCTAGATTTGACGGAGAGGTACGATTTAACCCTGTTAACTCGTCTTGATGAACCCACCAGAATTGGCAATAGCGTCTCGAAAGATACCTCGCCGGACTTGACCTTTACGAACCAAGCGGATGAGATAACGTGGACAAATCTAGGGGACAACCTTAGAAGTGACCACTATATCCTCAGCCTTTCGGTAAACTCGTCCCGTATAAGACGCAAGGTTGGGCAGGCCGCACTGACAGATTGGATGAAATATCGCAATCGCCAGGGCAGCACAGGTCCGATAACGAACGTCGGAATCTGGACGCAGCGGCTTCTCAACACGCTGGTGGGTGTGACGAAGGTTGTAGACACAACGTGAGACACCCCGGTAGTGGACAGGCACCTGCTACATTTATGGGAGGCCCGCCGTAGCCTCGCCAAGAGATGGAAAAGGCAGAGGTTAAACAGGAAGCTTAAAATCCGCATTGCTCAGTTAGCTCAGGAGGCGAACACGTACGCACAGGAATTATGCGACGGTAACTGGCGCCAGCTCTGCGATTCCTTTAGGAGGACCCTCAGTACCAAAAATACATGGCACATTCTCCGCAGCATGATGAATCCCGGGGGAACCAAGACGGCAGCGCACATGACGCTCAAGCTACTGGAGAATGAATTCAAGGTCAACGACGAGGAACTCATTGATCACTTAAAGCATATTTATATAGGTACGAATTCCAAAGAGGCGAGCCAATGCGGTAGCTATACGGGGCCGGAACAACCGAATCTAGACGCGCCGATAACTACGGCGGAGGTTTATGCCGCGGCGCAGTCCTTCAAAAGAAACACGGCGCCAGGGCCCGATCAGATTACTAACGCCATGATTCGAAACTTGAGCGACGAAACCATAGAGCAGTTAACTGAATACTTTAACGAGAATGTATGGGTGGATCAGGGAGAACTAGCTGCTGAATGGAGGGAAGCAAAAATCATCCTTATTCCAAAACCGGGGAAGCCCCCGAGATATTCGAAACCTATGACCTATATCGCTAACATCGTGTGCCGGAAAGCTCTTTGAAAAGGTGATACAGACCCGGTTATCGCGCTACATAGAAAGCAACAATTTTTTTCCCACAAACATGTTCGGATTTCGTCCAGATGTGTCGGCACAGGATGTTTTTCTGATGCTTCAGCGGGACGTTCTGCACCCGGTAAGGGGTTCTGAAGACAGCATTGTGCTTGCTCTCGACGTAAAAAAGGCATTTGATACGATTTCCCACGATGCAATACTGGAAGGACTAAAAGCAGTAGGTTGCGGGACGCGCATTTACCAGTATGTACGCAGCTTTCTGAGAAACCCTACAGCCACCATCAGTCTGGGCTCAACTAGGTCAAAACCCTTTGCAGTTCCCGATCGAGGAACCCCACAAGGGTCCATACTCTCCCCTCTCCTATTTAATCTGGGAATGCGTAAACTCGCACTAGAGTTGGATGCGAAGCAAGCCCTAGGGAGCGCCATTTACGCTGACGATATTACGCTGTGGGCAAATCGGGGATCCTACGGGGATAAGCAGGAGCTTCTCCAGTGGGCCATCCAACAGGTCGAGATCTTCACGCAAGGGGCCGGCATGACATGTGCCCCAGAGAAGTCCGAATTTATTCGTATAAGAGCGAAGTACACGAGACGAGAAAATCGTCCGAGTTTCTAAATTTTCTTGGACGGGGGGCGTGTAAGAGAGGTGGATAAACTCCGCATCCTGGGATTATGGATCCAACAAACGGCTGGAGTAGCGCACATGCTCCGCCTCCTCAAAGATAGTACACAAAACGTAGCCAAGATGATCCGTAGGGTTACGCGAACCCGCGAGGGCTTCTCAGAAGAAACAATCCGACTGGTACACACCTTTGTCATCAGTAGGATAACGTATGCACTCCCCTTCCAAAGCATTACCAAGCAGGAGCTCAAACAGCTTGAAGTGATCATTTGGCGGGCATTTAAAGCTGCTCTAGGACTCCCAGAAAATACCAGTACAGAACGTTTAGACAAATTAGGAATCCACAATACCTTTGAGGAATATGCGACGGCCACCCTCATCGCGCAAAAGGAACGGCTGTGCACATCAACGCAGGGTCGGGCCATATTAACCAAACTGGGCTTTGCCCTCCGCCCCCCAGTTCAGTGCAGATGACCCAGGAAGTCGGGCAGCACATAATAGTGTCCCCAATTCCGAAGAATATGAGTCCGAGATATCATGTAGGGCGCCGGAAGGCCCGAGCGAGAACCTTGCACCAGAGATTTAAAGGACAACCGGACGTGTACTACAGACGCGAGTCAAACGGACAGGGACAAGTATACGGTGATAGCCACGAACCAAAATCGTGTGATAGCTGCATCGGTCAGGGCAAAATCTACCAGCACAGCAGAAGCCGCAGCGATTGCACTTGCAATTAGGGACGCGGAGAATAGGGACGTATCTGCTGCCATACTCACGGACTCGCAAACAGCCTGCCGCCTGTATCTCTCCGGGACGGCGCCGCGCTTAGTACTAAAAATTCTAGGCAGTCAAATTACCGGATTCCACAACCTCACTTGGTGCCCCGCACACGACGGCATGGAGGGCAACACAAGGGTGGACCGGCTAGCTCGCGTACTAAGCATCTGAGCTGCGGACTGACCCAGTGACGAGCCTCCTCCTGCACCGCGCGACATCCTCGAACACCAAAGACAGGAGCGGAGGCAATATGGACGCCCTCATCCTAAGTTAAACAGTCAACAGGCGAGGAATTGGCGCCGACTTCAAACACACACATACCCAAACCTACATACACTTAGCCGTATTCACCAAGCACGATACACTGACGAATGCCCGTGGTGTGGGGACACGCCAACGTTACCGCACATCACGTGGATATGCCCAAACAGACCGAAACATATAAACTCCACACTACTAAAAACACAAGATTTTAACAGGCAGTGGGAGGCGCGGCTTGCGGACGAGGACCAGGACAGCCAACTGGTTCTCCTGGACCAAGCCCAGCGAACCGCTCGTGTCAGTGGAGCCCTGGACTAGGGGCCCCAACCACGGGACCTAAAATTTCATTTAATCATTAAAGTTTTATTGCGATAGCAATTATATGGACACTCAAAAGCAGATTTCTGCCGTCGCCGTGAGGTTCCGTATGACGTCATTTGGAGAAGAAATCGTCGCCGTGCGCCGAACGCTGTATGTGCGAGTGAAAGGGTGCGAGGGGCGCGTCTTTCACGGGGAGTGAACGCACGGCGGAGAACAAACGCGCGTTCTGCGCCGTGCTCGCTTAAGGGCTGCAGAAGTAGGCGTTTCTTTTCTCCTTTACAATCACCATATATGTAGAGCAAACGCGCCTTCTTCCGACGTGCGAGAGGCCGTGGGGGAGGGAAGGGAGGCGACGTTTAGCTGCGGCACGAAGTGCCTATTTATATCAGAGGCTCCGGCAACAGTCACCAACGCCGCACGCATTTTGAGCGAACGCGGGCAAAACGCCGATGGCGTCGACAACAGTTCTGCGTGTTGCTGATGCTGCTGCATGTCCAAGTTTATACAGCTGATAAAGCTAATATCATTACTCCGTATAGCTCTCTACAAGTTTGCTATCGCAATTGATGCTTCGCCTTTCAGGTGAAACTGCGACAACTTTTTTCTCTCTCTCTCCCTAATGCGCCAAAAATGGTAAACTTTGACAAATGACACATGGTGCAGGATGCTGCTAGTAAAAGAATTCCAATGAAAAAATTTAACAATGCGTAGAAACATCGTCAATCAAATTGATCAATTTGTATAGGCACTGTAACGAAAGAGTTAAAAAAATAGTGTTTGTCTCCTACTAACCGTGGCAACGATCTTAACATTGGCATGATTAGAGGGCATCATTAGCATTATTAGTGTATTGCACACACAACCTTGATATGCTGTCTATCACGCCAATTTTTCGACAATAAGAAAAAGGCCTGCAATCTTATTTTTCCAGCTTTCTAGGCTTTATTTGTTTTTAAGCGTAGATATGCAGACATTGTGACAATACTCTTAACATGCAAAGGTATTTCCATTGTTGGGACTCTGTACCTTAAGTTTCCCATGTGCTCTGCTCAGTCTGTTATGCTGCAGAGTAGAAAGAAGACTTTTGTCACGTTCACTAGAAAACTGGCAGTCACATGTTCAACAACCGTACTGTTTTTTCATTCCGTGGATTAATCTGTGAAACAGACTCCATGCAACAGCAAAAATGGCACTGCCATGCCCAGTTCCTGTACAATTAGTGTACAGAGCTGACTGCGACAGTGGTGTGCAACTATTGGCTTGGCCATTCATTGACTGGTTCATTCGGTATTTTAGTATTCATCACATCCGTGGTTAGGCAGATGCTGATCGTCTTGGAAATGTTGTGGAAACTACGTTCACTGCAAACCAGTGACGTTGCAGTCAGGCGCAGATGCTGGCATTGTTCGTGTAGCATTTGTGCAGAGAATGAGCTCGATAGCTGCAAATTATGCTGATAATAAGAGTGGGGTGGTGGTGTGATGTTTGGCGGTGGCTGGACACATGCACCAGAATAGGAGAGGTGATATCAACTGCAATACAGGCAGGCAGACAAAGTGTTGTTGAATGAGCCATATTCTTCTGGTGCAGTAAGAGGTCCCTCCAAATAGCTCGCAGCTTGCTCTTTCACCGAGACTTGTCGATGTCACAGGAGCACCTCTGACCTCCTTCAACCTCCTTGAGTATCTGTGATGTCTGCGGGCCTTAGCTTGAGAGAAGCTGTTATAAAACACATGAGCATTCAGTATTCATAGTGCCAAAGCCAGAAATGCAGTATCATTTGATGTGCTGTTGCTGTGGAGTATGTCTGAGCCATGGAGGATTAGTGGCACTGTGTATTGATGTGCTAAGCTCAGTGGGATGTGCAAGGGTCAAGTCATTGCTTTCGCGGATGAAAGAATGACGTATCTATATTGCATTTTCTTTGCAAATCGTAACATATGCACTCATTTAATCTGCTTACTTCACATCTTTGTGTTTATTCATGGGAAGGAATGGACAGTGTGCAGTTATTGATTTTCATTACTACTAGTCTTGTTGAGACCAATGCAGGTGAGCATAATATGCAAGGTGAATCAACTCGATAGAGTGTGTGGATTCTATAAATTCTTAGGCGTTTTTTTTTTCATAAGAACCTGTCAAGGAATACTCATATTACTCACCTGAAATTAAAACTATCCAGAGTAATGGGAGCATTATAGAAAATAAGAAATCTAATTGCCAGGAAATTCAGAGCAATTTTTTACTTTTCAATGATCAATTCTCATTTATTATTGTCTCCTGATATGGGGTACCGGTACTGCTTCAAATATGGCATTTTATTGCACAAAAAAAGTGAATTAGAGCTTTAGAATGTTTAAAACATAGCGAAAGCACGCAGTCTTTCCAAGACTGCCAAGGAATATCGAGGGTAGACCAGCTTTACAAACGCAAGCTTGCGACCTACATGCATACATAAATAAAAAAAGACCGTCAAAGTTTTGAACTATCGTTCATGGCAATGAATCGGAATTTTGATCTTGGAACTATAAAATACAGAGTACCAAAACTGTTAACAAACTACGGTGAACAAAGTCTAAAATATCAAATACCTAAACTTTTGAACGAGAATAAGGATCTTATCACAATAATTGAACGGCACTCGTCAGTAGCTGCTTTTAAGGGTGCTTTAACCGAAGCAATTCTTCTGTAAAGTTATTCATTGTTGTTTTAAACATACCCTTTCCTTTTTTTTCTTTTTTTGCAACAGATCTATTTTTTGGGGTCATATTATTTGTTCCTCGTGTGCAATTGTGCCTGTGTGTCGCAAGATAAGACGTGGATACTGTCAGTGTTCTGTTTACTGTTTGTTTGCTGCTTTCTATGCACATTTTTTTTCTATGTGAGTAGATATTAAATATGTTCCTGATTTGTATATTTCTATGCACACTTTTTCTTTTTCTATGCGAGTAGATATTGAAATATGTTCTTGATTTGTATATTTCTATGCACATTTTTTTTCTTTTTCTATGTGAGTAGATATTGAAATATGTTCTTGATTTGTATATTTCTATGCACATTTTTTTTCTTTTTATATGTGAGTAGATATTGAAACATGTTCTTGATTTGTATATTTCTATGCACACTTTTTCTTTTTCTATGCGAGTAGATATTGAAATATGTTCTTGATTTGTATATTTCTATGCACATTTTTTTTTTCTATGTGAGTAGATATTGAAATATGTTCTTGATTTGTGTAACGCTGTTTCCTCCGTGTACAGTTTGTATAGGGCCCCGGACCCAGTCATTTGCAAGGAAGCACCTTTGTCCGGGACCCTTTGGTTTCTTGTATAAGGAAACTAGAATGAAATTAAAGAAAAGAAAAAGAAAAAAATTCAAACATCTTAATGTAAGAATAGTAGGACCACATACGGAAATAAACTTCCAACTGACATAAAAAGGCAACCTTCTACACCCTGTGAAAGAGGATGTACTGGGAAGCTGTTGCCGACATTACACAAGTGCCACCACCGCAAGGCATTGCATCGTTGAGATCAATGTAGTTTCCACGACCTCGTTCGCGCCCTTTCTGTTGGTGCTTCGACGCCACATTGCACGTTCGCGGCATCCATACGCTCGTGCTTAACCCACATTCACGAAGTGAACGTCACTGTAATTTTTCGAGTCTTGCCCCGATGTCAATTACGGTCACAGCCCACACTGCGCGACCGGTGCAATAGACAGAGCACCCAGTCATCAAGGACAGTTACATTGTGTGCACATGTTCGTCACGCGCACACGCAGGTGTGCCAGAGTGCAGCATATATCCTCGTTCTAGTAGACCGTCCGCCTGGGGCAAGTGCGTTATTTAACTAATTTAATTTCTAAAAGTAATGTGCATCACAAAATTTGTAAAGTAGGACTTGCACAACCTGCAGACATGACAGCATCGGATTGTAATTTGAACATACGAGAATTCTGTTACATGGGAACTTAAAATTACACCAGCTCTGGAGATGAAAATTTTTCTTTGTCGATGCAACGGTGTACACGCACAAGCGCAGAAAACTTGCCAGGGTAGCCATATACAGCTTCGCTGTAAAAGGCAACGTTCTACATCCTTATTCTACTAACAGAAACATACACTAAAAAAAGCAGTGACAAAATAAGTACCATATAAACCGGAATGTAAGTAGTACTAATAACTCCATATTTTCTTGAAAAAGCCAGGCTAAAGTTGCCCGTCTTATTTAGCAACCCTGCATATATAGGTGTTATTCTGGACGCTATCAAATTCTGCCATACTGTCAGATTTGGTAATGGTGGCATCTTGAGCCAATCGGAAAGACCCAGCAGGCTGCTATGGCCTCTGATTGGCTCAAAATGTCGCCATTACCAAATTTGACAATGTAAAGAACAACAACCCTGGACGTTGTCAAATTACGCCATGTTGTCGAATTTGATATAATGGCAGCATTTTGAGCCAATCGGAGAGGCCCATAGGGCTGCTACGGCCTCTCTGGTTGGCTCGAACTGCCACCACTACAGGGCCAAATTTGACATGGCAGAATGCGAGAATGTCCAGAATAGCACCCCATGTTGATGAACGCACAGTCGAAGCCATGTCTATGTCCAAATGTTATTACTGCTATTTTGTTTTGTTTCCTGATCGCTTTGTCTTCCTGTGTGCGCTTTTGCTTCCTATGTGATTTATCTGGTGAGTGATGAGTAGCAGGCATGCAGAGTGGTTTCAGCCAGCGTTCAAGATTAATTTCTAATCGCGAAGGGAAAAGCAACATGGCCGCTCATATGCCATGTTGGTTGATGTAACAAAACGCGGAAGTACGGCTTTTCTGAAAAAAAGTGTGCAATTGCCGGGCAAAAAAAACTGTCGGCGTGCAACTTGTGTTAATGTAATTAGCGCTCTTGTATGGCAGCTGCTTGATGGGATCGAGGAGAATTTACAGTGGAACGGGTCCAGCTACAAACGATCGTCTTCTGATGACGCTTCTGCAAGTTTGGATGAGTTAGACTGCAGCTCCAATGATGTAGGAGCAATGATGTTTTAAAAATAAATGCATTTCAGCAAATTTTGCTTTCTATATTTTTTTACTTTGAAGTAAGTGGTCGACCTATATACCAGTTTATGTGGCAATAACTATAAATGTTACTGAGAATATGTAAAAAGAAAGAAACAGATCAGCCTTTTGGCTAAGATCAATGTGAATAGCTCCCAAGAATAATTGCAAAGGTTACCCAAGTAGTGCTAATTGTAGTTATTGCTTTGTGTCACGTTATTGAATACTAATGGTGACTTCTATTTGCTATTGATGAATCAAGGCGATTTTGAGTTGGTCACTGCAACAGGAAAATAATGGAGTGCGTAAGAGTGTCAGTATTGCGAGCAGATTTTATTCAAGCAATTCAGTGTATCTGCGTAAGAAATGTTACGTACATCTGTTAATGCGAAGGTGTGTTGGCCTTGACATTGCAGCATTATGGTAAGCATTCCTGCCATCATTGGTCTTATACAATTGCTCTGCAGCAAAAATAATACTATGCTCAACCTGGTGCCAGTAACTTTACCAGTAATGGCGGTAGATTTTATTTTATTTTTATTTTTTTGCTTCTTGGCCACTCAACTCAGCAAGCACCATTACTTGTGAATTAGACCTTTAAGTTTGGCTGTCAGTCAGTGCTGTGCTTCTGCTTTCTTGTCTTCACCTTGACCTTAGAAGTCTGTGAGGTGTTCGTGGTCTACAGTCAGATTTCAGGCTGTTTTCACGATTGTGAATTATGCCCACATGGCAAGCTTTGCCACTAGTATGGTGCTGTTGTGGATTCCACGGCTGCTTCCATAGTGAAAATTACAATAGGCAGATTGGTGGTTGACAACTAATGGACTAATAGGGTTTTTATGGGGAGAACCGATATTCTATTTTCTTGTTGACAAAATAATTTAGCCCAGTCCAATAAAACATTGGGATTTCCAATATGACTTGTGAGGTGTATCGGCTGCAGTGGGCCCAACAAACGTCTGACACTAAACTTGAGAAGCTTAAATGCATAGCAATTTGCTTAAACTTCAATGACTTACCAGTCGTTTCACTATATGCGACCACATGCTAAATACCATATATGTAAGTAAAATCTGTGTTACCAACTAGAGCCAGTGATGCAAGGCATATATATACAGGGTCTGTCACTTGGTCCAAACCTTAAAAATATGCGAATGCTACGTAGCTGCACAAAACCAAGGTAATGTTGCTTGCCGTCGCTTGGAGATACTCAGATAATTTTTTTCCATTCCGCCTAATTTGATTGTTCGTCTTATTTAATCTTCTAAATTATTATAATTAGATAAAAATTGTTGGTGAGGAAATTGTAGAGCAACATGAGACTCCCGATACAGTTTTCTGTCGCTGAATACGTGCTACGTAAATGTGTTTTTCCGAGCGCGAAAGATGCCCGCGTATACACGCAAAGTGCCTCGAGCGGCCAGTCGCACGGCAATTTTGCGTGTATTCGCGGGCTTCTTTGGCGTCTCCAGTTATTGCCGTCTCGCGGTCTTCCTTGCCGTTTGCCATGTTATTTGCCATCTCCAGGCGACGGCAAATAACATTACCTTGGTTCTGTCCAGCTACGTACCATTTGCCTATGTTTTTTTTAATTTGACCCAAGCGGGACACCCTATTATATTATCAGAGTGCTTATTTTTGTTTTACGGAATTAAAAAAAATCGTCTGTGGCAGGTAGCAGAATTCTTATAGTTGAGCTGGGTTATTCGAAGAGGCGGACATTAGTAGCGCGAGAAATCGAAACACATATTCAGCTAATTAACAAAAAATCACTAATTAACTTCTTAGTTAATTACTTTACGATGCATAATACAATTTACTAATTGTAGCCGGTGAACTTGTCAGCTAGGCGTGCATATCCACTTGGTATGAATTTCCAGAATGACACCAGTTTGGAGAGAGGAGAGGCCCTGGAGCGTCGAAGTGAGCGGACGCACTGGCATCGGCTCCGTCATTTCCGAATGTTTCCGCGGGTACTTGTTTATATTGTGGCGCAGATTTGATATCATCGGATCTGTGAAGACGAGAGGATTCGGCGGATACCTGATTTCAAGGTGGGCCACCCATTTTTTGGATTTTATTGGAACTTTTGTGCTCACGCCACGCTGGCCGAGAGCTAGCGTCTGGTAGACCTAGCGCGGCGGGACGCGCGCGTCCGGCATGGCAGCAACGCAAGTCGAAGGGGAAACGCTCCTGGAGGAGGACTTTACTGAAGATCTGGGATGGCGGACAGTGTCCAGCCGAAAATCTAGAGCTACCACGAAGCCTGGATTGGGTGATGGCGGTGCACGAAGCGAGATGCCTGAACGAAGGGGCGCAGGTGAATGGCGCAAAGGCTTGGTAATCAAGAACCGCATTGTGAAGGCATCGCGCATGCCACCGATGCCAGAAGAGCACATCAAAATAGTCATTCGCCCACGGGGTGGATTGAATTTGGAGAAAGTTAGCCCTCCAACGGTGGGCAGGGCTATCGTAAAGGCAGCAGGCCTCAGTACTGAGCAGATCAAGGAAGATGTTATCTGCCCTAACTTTATGCAAAATATCCTGGTGGCTAGTACGCCAGAAAGGAGCAACGCTGAACGATATGTGAGGCTCAGGTCAATCAGAGTGGCGGACAAGGATTTTGAAGTGAGTGCGTACGAGACGGCCCCACACACTACGTGTAAAGGAGTCATTCGCAATGTGGACATTATGGGTGGCCCTGCGGCACTTGAGCGGAACATTGTTAACGATCGCAATCCGCTGGCTATGGCGGTCAAAAGAATCAAGAATACAAGATCTGTTATCATTGTTTTCGACGGGTTAAGAGTGCCCAATTTTGTCAGATATGGGCCAACCCTGGTCCGGTGTTACCTGTATCGAAAGCAGGTGGATGTATGCTATGTGTGTGGCAAGCTTGGACATCGGGCGGATGTCTGTCCTGCGCCCGATTGTCTTCAGTGCCGAGGATGTGGGGCTCGGAACCCCGAAGAGGATCATAACTGTGTGCCTTGTTGTAAGCTTTGTGGCGGCCGACACCTGACGGCGGATAAACAATGCAGACAACGGTACCAGCTTCCCTACGTGGTGCGTGTTCGACGACAGGAAAGAGCCAGGGCGGAGCTAGCGACGGCGGCAGCCGAGGCATCGCAGCTGGCGAGCGCCCCCCAAGGAAGCCCCAGGAGGCGCTCGCGCTCTCGGAGCCGTTCAAGGTCGAAGCAGCGGCCCTCGTCTGGGACTCCAGCCACCGGGAGTCGCTCCGTGTCTAGGGAGGCGCGGGTGCGCTTTCCTGCAGCTGGTGGAGGCGGCGGCGCAGCCGGAGGCCAGACCACCTGGGCTATCAAGGCTAAGGGCAGCATCAGCACCGGCCGAGCGCGTGAGCAGTCTCAGGAGCATGTGTGTGGTAATAGGGATAAGGATAGGATTGCGCAATTGGAGAGAGAGAATCAGCTTAAAAGCAGCCGTTGACGGGCTTGTAAAAGAGATAGCTGAACTTAGGAGGGGCTTACCGTCCGGTAACAGCGGTAGCATAGGACAGGCTAGCAAACATGATGACCGGGTTGAGGTACCGACGTCTGTGGAAGCCGCAGAAGGGAACATGGATGATGAGACGCCGGCTCCGAAAAAGAGGGCCCTCTCCTCGAAGGTGCAGCCTCAGGGCAAGGTCCGTTCCGAGCTTAAAGAAATGATGGTGACATTGCAAGAAAGCGTAAATCAGGTAATTATTAGACTGGAGTGGATAGAAGAGAGGGAAAATATCACGGATCAAAGATTATGCAAAATTGAAGTATACCTAAACGAGACGGTGGTCCCTGTTATGGAGCGGGAGTGCTCTCGGACGCTGGCCCAGCAGGGTAAGTCGTCGAGTGCAATCAAGCTCAAATTAAGTGAACCGACCTTACATAGCCAAGATGGCTCTGTTAAATAGTCAATTTAGTATTTGGCAGTGGAATTGTAGGGGGTTCAATCATAAGAAGGCGTCCCTGCAGCAGTTTGTTAGAAGCCATGGTGTGAAACCTCAGGTTATCATGTTACAGGAAACTCTGACGTCTAGCGTGACCTTAACGGGTTTCAAAGCAGAGGTTAAGGGTAATGAGCAGGGCAGAGGACTCGTAACTCTCATTAATAGGAGGTTGGCGTATGTTAGGCATGATCTTCACATGGCGGACTGCAGGATTGAATATATTATGGTGGAGGTAATTTTAGGTCGGCAAGGGGCATGTCAGAGGAGCGTTTACCTGCTTAACCTGTACAGTAGCCCCCGGGACACGAAGCAGAGTTTCAAATCTCTCTTGACTAAGGCAGCCAATCTGGCTAAGGATGCGCCATTGCTTATTGGAGGAGACTTTAATGCACCCTATCATGTGTGGAAGTATGTTTATAGCACTACTAAAGGAGAGAGACTATGGCAGCAGGCACTAGACTTGAATTTATCTCTGATTACAGACCCTGCGTATCCAACTAGATGCGGCACGTCGACATGTAGAGATTCGACGCCGGACCTCACTTTTGTTCGGGAGGTGGTGGATTCGTCCTGGTCTAATTCTAACATAGATTTTGGTAGCGATCATTACGTTCTTATGATTACTTTGGTAGTGGCTAATAAAAAGGAGCGCACATTCAGGGTAGTTGACTGGGATGCATTTAGGAAACGAAGAATGGAGCGAATCGAATATAAGAGGAGCGAGTTGACCTTGGAACAGTGGACTAGTCAGCTTAAAAGTGACGTTGAGGCGACCACTAAGGAGGTGAAGACCGATATTGACACAGACCGAATGGATAGTCGCCTAGCGCATTTGTTGGAAGCCAAGCAGTCAATGTTAGTGAGATGGAAGGGTCAGAGGTTCAATAGAAGGCTCAGAAAGCGCATAGCAATGATTAATCGAGAAATTGAAGACCATTGTCGGGTACTGTGCAAGCAGCAATGGGATGAAGTATGTAATTCTATTGATGGTCGCATTAAAAGGGGAGGTGGCTGGAGTTTGCTCAGACATTTACTAGATGAGACAAACACTAAATCTAATCAGAGGACGGTGATAGGTAAGCTGGTTCATCAGGCGTGTCGGGACTCCACGGAGGAAGAGTTGCTGAAGGTACTAGCTGACAGATACCTTCCATTGGAGACCTCGCACGATACACCTGACGTAGTTTTGGAATATCGTGGGGATGAGAATAGCGATATGGATGAGAAATTTACTGAAAGTGATATAAGGGTGGCGCTGCAGGATCTCAATGGTCGGTCGGCATCAGGGCCGGATGGCATCACGAATAAAATGTTACGGAATTTAGATGAGGGGTCCATTGAGTTCCTAACTCGGGAGATAAACAGCCGATGGAAGGAAGGCTCTTTCCCGGAAGAGTGGAAGCTTGCAACTACTGTTCTGATACCCAAACCGGGGAAAGTTATAGGGCTTGAAAATCTCAGACCCATTTCCCAGACATCGTGTTTGGGGAAAGTCGCTGAGCATGTCATTTTAAATAGGCTAACGCGCTATGTTGAGGGCAATGGGGTCTTTCCGCACTCGATGATAGGATTTCGGCCCGGCCTCTCGACTCAGGATGCTATGATCAGGATTAAGCATCAGCTACT
This sequence comes from Dermacentor silvarum, assembly GCF_013339745.2. Classification (NCBI taxonomy): domain Eukaryota; kingdom Metazoa; phylum Arthropoda; class Arachnida; order Ixodida; family Ixodidae; genus Dermacentor; species Dermacentor silvarum. The sequence continues at coordinate 183,521,432 of NC_051157.2, forward strand.
TGATCGGCGGACAAGGGATACTAAGGTACTACTTGGACTTGATGTAGAAAAAGCTTTCGATAATATCCGACATTCTTTCATTCTACGGGTGCTATCGGATTTGAATCTGGGGCAGCGGCTTTTCCATTTTGTCAAGGCTTTCCTTAGGGGTAGAAGGACATGTCTTAGGTTAGGGGAGATCAAGTCGGAAGTCTATAAATTGGGTTGCCGTGGTACGCCACAGGGATCCGTACTATCGCCTATGTTATTCAATCTTGCGATGTCAAAGCTGGCTAATATACTGGACACTGTCCAGGGTATTGGCTATACTATCTACGCGGATGACGTTACTATATGGAGTGTCGGTGGTAGTGACGGAGAGCTTGAGGCTAGGTTGCAGGAGGTGGTAACACTTACGGAAGAGTATTTAGGTCTTATGGGGCTCAAGTGCTCCACTATAAAGTCGGAGTTGTTGATCTTCAAATCTAAGAAGCTGGGTCGTAGGCCGAAGGATTGGGTACCGGAAGTTGAGACTTGCATTAGAATCCACACTAGGGATGGGTCGTTGATACCGAAAGTTGAGGCTATCAGGGTTCTGGGTTTGATAGTTGAAGCGAATGGATCGAATAACAGAACCATTCAGCGTATTACCAAGAAGAAGGAGGCGGCCATAAGACTTATCCGAAGGATCTCTAATAGGCATAGGGGTTTAGGCGAAGAGGGCGCGATGCGGATAGTTCACGCATTTATTCTGTGCCATTTCTCGTATGTGGCAGCTATGCTAAATTGGAATAGGGGGGTGAAAGATAAGTTGGAAGCTTTAATTAGAAAGGCCGTTAAAGCGGCGCTGGGTCTGCCTGTGAGTACGTCAAACGATATGTTGTTGCGACTGGGTTTGCATAATACTTTAGATGAAATTGCCGAGGCTCAGCGTACGGCACAGAGAGAGCGGTTGCTTGGTACACCAGCGGGTAGGCATATCTTAGAGTCAATCGGAGAATCGGTGGCTGTGTCGCGCGATGGGGCACGGCTACACGAGTTGAACGTTAACCTTCGGACCAATATCATGGTTCGTCCGTTTCCGCGGAATGTGCACCCTGTGCACAATGTAGGGAGGCGGATGGCAAGAGCTAGGGCTTTGTTGCGAGAAGCAAAGGATCAGGAGGAGGAGTCTGCGTTCGTTGACGCGGCATGGATTAATGGGAAATATGGTTATTCGGTGGTGGTGGTAGATGGAAAAGGGAGCGTTCGAAATGCCGCTTCCATTTATGCAAAGGATCCGGGGGTTGCTGAGCAGGTGGCTATTGCTTTAGCACTACTGGAAAAGTTTCGGTGTTCAGTGACTCGCGATCTGCGATTAAAGCCTTCTCGAGGGGACTTGTTGCGGAACCGGCTTACAGACTGCTGCAGGGTAGGGATATCACTCCGCATACAGTTACTTGGTTTCCGGCGCACATGGGGTCAGTAGAGAGAGCCCTGCGTAACCTCAACGAGGTGGCGCACAGGGAGGCACGAGGGTTAGTGTGCCGTGCCCTCCCTGATGGGGCTGTATCTCCCGCTCCTGAGTTCAGGGACCAGATGTTAACCTACAACGAGATCACCAAGCACTATTACTTAGAACGCAGGGCATTCCCCCTGCCACATTCTAAATTAAATAGGCCACAGGCGGTTACATTGAGGCTTTTGCAGACACGGACGTACCCTAACCCGGTAGTCATGAATAAAATTAATCCGGACTGTGGGGTTTCAGTCTATTGCAGTAAGTGTGGGGGTTTGGACGATTTAGAACACATGCTCTGGCGCTGCTCGGCGTTGGCCGGTGATGGTTCTCAAGGTGAACGGTGGTGGCAGCGCATGCTGCACAGTGAAGTGCTGGCGGACCAACTCGGGGCTGTCCAGAGGGCCCGTGTGGCGGCAGAGGGGCTCGGCCTCTCTGTCCCGACGCGGGAGCGGCCCGCATCAGTCCCAGACTGATTCCTCAGGACCCAAATAAAGTTCTTCATACCATACCAGTTTGGAGATATGCGCCATCAAACTCGCCATAAAAAATGCACTGTTCCACTATCTTTTCTACCAAAATGCTGTTTTATACATTGAAGAACAAAAGTAACTAGAACGCCCATGTATTTCGTCTCACACTTTGGGAAATATATAATCTTGAAACTGGTGTCATCCTGGAAATTTGTTTCGAGTGGAAGCGTCTTGCACGCTCACCGACTACAATTGGTAAGTTGCAATGTGTCATAAAGTAATTAACTAAGAAGTTCATTAGTCAATTTTTGTTAATTAGTTGAAGATGTATTTCGATTTCTCGTGCTACTAATGTCCGCCTCTTCGAATAATCCAGCTCAACGATAAGAATTATGCTACCTAGCTACAGGCAATTTTTTTAAAATTCCGTAAAGCTTAATTTTGAACACCCGATATATATATATACATATATATATATATATATATATATATATATATATATATATATACATATCGGGTGTTCAAAATATTCTTCCCTTCTATTTTGCGACGCTCCCGATATCGGGCTGTGCTGGGGACGGCGCGGATCACGGATTGGGACAAGATGAACAAGTTTACCCAAGAACAAGAAGAGGCATCCGAGGAAGAATCGGGACAAGCTGAAAGAAAACAGACCTACACCGAATGGGCGAGGGTCCAGAAGAATTCCCTCCAGAAATTTACCCAAGAAATCGAAACGATGTCGCAGACACCGTACGTAGGCGCCAGACTGACCCACATGTGGGCAGCCCGGCACTCGTTAACGTGGCGGTGGAAACGTCAGAGACACAATAGAAAGCTGGCCAAGGGCATAGCAGTCTTGAAGAAATAGATCGCCGAGCAGGCGGCTAAACTATGCAGGGAATACTGGCTGAAGACCTGCGATGGCCTGCAGGGCAAGCTCTCGACGTGGAGGACGTGGTGTCTCTGAAGCATCTGATCGACCCGCTGAGTAGCAAAACTGCTACCAATCGCAACCTTACCAAAGTATTGAACGCATACAAGGGAGACGGCCGCAGGCTCCTGGAAGAGCTGAAGGCGAAGTACCTAAAGACAGAGAAGGGCCAGTACCCGGTGCCCGAGAGGTACGTACTAAAGACCCGGCAACGAAGAGCTGGACCGGCTGTTTACCATGACGGAACTGTGGACAGCGATACATGAAAGTAAGAAGAGAAGTGCACCCGGCAGGGACACCATAATTACAAACTACTCGGTAACATGAGCGCCCCGCGGCGTCCTAGAGCACATCAACGAAGCCTGGGAGAACTCGCGGGTGCCGAAAAAATGGAAGGACGCCGAGGTCTGCTTCATTCCAAAGCCGGGCAAGGCCCTCACGATAGATCGACAACATGCGGCCCATCTCCCTCACGTCCTGCGTGGGGAAGGTGATGGAGCGCATGGTCCTTCGCCCGGCTGCAGAAGCACCTCGAAGAAACGGATCAGATGCCGGAGACGATGTGCGGCTTCAGGCAACGTCTCAGCATCCAAGACGTGATGATCCAACTCCACGAACTAGTCGTCAAGCAGGCAACAAGGCACGCGCCGCGCGGGATACTTGCTCTCGACCTGAAGTCAGCGTTTGACAACGTGTCCCACGCGAGCGTGTTGCAAAGTCTGAACAAGACCAGGTGTGGCCAAAAGACATTCGGCTACATAAAATATTTTCTGTCAAACCGAACGGCGACCATCAGGATAGGGGAAGAGAAGTCGGACCCTGTCGAGCTCGGCGATAGGGGCATCCCTCAGGGATCGGTCTTGTCGCCCCTACTCTTCAATCTGGCCCTCCTGCCCCTGCCCGATCTACTCAAGCAAATCGAAGGTGTGGACCACGCGTTCTACACCGACGACATTACGGTGTGGATGGTCCGAGCCGATTCCGATGCCTGGATGGAGGAAGCCCAGCGGGCGGCAACAACCGTGCACGAGTACGCCTAGTCGTGCGGACTGAGCTGCGCTCCCCAGAAATCGGAGCTGCTCATGATCCAACCGGGAAAACCAAAGAAGGAGCTACCGCCGAACGTGATCATCACCATCGACGGAATGGCCATCAAGTCAACACAGCAGATTAAGATTCTCGGCCTACTGCTTCAGAGCGACGGGAAGGCACACGCCGCCGTCACAAAGATCAAGACTACAACCGAACAGCTACTTAGTATGCTTCGGAGGGTATCTAACAGAAACCGAGGCCTTAAAGAGGACGATGCCATGCGCTTGGTACGCACGTTTGTCGTGTCGCGGGTTACCTACTCCGCCCCGTATCTCCAACTGACGAAGGAGAATAGGGACACTCTAAACACGATGCTTTGTAAGGCAACGAAGCAAGCACTGGGTATGCCCATATACTCGTCCACGCGAAGACTGCTAGACATGAGCGCCCACAACACAGTGGAGGAGCTCATCGAAGCCCAACTCTCTAATCAGAGAATCCGGCTTAGTCACACGGAACACGGACGAGCAGTCCTAAGCAAGATAGGATGGCAGATCGAGCCAATACCCATCAAGGCGGCCTTTCCGGAAGGCTGGAAGACGACCATTCAGACCAGAACTCTTCCTCGGTACATGACGCCGGTCAAGGACGACGAGAGGCGCACCGCGAGCGCGCGCCAGCGCCATGGCCCGGAAGCTGGAAGAGAACCCCAGGGTCCTCTACGCGGACGCCTCGCTCCGAAAACACAGTCACCGAGCAGCGGTGGTGGTTTAGTCAAAATACTAGCTGATCGTCAGCGCGTCCCTGAAGACAACAGACCCCGCAGTTGCCGAAGAAGCGGCCGTGGCCTTCGCAATCGCACAGCCGAGCGTGGACACCGTGGTCATCGACTCAAAGACAGCCTGCGGAAGCTTCCGCAGGGGGCTAGTCTCCTCCGCGACCCGAGCCGTTCTATCCAAGTGCAAGCCTCCGGGAAAGCCATAGAGCTCGTGTGGGTCCCGGCTCACTCGCAGGTCGCAGGCAACACACCATCGCCGACTACCATGCCCGAGAAATGTCAATCCGGGCCGAGCACGAGCCGGAAGAGCCACCGCACCCGGTTACCAGCTTTCGGGACATTACCCGGATGTACCGAGAGGAAAGGTGCAGACTGCCAGAACCGCACCCCAAGCTCACCAGGCAACAACAGACCATCCTGCGTCGTACTGATGAACCGCATGTACCCTGCATGTACCTCGCACGTCCTTTTTGTAAAAGAGAAAAGGGCACCCTGCCGCACATTTTGGCAGAGTGCACCCCCCCCCTCCTCCCCTGCCCGCCAACACCCCCAATCCCCAACCCCTTGAGCGATGGAAGACCTTGTTATCCAGCCCCGCCCTACCGATTCAGCTCGCACTGACGGACAGGGGCCAGGAGCTGCGGGGAAAATATGGCTCCCGTAACTAGGGAACCACCCTGCGTGCACCACCAATATACTTTGAGCCCAATAAAAGTTTATTCATCATCATCATCATCATCATCATCATCATCATCATCATCATCCAGTTATTGCCGTCTCGCGGGCTTCCTTGCCGTTTGCCATGTTATTTGCCGTCTCCAGGCGACGGCAAATACCATTACCTTGGTTCTGTCCAGCTACGTACCATTTGCATATTTTTTAATTTGACCCAAGTGGAACACCCTATATATTATCAGAATGTTTATTTTTATGTTTTACTGAATTTTAAAAAATCGTCTGTGGCAGGTAGCAGAATTCTTATCGTTGAGCTGGGTTATTCGAAGAGGCGGACATTAGTAGCGCGAGAAACCGAAACACATATTCAACTAATTAACAAAAAATCACTAATTAACTTCTTAGTTAACTACTTTACGATGCATAATGCAATTTACTAATTATAGCCGGTGAACTTGTCAGCTAGGTGTGCGTATCCACTTGGAATGAATTTCCAGAATGACACCAGGTTGGAGATAGGTGCCATCAAACTCGCCGTAAAAAATTCGCTGTTTTTCGACTTACTTTTTTACCAAAATGCTGTTTTATACGTTGAAGCACAAAAGTAACTGGAACGCCCATATATTTCGTCTCACACTTTGGGAAATATATAATCTGGAAACTGGTATCATCGTGGAAATTCATTTCGAGTGGATGCGTCTTGCGCGCTCACCGACTACAATTGGTAAGTTGAAATATGTGTCGTAATGTAATTAACTAAGAAGTTCATTAGTCAATTTTTGTTAATTAGTTGAAGATGTATTTAGATTTGTCGTGCTACTAATGTCCGTCTCTTCGAATAACCCAGCTCACCGATAACAATTATGCTACCTGCCACAGGCAATTTACAAAAAAAGTCCGTAAAGCTTAATTTTGAACACCCGATATATATATATATATATATATATATATATTCTTCCCTTCCATTTTGCGACGCTTGTTCAATAATATTCTGTCGAACTGTATTTTTTGTAATAATTCTGAATTATTGTAGTAATTAGCATAAATTATGTTTGATGTCTTGTGTTTTGTTTACTATTACATGTCACTGCTTTGTAGCCCTTTTGTAGGTAGTGGGAGCTCGTCAAAGGGCCATCATGCAGCTTTTACTCCCACTATCCTTCATGCACGATACGTGAAAATAAAGATTCAGTTCAATTCAATTCAACTCGTTACTGCACGTGTTTTTATATTCTACCGAAAGAAAAAAAATGGCAAGTTTGCACTCGGTCGCGCAAAGCTTAGGCACAGCGAAACTGTCGATCCTCAAGTCTTATTGGCTGCTACTGCTAGTTATTATAATATTGGTTGCTCCTAGGACTTAACTTGGTTTAACTTAACTACGCATTTAGGGAAGGTATTCTCGAGCGATCGTTTTCGGAGGTACCTTCCTTTTCGCGACATTTCGCGTGACTAGCGCTGAACGCGTCGGCGCCTACGAGCGACAGCGTTCCTGGCAAGCCACAAACGCAGGCAGGCTAACCAAGGTTGGCACCGTGCCAAGAACGGTGTTGCTTACCGAAGCCGAACGCGTTGGAGGCTAGCCGCTCGATATCTCGCGAAAGTTGACACGACTAGGCGGAATCCTTTTTATGGCAAACTCCGAGGCCAAGTGCATGCACACTGGGCGAAAGCTATGCACAGTGTACGGGCGGAGCGCAGCAGACGACACGCCGGGATGACGTCACGGCGCATGCGCAGTAGCGCGCAGCTGGTGGGTTCGGCGGTTGCGAGTGCGCACCTCCGCGCCGCGTGAATGCATGGGAGGAGCGAGGACCTTTTTGTGTGAACTCCCGCGCCGCGGTGCTGCTGTACCGGACCCGTTAAGGTCCCTGTAGGACCCGTGGGCTTTCTCCGCTGCAGAAGCCGCGCCAAGGCGGCGGGCGTCTGTTACGAGCCTGATATTTTGGTTGCTATTAGCCAACATCGCGATAATTTGGAATATATTAAGTACCACGTCAGAGCAAGGTAATACCGCAATGACTCGCCGCACAGAGAACGCGTTTGCCGGCTGTGAATGCAGGTATTTCGTCTATTGACTTCTAGCTCGCTTGGTCCGCGCTTACGCGGCTGTTTGAGCAACGCATTCCGCGCGCTTACTTCATTTAGTTATGCGTGGAATGAGCAACGTGAACGTGCTGCAGAAGAAAATAAGCTGGAGACCTCAATAATAACCAAGAGAACGTAGCAGATTTGGCTAGCTCATGCTAACGCTTTTACACCCTATCGTTTCCATTCTTTTATTTCATGCATTCGATTTGTTTTACAAGACTGCATGCCGTGCTCCATTGTTTCTTTAGTAAGGCGAAATCTTTAACTGGGCTCTTGGGAAGCGGAATGTGTCTGTTGGCCAATGCTGCGGTACCAAAAATAAATACAAAACGCGTAACTCTCGCGGCTCGTTCACTTGGTATATATACCAAAGTAGAGTGTGGAAAGGCACAAATGTGTGACTAAGATGACTGATGGGTCATGGCATTAGTAACTTGACATACTTGCACTCACGTCAGGATTAACGATAACAATATGACGTGTGGTCATAAGACGTACGATGGCCAGAAATCCCTCTGATGATGTGGGTGTGACGATAACAACGTGTTGAATGCCAATCTCGATCTCAACGTGTCGAGCTTACCCATATATCATGAAGAACTGAGAGCACAGGTAAAGGGTAATAATAGTAATGATAATTTCTGGGGTTTTACACCCAAAAATCACAATATGGCTATGAGAGACGCCGCAGTGAAGGGCTCCGTTAATTTCGACCACCTGGGGTTCTTTAACGTTCACCTAAATCTATGTACACGGGTGTTTTATGCATTTCGCCTCCATCGAAATGTAAGCCGCCGTGGCCGGGAATCGAACCCGCGTCCTCGAGCTTAGCAGTACGACCTACCAAAGCAACTGAGCTATAGCACGGCGGTTATAGGTAAAGGGTACGCGAGAAATATACGCGGCAAAAAACAAGACAAACCAAAATAAATGAAATGCTACAAGTGCAACATTGTATACGTATGCCTCATTGCATAATTACGAGCAAGCGTCAGAAAACGAACATGACGGATTACGTATGTGCAACTCGTCTTTCGCCTTCTTTTGTTGTAAGAGCGCAAACATACTAAGCGAATGTTAACATGAACGTAACTTTAGGAATATTTATTGCGTATGCTCGCTGGTTCGTACACAGCAATTATACTTACTTATCAATAACTACGTACTTGTAGTTACGTAATGGAAGAGGCAACAAAGAACCAGAACATAAACTTTTCTTTTTTTGCTGTTATTGAAGGTAACTATTTTAGGGATATGTAGAATCAATAGCGATATTTGTAGTGCATCAAAGACAGTAATTTTCAAGACGATTTTCCACTAAATATAATGCAAGCTCAAACATCGTCACGCGCCATGAATGCTTGCTAGTTTACGTAAACAATCAGACGTTACGCAATAACTATGATATAATGAGAAGTTACATGTTGGTAATTTCAGAGAGGATTCACTGATTATTAAAACAAGGCTATTGCAGTAATAACTTTTACATAACAAATCAGTAATGGCTAGGCCAGTAGTAGCTATCTATTCATTTCAATGTCGAAAAAATATATACTTGTTTAGTTATATTGGCTGGATCGAATGGCTTTTCTTTCGAATGTCTGAATTTGAAAAAAAAGCTTCGATCACGGTGAACCTTAAGGTACATCATGCGCGAAGTTTGTATTGAAGAGATACAGCAAGAATTGTTCGCGTACGCAATCTCTGAAGCGAAATAGGCCAACAATATTGCGGCGTTAGGGCCGTTTTGCTCTCTCTTGCTACCCTTACACCTTCTCACTCTGCTCTGTTCATAATAAAATATTGTCGTGGCTAAAAAATATTCGAATAAATGCATATGCATATAGCTGTAAAACACTACTGACCGTGAGCGAAAAGCGCGTAATGGTGAGCGAAGCGGTCACTGCACGCATGTAAGTATTTCACTGCGCGAGTAATTTACTTTTTTCGTTACTCTTATTCTTGCAAGCATGGTGCTATTACCCGCGTACCCATGCGAATAACGTTTATTTTTTTACGTGCTTTCCTTGCGCGGGCTCATTTAGCACGTTTCTACGCACGCACAGTTACCGTAATGCCGTTCCCGAACTCTAGCACCGGAACTAGACCGCGCTGATCAGTTTGATACGTTAGTTTTTGCATTATATTGCTGACCAAGCACCAAGAAACGCTCAAAGATGGGCAAGATCCATGCATCACCACACTGTTGAAGTTAAATAGAGTTTAAATGCTTTGCGTGGAAAATAAACGCAAAAAACTACAGCGCGTAGCAGACGACCCTCGCTTCCCGCGCGCTTCGCGAGCGCGAAAAGCCCACGGGTCCTAAAGCCCCTCAACACCGTAGCAGCTTGCAGTTGCTGGAAGTCTCGAGGTATTGAGGGGTTTCAACGGGTCCGGAGCAGCAGCGGCGCGGCGCGGCAATTCACAGAAAAAATGTCACAGTTTCGCCCTACGGGCGAAGCAATGAATGCGATAGCAACACAGCAATGTCATACGAAGTAAGGTGAGCGGCTTTGGTAGCATTATGAATTGTAGTAAACATGAGCTGGTGTGCTGGTGTGCTGTAAGCAGGTGTGCTGCGGCGTAAGTAGACCGACATGAAGAGAGACTCGATGACCACGAGAAGGCGCGTGTGAAACGGTGGTGTTGATGAGAAGCGCTTCCCGTGGGCAGCGCGTGCGAAGGGACACACCTGTAGCGCTGCACTGCCGATCCGGGCAGCATTGCATGTGTAGCGTGCGTTGGAAAATATGGCCCGACTATTACTAACTGAATGAACAAGCGTGGTGTGAGCGCGCACAAACAAACACCAATAGATCACACTGAATCACTGCAGACAACGACTGTCAAAACGCTGGCAGCAAGCATACGCCGCAGCGGGCGAAGGTACGTGCGGTCTATCGCTTCAACGAAAACTGAGCGGCGAATGCACGGCACATAAAGGTCAGAGCCGTGTGGAGATAAGAGACGGTGCGGACGGGCGACGAGCGCGGTTGTTGGCAGAGAAGTGCGCCCCCCCCCCCCCCCCCCGCTCCCTTCGGCGCTGGCTTCCTGCTTCCTTGCGCGTGGGAGATGAGTGCGTTAGCTCTCCGTGATAACGCGCGTCCCCGCACGCTTCCGCTCGGGCATACGGCGCGCGGCGAAGATTTTATCTATAGGGAACCTCACGGCGACGGCGACGGCAGAAATCCGGTTGAAGTGTCCATATAATTGCTATCGCAATAAAAGGCCCTCGACGGAGCCGGCGCTTTGGACACTCTTATAGACGAGGCAACCTAAAGTTTGCCTGCGCGGCACTAGCGCCGCCCACTCCCCTGGCGGAAGAATGGAAGTGTCGAAGGTCGCCGCCGGGCCAGCGCGCGCCCGTGTTCTCTACGGCGCGAGGGACCGCGTGCGTTGTTTTCGTGACGGCGAGCGCGACCTCATCAACCAGGAAATCTGGCACGCCATACTGCTGTGTTGTTGATTGCCACAAGAGCCTCGAAAGTCGAAAGCCGCCCGTGAAGTTCTACAGAATTCCGGAGAGGTGGTACGAGAAGGACAGACGACAAGCGTGGATAACTGCAGCGCGCCGAGTCAAGTAAGTCACGTACTTTCGCATTCGCGTGCAATATCACGGTCGCTCGATAAAAACGCAATAGTAATGTGCCTGTATTTAGCGCCCGTTTATTAAGACGTGTCGCGTAGTTGAATCGTACAGTGAAATAAGCCGTGTTGGCTTAGCGGTAAATGCATACGTGTAGCGACGCTAAGCTCGACGACGCGAGCTCGATTCCCGGCCACGGCGGCCGCATTTCGATGGGGGCGAAATGCAAGAATACAGTTCTTGCCATGTACTTTGATTTTTGTGCACGTTAAAGAACCCACGGTGGTCAAATTTATTCCTGAGACCCTCGATTACAGCGTGCCTCATAATGATATTGTGCTTTTGGCACGTAAAACCTACGAATTTAATTGATTGTACTGTTAGTTCACTCGCGAGAGGCAAAGACTGGCTCAAGATAATTATATCCTTTTTCCAAACGCTGCAACTTAAATTCCTAGTTGTACAGGCAACAAATAGGGCCGCACGTTACTTGTCTTTTGTGTGGTGGCAATCCGTATTTAATGCAAGCTACGGTCATCGCATGCGTCGGTAAGCGGCAGATCGCAAAGCAGCTGCCCGAGACGCGCGCGTTATGTTTGTTGCTTGGCCATGCTTTCTGGGTTCACAATATCCAAGCATGTTTTAAAGTAATTTCCACCTTGCACATTCTTCCTGCTTCACTCTTCCCGCCAAGAATCGTTTCGTGTAGTAGCCAGCCATCGGTGTGAGCTTACTTTTGCTGCGGCGGGGCATTCGCCCGATGAGAAACTAGATTTGCTTTGGTGAGGCATGTATCGCTAATTCTTGCGCTCGTGCTGCTGGTCCCAAGGTAATTGCTGGTTACCGTGACCTGGGTTCATTTCGCGGAGCAGTTTGTACGAGTGATTTCTCATGACCAGTGAAAAGATACCTTGCTCAATAATGCAATGAGTTGCCATGACTCTAGCATTGAATAAGGCATGATATACACTAAATATTTATACAGCATGATATAAGGCATTATGCACATATGTAGTAACTTACATCGTTAATTAATTTTATTGGCTTATTGGTGCCCAATGCATGTGTTCTTTCTGTTCCGACAGTGCTGATGCCACTCCCTGGGAGCCAAATTGAGAGCAGCCGTGTGTGCGCGCCCAGCGACCAACGAAACGAACCGCAATCGTCACCGTCTCTGCATATCTCTGCAAGCATGCATGACCGCTTTGTGACTGCACCATAGAGAAATAAAAGTGACTAAATGACTGAACTCGGTGTGTACCTCTAACTCGATGTCGTATACAATCTTGTTGGACACCTCCGACACGCACTTGGCTTTCACTGTCACATCACCGCCCACAATTTTTCAACACCACACACGTGTGGAAGCAGACGCTCCCCTTTCTTGAGGTTGCCGCCACGAAAAAAACTGTTGGCGTCGGCAACCGTCTTGAAATCGCACTGTAGTATTTGCATCGCTGTTCAGCAAGCACGCGATCTGCAGCCTTCGAAAACGGAGCGCCGTGAGCACGAGCAGCGAAGGAAAGCGCGGGCGAAACAATGTAAACAAAGCGGAGATTGCACCGCGGAGCGACCGCGCTGCTTGAAATTTCTACATTGGGGGCGCTGTCAGGAGGCGCAGCAGCGCCTTCAGGCGATCGTTGCTAGGAAACGCTACTGCTTCGGCGCATGCGCGGCTAGGCAACGCGGGTGGCGTCCACCGTGGCGTCGGGAGCAGCTCTGCGCGTTGCCTCGTTGGTGCTGCTAAAATTTCTTTCTCTATCTCGCTCTCATTTTCAGGATTTCCCTCCCGAGCATTGCGCGCCCCACGCGCATGCTCTCCTTCCCTCTCCTTAACGTCCCATGTCAAGACAAGATGTGCACGGCACGGAGAGGAGGCGAGGCACACGCCGCTCCGCGAGGTGGTTGCTAGCCAACGCAGTGACGTTACAGCTGCAGGCGGCACTTTCTACGGTTAGCTAGAACAGCAAAAAATAGGCAAGCCTATAGCAGCGTTTACATGAATGCGACAGAATGCGACAGTAGCGCATCACATTTTCTAGCGCATCACTTGTAATGCGATGCGCTAGCGTTTACATGTAGCGCATCACCCCTGGTGCGCTGGTGGCGGCACACGCACATTGAACGCAAAGCAGCGCTTGCAGACGCTTCCGGCGTCACGCCACGAAGCAGCTCGGCGAGCGCCCAGCAGATCCACAGCAAATTGTATTTCCTATAATTCCTAATGCGCTGTAATCGCGTTTACATGCATTGCGAAAGTCGACTTACGCGTCTCAATCCACCCCTGCCTGACGCATTAATGCGACGCGCTTTCCTAGCGCATTATCCCCGTTTACATGGATGCGATGCACTAGAAAATTAATGTGATGCGATGCGATGCGCCAGTTGTCGCGTTCATGTAAACGCGGCTTATGTTTAGCTCTTGGAACGTGGCAAACACCACGTTATTTTCGTTGTAAACATTGCTACCATTCAACATTTTTTATTTAGTCTTCGCCAATAATGGTGCTAAGAAGGAGTCCGACCAGCCTATGGCCCATGGGGCTTCCCAGCAGTGGTGACGCCAAACGACAAAAAGAGGCTGTGCGTGAATTATATACTTCTGAACCATATGACAGTGAATGTCCTGCAGCCACTTCCCCGGGCTGACGACATTTTTGATGACTTTGCTGGCAGCTCCCTGTTCGCGGTCTTGGATTTGTGCTGTGCATACTGGCAAATCAGAGTGAAAGAGGAAGACCAGGACAAAACCACATTCATCACGCACCAGGGTACTTTCAAATGGACGCGAATGCATTTCGGGTTGAAGAATGCACCATCCACCTTTGAAGAGTTCTCGCCCGGCGTCATGTAGTTCAGAAACAGTATCTGCTTTGCCGCTGAACGATCAGTGCTCAGTCAGACAGCCCAGACTGCCCACCCATCTACAAGACCTATCCACCCATCTACAAGACCTGTCAATGCAAGAGTAGTGTTTATTTTCCAAGTGGACTTGGACTTCTAGGTGGGGTGGGATGTGAGCTTCAGCTCTAAACATAGCTGTATTCAGAAGCTAGGTCAAGCAACCCTGAGAGCCGTTGGACGTTTTGCGAGAAGAGAGCGGAGAGCCGGAATTTTTCAGCCTCAAACAATGTGAACGTACTGTGTAATTCTGCCAATTAAACGTTTTCCACCCTTTCTGCCCGCTTCCTCCGCTTGCAGTAGTTTTTCCGTGCCCGATAAGTTGCAAACTTTGTGCTGATTAGTCAAGCCTAGTGCCCCCAAGAAGCTCGCGTGCAAAAACACACGCCAGACTAAGTTCGTTGATTGTGCAGAGGCACTTGTCTACAGCATGCCATTGACTTGCGAAAAAAAAAAAAACTATGTCGGTCTAAGCAGGAGGTGTCTTGGTCGTCTCCGGGAACATCTCAGTCATCATCGTTACCATCAGCCTATATTTATTATGGCCACTGCAGGACGAAGGCCTCTCCCTGCGATCTCCAATTACCCTTGCCTTGCGCTAGTCGATTCCAACTTGCGCTTGCAAATTTCCTTACTTCATCAACCCATCTAATTTTCTGCCGTCCTCGACTGCGCTTCCCTTCTCTTGGTATCCATTCTGTAACTATAATGGTCCACCGGTTATCGATCCTACGCATTACATGGCCTGCCCAGCTCTAGTTTTCCTTCTTAATGTCAACTAGAATATCGGTTATCTTCGTTTGTTCTCTGATCCACACCGCTCTCTTCCTGTCTCTTAACGTTAGTCCTAAGATTTTTCGTTCCATCGCTCTTTGTGCGGTCCTTAACTTGTTCTCGAGCTTCTTTGTAAACATCCAAGTGTCTGCCCATATGTTAGCACCGGTAGAATGCAATGATTGTACACTTTTCAACGACAGTGGTAAGTGGTACCCTACGTAAGCCCCCAATCAGGATATGGCAATGCCTGCCGTATGCACTCCAACCCAATCTTATTCTGTAAATTTCCTTCTCATGATCAG
This sequence comes from Dermacentor silvarum, assembly GCF_013339745.2. Classification (NCBI taxonomy): domain Eukaryota; kingdom Metazoa; phylum Arthropoda; class Arachnida; order Ixodida; family Ixodidae; genus Dermacentor; species Dermacentor silvarum. The sequence continues at coordinate 183,536,458 of NC_051157.2, forward strand.
GATCCCCTGTGAGTAATTGGCCTAGATAAACTTACTCCTTTACCGACTATATAGAGGCTGACTGGCGATCTTGAACTCTGTTGCTTTATAGGTGCTGCATGAAAGTGTTTTTCCGACCCTGAAAGACCGCGAATACACGCAAAATTGTGGCGCGATTGGCTGCATGATGCCCTTTGCGTGTAATCGCGGGCTTCTTTCACGCTCGGAAAAACCCTTATGTAGCTCGCATTGAGCAGCAGAAAGCTGCATCAAGAATTTCTCATGTTGCTCTACAATTTTCTCATTGGCCCTTTTCATCTAATTATAATACTTGAGAAGTTGATTTGAGAAGTTTAAGGCAAGGTCTACATGACCTTCGATCATGTCGAACCACGCGTAGCTGGGAATACACTGTATGCTGCAGAGGCCAGTGTGTCGAGCCGAAAAGATTTTGGGTTCGGTTACGGTTCAAGCTTAGGCTTCTGTTTTTTTTTTCCGGTTTGGTTCACGTTCAGCTCCGGAGCGATAGTATTGTCACGTAGTAGTGACGCTGAAGAAACAGTCGTAAAACTGTGTACAACGAAACTGGTTGTTTATTGGGCGAACCTGTGCCCACAAAAGCAAGGTAGACTCAAAGCACAACGATAGCGGCGAACACAGTCGGCGATCGTCGAAAATTTGATCAGCGGCGAAACGCGTCGGCTTTTATACCTGAGTCATCGAAGGTTCTAGATTAATCCCTGATGCCCGCGTGTCTTCCAGAAAGTTCTACACAATTCGCGTCAGTCATGCAATCAGATAACATAAGCGTCGGTGAAAGCAGGCAATGGAAAGAAGCATCGATAACGTTCGAGAAACTTCCGATACAGGCGCGTCCTGCGCCGAGCGATAACGTTTAATATTTGTTAGCCGGTGGAAAGCGGCTACCGGTGAAAGATAAACATGTATACGTGTCAATACCCTCCCCTTAAAAAAACGTCGTCCCGATGCTACAAACAAATGTGAAAGCGAAAACAAAACCACGCGTAATAAAGGAAAACAAAATAAAGTAACAAAGTACCTAAGTTCGTCAGCGGGCGTAGAAAGGCTTAAGACGCACCACATGGATGACTTCGGGTCGTGCGCGGCGCCGCTGTGATTGCGAAATGCCGTCTGGCACGACCTCATAGTCCAGTGCGCCAATACGTCGGATGATCTTATATGGTCCGAAATAGCGACGTAAGAGTTTCTCGCTAAGTCCTCGTCGGCGTATCGGAGTCCAGACCCAAACACGGTCTCCGGGCTGGTACTCGACGTAGCGTCGTCGAAGATTGTAGTGTCGGCTGTCGGTTCTCTGCTGGTTCTTGATGCGCAGGCGGGCGAGCTGTCGACCTTCTTCGGCACGCTGCAAATAGGTGGCAACGTCGAGATTTTCTTCGTCAGCGACGTCCGGTAGCATGGCGTCAAGCGTCGTTGCCGGGTTCCTTCCGTAGACCAGGTTGAACGGCGCCATGTGCGTCGTTTCTTGCACGGCCGTGTTGTATGCGAAGGTCACGTACGGAAGGATGGCATCCCACGTCTTGTGTTCGACGTCGACGTACATTGCCAGCATGTCGGCGATGGTCTTATTTAGGCGCTCGGTGAGGCCATTCGTCTGCGGGTGGTAGGCGGTGGTGCGGCGATGGCTTGTCTGGCTGTACCGCAGGATGGCTTGAGTTAGTTCTGCCGTAAAGGCCGTACCTCTGTCGGTGATGAGGACTTCCGGGGCACCGTGACGCAGGAGGATGTTCTCAACGAAGAATCGGGCTACCTCGGTGGCACTGCCTTTGGGCAAGGCTTTTGTTTCGGCGTAGCGGGTGAGGTAGTCCGTAGCTACGACGATCCATTTATTCCCGGACGTCGACGTCGGAAAAGGCCCCAGTAAGTCCATCCCGATCTGCTGGAACGGTCGGCGAGGTGGCTCGATCGGCTGTAGGAGCCCGGCTGGCCTTGTCGGCGGTGTTTTGCGTCGCTGACAGTCCCGGCATGTCCTTACGTAATGGGCGACGTCAGCAGAGAGGCGAGGCCAGTAGTATTTTTCTTGTATCCTCGCGAGAGTGCGTGAAAAACCGAGATGTCCAGCCGTTGGGTCGTCATGGAGAGCTTGCAGAACCTCTGGACGCAATGCTGAGGGTACCACGAGGAGGTAGTTGGCTCGGAGAGGCGAGAAGTTCTTCTTTAGGAGAATGTCGTTTTGCAAGAAAAACGACGCCAATCGTCGCCTGAACACCTTCGCCGCAATGATGGTCTTGCCTTCCAGGTAGTCTACAAGGCTCCTTAGTTCCGGGTCGGCTCGCTGTTGTTCGGCGAATTCGTCGGCACTGATGGGTCCCAAGAAAGTGTCGTCATCCTGGTCGTCTTGTGGCGGCGGTTCGACGGGGGCGCGAGACAAACAATCGGCGTCAGCGTGCTTTCGCCCGGATTTGTAAACGACGGTGATGTCGAATGCTTGAAGTCTCAGGCTCCATCGTGCGAGGTGACCTGAAGGATCCTTCAAGTTAGCTAGCCAACACAAGGCGTGGTGGTCGCTCACAACTTTAAAGGGCCTGCCATAGAGGTAGGGGCGAAACTTTGATGTTGCCCAGATGATGGCGAGGCACTCCTTCTCTGTTGTGGAATAATTTGCTTCCGCCTTCGATAGCGACCGGCTAGCGTAACTTACAACCCTTTCTAGTCCGTCAGTCCTCTGCACAAGCACGGCGCCGAGTCCTACGCTACTTGCGTCGGTGTGGACTTCGGTATCGGCATTTTCGTCGAAATGCGCAAGTATTGGCGGCGATTGCAGGCGTCGCTTCAGTTCTTCAAATGCTTCGACTTGCGGCGTCTCCCACTTGAACTCGACGTCGGCCTTCGTGAGATACGTCAGTGGCTCAGCGATCCGTGAAAAATTCTTGACGAAGCGCCTGTAATAGGCGCACAGTCCAAGAAATCTACGCACTGCCTTCTTGTCAGCGGGCGGAGGAAAGTTGGAGATGGCCGCAGTTTTCTGAGGGTCGGGGCGCACTCCGGACTTGTTGATGACGTGGCCCAAAAACAAGAGCTCCTCATATGCGAAGTGGCACTTTTCAGGCTTTAACGTGAGTCCGGAGGTTTTGATTGCTTGAAGAACTGTTTCAAGGCGCCGCAGGTGTTCTTCGAAGCTTGAGGCAAACACAACGACGTCGTCCAAATAGACGATGCAAGTCTGCGACTTCAAGCCTGCCAGTACTGTATCCATGACGCGTTGGAAAGTCGCAGGTGCCGAGCAAAGACCAAACGGCATGACCTTGAACTCGAACAGTCCGTCTGGTGTTATAAAGGCCGTCTTCTCCCGGTCCCTCTCGTCGACTTCGATTTGCCAGTAGCCGGTTTTGAGGTCCATCGACGAAAAATACTTTGCGTTGTATAGTCGATCCAAGGCGTCGTCAATCCGTGGGAGGGGGTATACGTCCTTCTTCGTGATCTTGTTGAGGCGACGATAATCGACGCAGAAACGTAGGGTTCCATCCTTCTTCTTCACTAACACCATGGGCGACGCCCACGGACTCTTGGACGGCTGGATGATGTCGTCGCGTAGCATTTCGTCGACTTGTTGCCTTATGGCCTCGCGTTCGCGCGCCGAAACTCGGTACGGGCTCTGACGGAGTGGCCGGACATTTTCGTCGGTGATGATGCGGCGATTGGCGACAGGGGTTTGTCGAACTTTTGACGACGACGAGAAGCAGTTCTCGTATTGCAGGAGCAGAGCCTTTAGTTGTTCTTTCTTGTGCCTGGGAAGGTTCTGATTGACGTCGAAAGTTGGTTCAGGTACTATAGTCGTCGTTGCAGGTGCACTGGAATCTGTGAAGGCGAAAGCACTGCTGGCTTGTACTATTTCGTCGATGTAGGCGACCGTGGTGCCTTTGTTAATGTGCTTGTATTCGGGGCTGAAGTTCGTGAGCATCACCCTTGCTTTCCCTGCACGTAGCTCAGCTATGCCTCTAGCGACGCAAATTTCACGGTCGAGCAGTAAGTGATGATCGCCCTCGATGACGCCCTCCATGTCTGCAGGCACTTCGGTACCGACGGAAATCATTACGCTGGAGCGAGGCGGAACGGTGACTTGTTCTTCAAGCACATTCAAGGCATGGTAACTTATGCTTGTATGCGGTGGTATCGCGTTGTGCGTTGAAAGCGTTATCGACTTGGACCTTAAGTCGATGACTGCACCGTGTTGATTTAGAAAGTCCATGCCTAGGATGACATCCCTGGAGCAGTGCTGCAGGATTACGAAGCTCGCCGGGTAAGTGCGGCTGTTTACCGTGACTCGCGCAGTGCAGATTCCAGTCGGCGTTATTAGGTGGCCTCCCGCTGTCCGGATATCGGGTTCTTGCCAGGCTGTTTTCACCTTCTTCAACTTGGCGGCGAACGGGCCACTGA